>NC_059118.1:15636323-16011323 GCF_020740685.1 Jaculus jaculus
GTGACTATACTTTCTCCTTCTGTCCCTTACACCCAACCTGACCTGTAGCGCATCTCATAGTTTGGACTTTGTGGCGTGTGCTCATGACCATTCCTCTGCTTCCTCTCTTCCCTGTAGATCCACACTGGGACTCGGGTTCAATTCTTTTAAGAAGACAACGAGAGCTATATTCTGTCATTAGGAGACATATAATGTCTACAAGGGCCCCCTCTTATGATATTCCAGGCAGTTATGATGTTATGTCGAAATACTAATTACACAGCCTGGCAGAGGATGCAGTGCTTATACGGAGTCTCAACCAAGGAGCAGAAAGGAAGAAGGGAATGGGAAACGGTAACTGGCATTCCCAGCAACAGCGCAGAATAGAGTTAACTTCCATGGAAAGTTGTTTGGCTATCAGCTTTTGAAAAGCAGAGGGTCCAAGACCTAGCCTTCCCCAGGCAGCAGGTTGGGCTGTCAGACTGCCTGCTGAAAGCATCTGCTAGGTGGGATCTCCCGCACTAGCCAGGAAGGCTAAAGGATGGTCATCAGCCCTGGTGGCTCTTGGGTCACTAGTCTGATATTGGAAAGAAGAGCTGATCCTCCATCTGTCTCTCTGTCACTATCTTACACACACACACACACACACACACACACACACACACGGCCCCTCTTACCTCCCTTTAGCCCAAAGTCTTCAGTTCTTTGGGCTTTTTCAAGGCCCAGCCCAGAGCCCATAGTGTCTCCTCAAAACCTTCCTGGTACAGGCAGCAAGGACAGGTGCCAGGGTGTGTGATTGCCATGGTCCGCCCTCTGAACCCTCGGGCTCTCCCGTCCCTGACTGCGGGGGGGGAGGGGGATCTGCCGCACTCAATGACAGCTCCCCAAGCTACAGAGATGCCGATGGATAAATGGGGAACACAGGCACTGGCTCAGGCCCGCCCATCCTATTTAAACGGGCAGGGATTTAATGGAGACTTAATAACTTTCCTAACTAAATGGTGGCCCAGTTCTCTACAGAGTGTGAGACAGGCAGTTAAGCGCTCCAGATGAGCAGAGCTTCAGACACACACGACACAGTCTATGCTTTTTTTTTTTTTTAAGGGTTTTTTTTTTTTTTCTTTTTAGGTTGGATCTGAAACCTCCCCACTCCAAAACTGCTGCTACACAACCTGGGGTGTCCCTGGATGTGTCCACAGGGCACTGAGGAAGAGAGTACCAGGCAGGCTTGCCCATGAGGCCTGTGTGGCAGAGGCTACGCACTCGCAGGTGGAGCTACGCTGGGGTTCTGGGGAACTTCTGCCAGGCCCGGACACTGAGCCTTATATGAGGTCCCGGGCTCACTCCTGTGCAGGGAGCGTGCAGAACTTCTCGTTTCTCCTTCTCCTCATCCTCTTCCTCCTCCTCCTCCTCTTCTTCTTCTTCCTCCCTCTCTCTCTGTCTCTGTCTCTCATCATGAACGTGCCTAACGTGGTCTCTACAGAGCCAGGTCTAGCGCTTGTTTCATCGCGGATGCTGTCTCTCCTCTGCAGATGTTCTCCGAGACACCCACGAGTCGTCTTGTGCCACCTAGCAGGCTGGATGGACCTCTGCATAGGGTTTGTTCCCCCATCCTCCTTCTCCCCAGGCACAGCACAGCCCTTAATTGTGGGTACAACCAAGGCGGGTAACCAGAGAGCCAGGCCGAGACACACTGCAGTTCCCAGTCTCCCCGCCACGTGGGCCAATGGATCCCAGCTGGAGTTTGAAGAAAAGGCGTTGAGAAGGAAAAGGAATGTCAGAGGAGAAGCCTGGTGGAGAGTCAGAAACAGGAGGACGGTGGGCCAGAGGGGGTCACAGGATCGCCAGGATGCCCAAGTACATCGCCAGACACAGGCATAAGATGCGGCAGCCTGGTGAGGTCCAACAGAAAGCTCCACTCAGTAGTCTGATGATCCAGTCCTTGTAGACACTCACTTCGGTATAAACTCCAGGAAATCCCTTCTGACCACAGCCAATGCCCCAGCTCACAACTCCTACCTGCAGCCATGTCTCATTAAATTCACAGACCAGGGGTCCTCCAGAGTCTCCCTGCAGGAAGAGAGAGAAGTAAATGTCACTGAATGGAATTCATCCACAGCAGAGTTGACTGACTGCATCTTAAGGTGTGGGGAAGAATGGCACACACCAGCCTTCCCCGGGGCACTTGCCAGCCCTGGTTCCTGTGATTAGGGTAGTTTGGAATTGAAGTTAATTTTTTAAAATATTTTATTTACTTATTTATGAGATCGAGAGAGGCAGATAGAGAGAATGGGCACTCCAGGGCTTCTAGCCACTGCAAATGCAATCCAGACACATGCGCCACCTAGTGCATCTTGTTCACATGGGTACTGGAGAATGGAACCTGGGTCCTTAGGCAAGTTGCCTTAACCTCTAAGCCATCACTCCAACCCCTTGGAATTGAAGTTATTTAACAAATGAAAAATATCTACTATTCCAAAAGTAAGACAAAGAGCCAGGTGTGGTGGCCCATGCCTTTAATCCCAGCACTCGGTAGGCAGAGGTAGGAGGATTGCCGTGAGTTCAAAGCCACCCTGAGAATACATAGTGAATTCCAGGTCAGCCTGGGCTAGAGACCCTACCTTGAAAAACAAAAACAAAACAAAAATTAAAACTGAATGTAAAGGGGGGAAAAAGATGCTCTTTTTCTGAGATAATAATGAATAAATTGGTTATCCAAGTACATTGCATGTCATCTAGAAGAGAATGAAAGCACAGAATTTGCCAGAGGATCACTGTGAGTTCAGGGCCATACTGAGGCTACATAGTGAGTTCCAGGTCAGCTTACTCTAGAGTGAAACCCTACCTCAAAGCAAAAACAAACAAAAACAAAGCCGGGCATGGTGGTACACACCTTTACTCCCAGCACTTGGGAGGCAGAGGTAGGAGGATCACCATGAGTTCAAAGCCACTCTGAGAATACATAGTAAATTCCAGGTCAGTCTGGGCTAGAGTGAAACCCTACCTAAAAAAAAAAAAAAAAAAAAAAAAAAACCCTGCAGGGCTGGAGAGATGACTTGGGCTGGAGAGATGGCTTAGTGGTTAAGCACTTGCCTGTGAAGCCTAAGGACCCTGGTTCAAGGCTCGATTTCCCAGGGCCCACATTAGCCAGATGGACAAGGGGGCGCACACATCTGGAGTTCATTTGCAGTGGCTGGAAGCTCTGTAATGCCCATTCTCTCTCTTTCCTTCTCCCTCTCTATCTCTATCCCTCTCTCCCTCTTTCTCTCTCTGTCTGTCACTCTCAAATAAATAAATTAAAATAAACAAAAAAAATTTTTTTAGAACTCCACAGAACTTATATTATCACCTCCCTGTTTCTCCCCACTCCCAATGCCTGCATACAGCATCTCCTGGACAATGGAGGATCATGTCCAGCTCGTCCAGGAGAATCATATGGCTTACCCCGGTACCCCATAAGATTGAACAATGATGAGTGCAGGAACTGGGGACTGACCCAGGCCCTACTCCCAGGGGGTGAGTGAGAAGACAGCTGCGATGCAGAGTGGCTAGGGACCCATAAACTGACCTGGCAAGAGTCTCCTCCTTTTTCATTGTAAGCACAGACTGTTCCTTCGCTGACTACGTTAAACAGTCTCCTCCAACTTTTTTTGAGAATCGAATTACATTGTTCATAACGAATTATGTTTACCTCGACCTCCTGAAGCTGATTTGATATGGCATCCGGTGGATCTATGCAGAGACAACACAGGAGTGAGTGGATGTACCTAAATGACATGATGTGTGACAAGTGTTACTGTTACTTTCTTTGGGCCTCAATACAGTGCATTCACACAAGGTATCCTCTTAGGCATTATGTATTCTTCCTATTTTTTAAAATATTTTGTTTATTTGCAAGCAAAGATACAGAGAGAGAGAGAAAGAGAGAAAGAATGTGCTCCAGGGCCTCCAGCCACTACCAAACAAAACAGGTGACCATGCATGCACTACTTTGTGCATCTGGCTTTACGTGGGTACTAGGGCATGGAACCCAGGTCATTAGGCTTCGCGGGCATTGACTGCTGAGGCATCTCCCCAAACCCTATGACTTCTACTTTTTGACAATGAGGAAAATGAGGCCAAACATTGACATGAGCTTAGAAAGATATAAAAGCCCAAGCCAAGGTCATGGAGATAAGAACAGCCCAGGAGAAGGCAAACAAAGCCTTATCGTCGTGAGAAATCATGATCACCAAGCATGTGACGTTCTGTCACTGACACTAGTGACAGTGTCCTGAGAATCAGTAAAGCCTATTTACTTTCTTGGACAGGAAGTGCCTCCAAAGTTACCAAATCCAGTCTTTTTCTCAGCCCTGCGTTTTCCTTTTTCTGGCCTCTTCTTACAAACAGGAAGCTTCTGAGGGCTGGAGAGATGGCTTAGTAGTTAAGGCACTTGCCTGTGGAGCCTAAGGACCCATGGTAGACACTCCAGATCCCACCTAAGCCAGACACACAAAGCTGAGGCAAGCACAAGGTCACACATACCCACTAGGTGGCATAAGCATCTGGAGTTCAACTTCAGTGGCTGAGGCCCTGGAATGCCAATTCTCTCTCTCTCTCTCTTTCGCTCTCACTCTCGCTCTCACTAAAAAAAAAGAAAAGAAAAGAAGGAAACTTCCTATCTACCAAGGCAAGTACTCCCAGCTTAAATGGGCAAACAAGCCACCATCTCCCTGAACTGAAAACCACCCTTGGAGTATATATATCCCCCATGTTGGGCACCTCAAGTCCTGACAAATATATAGGAATTTATAGACACCTACTCAGTGGCAGCACCTTCTCCCCCTTTCTTCCTTACTTACCTACTAGAAAGTGTGGTTCCCTGTCCCTCCGTCTAATTTGTAGGGCAACTTCACTAAGCAGCTTGCTCCCTGATCTAAGGTTACGGAAGTCTTACGTCAGTCTCACCTTCTTCTTTCAGTTTGCCCCATCCGGTCACCCAGCACGCAGTCCCCGTTTGTATCTTGAAAGACTTTTCAGGGAGGCACACTGGCTGGATATAAGTGGAATAAGTCACAGGGGACTGCAGCAGAACAAGGGCGATGTCATGTACCAGTTTTCTAGCCCCATGGTAATGTTGGTGTATAACGATGTCTTCCACTAGGATCCGGACGGACATTGTGGAGTTCAGGTATACAGCTCCCAGCAGCACCGAGTAATTCACATGGCTGTGGAGAGATTCTGAAAGAGTCTGCATGCTTCTCCATATGTTTGAGATGTTTTCCTTTCAGCCTGGCTCCATATTCCTATGCCAGCCAACAGTCACCTCCCTCCTTCCAAATCACACCCCCCGCAGGAGCCCTGATCATCCCAGCCAGCCACCAGATGACTCTTCAGGTGCGATCCCAAACCAGTGTCACCTGGGTATGTATAGAAACATTAATGCAGGGCTGGAGAGATGGCTTAGCAGTTAAGCGCTTGCCTATGAAGCCTAAGGACCCCAGTTCGAGGCTCGATTCCCCAGGACCCATGTTAGCCAGATGCACAAGGGGGCGCATGCATCTGGAGTTCATTTGCAGTGGCTAGAGGCCCTGGCACGCCCATTCTCTCTCTCTCTCTCTCTCTGCCTCTTTCTCCCTCTGTCACTTTCAAATAAATAAATAAAAATAAACAAAAAAAATTTTTTAAAAAGAAATATTAATGCAGGCATCATCTGATGCTGGATTAAAAAGCATAGATAGAAGCCAGACTTGGTGGCTTTAATCCCAGCACTCAGGAGGCAGAGGTAGGAGGATCGCTGTGAGTTCAAGGCCACCCTGAGACTCCATAGTGAATTCCAGGTCAGCCTGAGCTAGAGTGAGACCCCACCCCGAAAAACCAAAGCAAACAAACAAAAACATAGATAGGGCTGTCATTCCTTTTGTTTATTTGTTTGTTTGTTTCATTTCTCTGTTTTGAGACTGTGGCCCAGACTAGCCCTGAACTCAACTGCGCAGCCCAAGCTGGCCTCCAACCCACCGCCTGCCTCAGCCTCCCTCCCCCTAGGATTGCAAACAGGAGCTCCCATGCCCGCCCAGCCTCCTTTGTTGGGATTTAAAACAAAAGGGAGACTAAAGGACAGGATCGGTTTTAGGTCATCACGGCCTGATCAGGGGCCCAAGCCCAGGGCCCTGAACACTCACCCAAGTATACAGTGGGCTGCAGTTATCACCCACCGTTTGCCGATGAGGGAGCCCCCACAGATGTGTCGGGCGTTGATCTGCAAGCTCACTTGCCAGGGCCACTTCTTGTCGGTCACGGGCCTTCCGGCAACTATCCTGGCGCTTCTGAAGCCGCAGGCTGACGTGGGTCAGGGAAGGGAGAAGCGGAGGATGAACACACCCGAGCCACCAGGGAGGACCACGACCCCTCCCCTCCCACTGCTCCTCAGGGAGTGATGATGACCTCTGAGATCTCAAGGGCAAGTTGGGTCCACTGCTGAACCCCCCTACACCCAAGGCTCATGTCATTCCCCGTACAAAGACAAAGGGTCCCCCCTCTCCTCCCCCCAATGCTCCCCAGCCCAGGGCCCAGCTCTCCACCGCTTGGGGCAATGAGCCAGAAACGTCACCTGCATAAACTGTCTTTTTAACTGGCGTCTGTAGTAGAGGCGAGAATGCCGTAGACACAGCCCGGTAGGGATGAGGACCCCCCGAAGCAAATGTGTCTGCATCAAAGACAAAGGGCGCCAATGGGGTCCTGGGCATCCCGGAGAGCGGCGGCTGCTGCCCGTCGAGCCGGGGCTCCTCGGCGGCGTCTCCCCCCGAAGGGAGGTGAGGAAGAGGGGAGCCCTCGGGAGCTGCCCGGGCCTGGGCTAGTGCCAGCTGAGACAGCAAAAGCCAGGCCTGGAGGCCCAGGGCCCGGGATGCCATGCCACCGCCTGGCCTCGGAGACCTGAGCCCTCGCGAGGCACCTCCCCCACGGGGCGGTTGGGAAACGTGCCCGGGGGGCAGGGGTGGCAGTCATCGGCCTGCAGGGACAAGCCTCGCCCCACCACCACCACCACACCTGGCCTGGTCCACGGGGTGCCTCCCAGGCAGTCAGCACCCCTAGCCTACGGGGTCAGGGCACAGGGCGTCACCCTTAGGAGCCGGCTTGGTTCACCAGCGCTTCCCCCAGGTTTGGCAGGTCTTTCCCTGCGACAGACATGGCTCTCCTGTTGTTGCTGTGCAGTTGTTATTTAAAATAAAATAAAATTTAAAAAAACAATTCTTTTTTATTTATTCATTTGAGAGAAAGACAGAGGGAGAGGGAGAATGGGTGCTCCAGGGCCTCCAGGCACTGCAAAGGAACTCCAGATGCATGTGCCACCTTGTGCAGCTGGCTTAAGTGGACCTGGGGACTTGAACGGGGGTCCTTCGGCTTTGCAGGCAAACGCCTTAACTACTAAGCCATCTTCTCCAGCCCTGTGGCTTATTGTTTTTTTGTGTTTTTTTTTGTTTGTTTGTTTTTTGAGGCAGGGTCTTACCCTAGCCTACAATTCACTCTGTAGTCCCAGGATGGCCTCCAGCTCACAGTGGTCTTCCTCCTAAACGCTGGGATTAAAGGAGTGTGCCACCACACCAAGAAAAACCAACTTCCACAGGAAAAGATGCTCAAGGAGGCTGGGGAGATGGTTCAGCAGTTGAAGGCACTAGCTTGGAAAGCCCGATGGCCTGGGTTCAATTCCCCAACTATCCATGTAGGATCTTACTCAAAAAAATGGGGTTGGAGAGATGGCTCAGCGGTTAAGGAGTTTGCCTGCAAAGCCAAAGGACCTGAGTTCAATTCCCCAGGACCCACATGAACCAGATTCTCTTCCTCTCTCTCTCACTCACTTTTTCTCTCTCAGATAAATAAAAATAAAATAAAACATCTTTTTCATTTATTTATTACAGTCAGAGAAAGAGAGGATGAACATCTTTTTCATTTATTTATTACAGTCAGGGAAAGAGAGGATGGGCACTCCAGGGCCTCTAGCCACTGCAAATGAATTTTAGATGCATGTGCCACTATGAGCATATGGCTTACGTGGGACCTGGAGAATCAAACCTGGGTCCTTAGGCTTCGGAGGCAAATGCCTTAACCTCTAAACCATCTCTCCAGCCGCAAATGAAACATCTTTTTTATTTTATTTTTTTTTAATTTTTTATTTATTTATTTGAGAGCGACAGACACAGACAGAAAGACAGATAGAGGGAGAGAGAGAGAATGGGCGCGCCAGGGCTTCCAGCCTCTGCAAATGAACTCCAGACGCGTGCGCCCCCTTGTGCATCTGGCTAACGTGGGACCTGGGGAACCGAGCCTCGAACCAGGGTCCTTAGGCTTCACAGGCAAGCGCTTAACTGCTAAGCCATCTCTCCAGCCCGAAACATCTTTTTTTTGTTTTGTTTTGTTTTTTGGTTTTTTGAGGTAGGGTCTCACTCTGGTCCAGGCTGACCTGGAATTAACTCTGTAGTCTCAGGGTGGCCTTGAACTCACGGCAATCCTCCTACCTCTGCCTCCCGAGTGCTGGGATTAAAGGCGTGCGCCACCACGCCCGGCCCCGAAACATCTTTTTTAAAAAGCGGTGCAAGTGTTTTATGGTGGGCCATAAAACTTTCTGAGACCATAGCATGATAGAGACTTCTGTTACAAAGCAAGCTTTTAAAGGTCCAGCTTCAAGAGGTTTCGTGCCACCTGGACAGGCAATTAGTAAACAAACAAACAAAACACCTAAGCTCTCCATCCTTCTCTCCCAAAACCCACCTCACCTCCCTCACCCTATATATCTGTACTCTTTCCCATATTCAAATGCAACACAGCAGTAGCAATTTCATCCCAGGAAGCTGCTATACCTCCAATAAAAAAAAAATTTTTTTTAAAGTCTGTGTTGGTTTGCTCTCTCTTATATTGCTGACCTGGAATTCACTATGTAGTATCAGAGTGGCCTCGAACTCACGGTGATTCTCCTACCTCTGCCTCCCGAGGGCTGGGATTAAAGGTGTGCGCCACCACGCTGGGCTCTCGTATTTCTCACATTGCTCTAGTCAATCCCGAATTCTAATAGTGTCTGGCATTTGTTTGCAGTGGCAAGAAACCTTGGCACATTCATACATAAACACATGCAAATAAATAATTTTTTAAATATTTTATTTTTATTTATTTGATACAGAAAGAGCCAGAAAGAGAGAGAGGGAGAACAGGCATACCAGGGCCTCCAGCCACTGCAAATGAACTCCAGACACATTTGCCATCTTGTAGACCTGGTGTTACATGGATCCTGGGGAATCAAACTTGAGTCCTTTGACTTTGCAGGCAAGTGCCTTAACCACTAAGCCATCTTTCCAGCCCTGCAAATAAATAATTTTCGAATGCATTCCTGGGCTGAGGAGATGGCTCAGCAGTTGAAAGGTCTTGCTTGAAAAGCCTGTTGGCCAGAGTTCAATTCCGCACCTCCCCCCAACCCACATATACCTACATAAAGCTGATGGCAAAAAGTGGCACATGTGCTTAGCACTCTTTTGCAGTGGCAAGAGACCTTGGTGCACCCATACACACACACGTGGAAGAAAGTAAATTAATTTGGGGGGTCTGGAGAGATGGCTCAGTGGTTAAAGGTGCTTGCTTACAAAGCCTGTCAGCACAGAGTTCAATTTCCTAGGCACCTACATAAAGCCTGATGGGTGTTTGTTTGCAACAGCAAGACACCTGGTATGCACACACACACACACACACACAGTACCTTCACACATACAAATTATTTTAATTACTTTCAAAAATGCATTCCTACAAATAGCATATAGTTGAACCTTTTTCCAGTTGAAAAATATTTTTTAAATTTTTATTTATTTATTTGAGAGACAGAGGGAGAGAGAGGGGTGGGGGCGCAGAGAAAGAATGGGCATGCCAGGACCTCCAGGCACTGCAAACGAACTCCAGATGCATGTGCCTCCTTGTGCATCTGACTTACGTGACTCCTAGGGAATCGAACCAGGGTCCTTTGGCTTTTCAGGCAAATTCCTTAACTGCTAAGCCATCTCTCCAGCCCAGAAAAATATTTTAACTGGAATATTCAAACTGTTTACACTCCATGGTGTGGATGAGTTTAAGTCTTACTAATTTATTCTCTATACCAACTTATCTCTTTTCCTGCTCTACTTCAAATTAACTGCTTATTTATTCATCTGCTGGTCAAGATCTCATTCATTTTCCTTCTATGATACAGATTTTTATTTTATTTTATTTTATTTTATTTTATTTTATTTTATTTGGTTTTCTTAGGTACCATCTCCCTCTAGCTCAGGCTGACCTGGAATTCACTATGTAGTCTCAGGGTGGCCTTGAACTCTTGGTGATCCTCCTACCTCTGCCTCTTAAGTGCTGGGATTGGATTAAAGGCATGTGCCACACGCCAGGCTATTTATTTAATTATTGAGAGAGAGAAAGAGAGATACAGAGAGAGAGAGAAGCACAGAGAGAGCGAGAAAGACAATGGGCACACCAGGGCCTTTCAGCTGCTAAGAACGAGCTCCAGGTGTGTGCGCCTCCCTCTGTGCACGTGTAACGCCGAGTGTGTGCGTCGCTGTGGCGGCTGGTGACGTAGGACCTGGAGCTTGGGAGAAGCGTTCTTCGGCTTCGCAGGCAAGCAACCTTAACCACCAAGCCATCTCTCCAGCCCTGATAGAGCTGTCCACAAGTCACACTATTTAACACTGGCCCAGAGGTCACATGATTAGACTCCAGGGTTCTTGGCTGGTGTGCTTGGGTGTGCTTCAGTTTGAACAGTGCTTTTGCTGTGCCTTCAATGTCGCCACGATTTCTCCTGCCATGTCCCGTCTAGGCCCCAGCCATCCAGTTACTTTGTCATTTCAGATGTGATACTTTATTTTTTTTTAGGTCTAGCAGTTCTATTTGGTTTATTTTGTACTTTAAACTTGTCTCTCTGTTCATACTTTCTTTGAAAACCTTGAACAACCTTAAGTGTTAATAAGAGGCATTTTAAAGTCTGTCTGCTAGCTAGTGTCATCGTTTCTATCACTTCTGCATCTTTTTGTTGACAATGCTGCTTCAGATCACCATTTGCTGCTTTTTCCACATTTGTGAAAGTATTTAATGATTGCTGAGCACTGTGAAATGCCCCACTGTGGACTGTTTGAGTTGTATTGACTGTCTTTTCTTTTTTTAACATCTTCCATGATTATAAAAACTATCCAATGGTAATGCCCTCCCTCCCCCCACTTTCCCCTTTGAAACTCCATTCTCCATCATATCCCCTCCCCATCTCAATCAGTCTCTCTGTTATTTTGATGTCATCATCTTTTCCTCCTCTTATGATGGTCTTGTGTAGGTAGTGTCAGGCACTGTGAGGTCATGGAGATCCCAGCCATTTTGTGTCTGGAGGGGTATTGTCTGTCTTTAAGGAATGTTAAACTCTGACACATCTAAGCTACTTGTACTTCTTGATCCATTTGAGGGTTTTTTTTAAATTTTATTTTACTTTATTTATTCATTTATTTTGTTTTTTTGAGGTAGGGTCTCACTCTGGCTCAGGCTGACCTGACCTGGAATTCACGATGCAGTCTCAGTGTGGCCTCGAATTCTCGGCGATCCTCCTACCTCTGCCTCCCCAGTGCTGGGATTAAAGGTATGCGACACCACGTGCCGGCAGAGGATTTATTTTTTTTAAGCTTGCTACAACCCCCTTTCCTTTAACTTAGCCCAGATGCTAGGGGTTTAAGCCTCGTGGGTTCTCCACTGACTGTACTCACTGAGGTCCCTTCTATTGGCTTGGACGTCTCCCAGTACTGTGTGACCTCTGAGAATTACTCAACATATAGCTGTATGGCATTCATTTTGCCTAGCCTCCTGGAAGCGTATCTGAGACCTGTAAAAGACTAAAAGGGATGACTGTGGAAACTTATGAGACACGCTCTACATATCAGCCTTTGTTACATATTCTTTTATTTATAAACAATCTTGGGCTGGAGAGACGGCTTCGCAGTTAAGGCTCTTGCCTGAGAAGCCTAAGGACCCATGTCCGACTCTCCAGATCCCACGTAAGCCAGACCCACGAGGTTACACATGCGCACAAGCAGCACGTCTGGAGTTCGATTTCAGCGGCTGGAGGCCCTAGCATGCCAATTCTCTTTCTTTCATTAAAAAAATAATAATGATGAAATAAAAACAATCTTTGGAACTGGAGAGATGGGTCAGCAGTTAAAGGTGCTTGCTTGCAAAACATGATGGTTCGGGTTCAGTCCTCCAGTACCCACGCAAAACCAGATGCACAAAGTGGCACATGCATCTGGAGTTCATTTAGAGTGGCTGGAGGCCCTGCTGCACCCACACCCCACTTGCAAATAAATAAAAATATTTTTTAAGTCCTCTCTCTCTCATAAATAAATAAATAAAATATTTTAAAAGGCAGGGTTGGAGAGATGGCTTAGCCATTAAGGCACTTGCCTGTGAAGCTAAGAACCCAGGTTTGATTCCCCAGTGCCCACGTAAAACGAGATGCACAAAGTAGTGCACACATCTGGAGTTCGTTTGCAGTGGCTGGAGGCCCTTAAGTGCCCATTCTCTCACTCTCATAAATAATTTTTTTTTTTTTTTTTTTTTTTTTTTTGGTTTTTCGAGGTAGGGTCTCACTCTGGTCCAGGCTGACCTGGAATTAACTCTGTAGTCTCAGGGTGGCCTTGAACTCATGGCGATCCTCCTACCTCTGCCTCCCGAGTGCTGGGATTAAAGGCGTGCGCCACCACGCCCGGCATAAATAATTTTTTTGTTGTTTATTTTTATTGGTTTACTTGAGAGCAATAGACAGAGAGAGAAAGAGGCAGATAGAGAGAGAGAGAGAATGGGCATTACAGAGCTTCCAGCCACTGCAAACGAACTCCAGATGCGTGTGTCCCCTTGTGCATCTGGCTAACGTGGGTCCTGGGGAATCGAGCCTCAAACCGGTGTCCTTAGGCTTCACAGGCAAGAGCTTAACCGCCAAGCCATCTCTCCAGCCCTAATTTTTTCTTAATACTAAAAACTGTAGACATCAAGCTGGGTGTGGTAGCACATACCTATAATGCCAACATTTAGGAGCTGGAGACAGAAGTTCATGGCCATTCTTGGCTATATGAGACCCTGTCTCAAAAGGAGGGAGGGATGGGCTGGGGCGATGGCACAGGGGCTAAGGGTACTTGTTTGTGCAGCCTGGTGGCCCAAGTTCTATTCCTCAGTACCACATGAAGCCAGGTACACAAGCTGGTGCGTACATCTGGAGTTCATGTCCAGTGGCAGGAGGACCTAGCAAACCCATGTTCACTCTTGCTCTCTCTCTCTCTCCTAGCAAATAAGAAAACAATTTTTTCTCAATTTTTATTAACATTTTCCATGATTATAAAAAATATCACATGGTAATACCCTCCCTCCCTGCAAAGAAAACAATTTTAAGTGGAGGGTGTGTGAAATAAATTATTCTTATCATAAGCTTGTATAGAAATAGGCACTATTTCTCTCTTGTTTAAAATATTTTTTGTTTATTTTTATTTATTTATCTGAGAGTGACAGGCATAGACAGAAAGAGGTAAAGAGAGAGAATGGGCGCACCAGGGCCTCCAGCCACTGCAAACAAACTCCAGACACTTGGGCCCCCTTGTGCATCTGGCTTACGTGGGTTCTGGGAAATCGAACCTCAAACCGGGGTCCTTAGGCTTCACAGGCAAGTGCTTAAGTGCTAAGCCATCTCTCCAGCCCTATTTCTCTCTTTTTTAAGTTCTGTAGGTTTTTTTTGAAGATTTATTTATTTATTTATTAGAGACAGGAGAAGGTAGAGAGAGACAGAGTGAATGAGAGAAAGAATGGGCACTCCAGGGCCTCTAGCCCCTGCAAATGAACTCCAGACACATGTGCCACCATGTGCATCTGGCTTACATGGGACCTGGAGAATTGAACCTGGGTCCTTAGGCTGTGCAGGCAAATACCTTAACTGCTAAGCCATCTCTCCAGCCCTTTCTCTCTCTCTCTTTTTTTTTCTTTTAAGGCAGGGTCTCATTTAGCCCAGGCTGACCTCCAACTCCCTATGAGGCCAAGGCCTGCTTTGAGTTCCTGGTCCTCCTGCTTCTATCTCCAATGTGCTGGCATTACAGGTGTGTACCACCAGGCCCAGTTAACAGGCTATGTCTTAAATTGTCCCACAAACCATAGCCTAGGGGCTGGAGAGATGGCTCAGTGGTTAAGTCCACTTCCTGACCAAGTATAAGGGTGTATCAAGGCCTGAGACCACCCTAGTTTGAATCTCCAGAACCCACGTCAACAACTGGATGTGGCTATGTGTGCCTGTATCTCCTGTCTAGTAGGAGAGCAGCGACTGGGATCATGGGACCTCACGTAAAAAACAGCAAGCAAGAGACTCCAGCTCAAATAAGAATGGGTGGAGGAGCCAGGTATGGGGGGCACATGTCTTTTGTCCCAGCACTGGGGAGGCAGAAGTAGGAGGATGGCCATGAGTTTCAGGCCAGCCTGGAGCTACAGAATGAGTTCCAACTCAAGCCTGGGCTAAAGTGAGACCCTACCTCAAAAAAAAAAAAAAAGCGCCTTTAATCCAAATACTTGGGAGGCAGAGGTAGGAGGATCGCTGTGAGTTGGAGGCCACCATGAGACTACATAGTGAATTCTAGGTCAGCCTGGGCTAGAGTGAGACCCTACCTCAAAAGGACAACAACAAAAAAAGATATACTTTTTTTTGAGGCAAGCCCAACAGATTGCCCATTTTTTTATGTGAGAGTGGGAGAGAGAATTGGAATGCCAGGGCCTCCAGCCATTACAGTTGAACTCCAGGCATGTGGCCCCTTGTGTGATTGCATCACTTTGCGTCTGGCTTATATGGGACCAAGAAAGTAGAACATGAGTCCTTAGGTTTTGCAGGCAATTATCTTAACTGCTAACCCATCTCTCTCAGGATATAATTATTTTTAAAATATTTTGTGTAATTTGCATGTGTGAGTATGTGGCTGGCTGTGCTGGGGCCTTTTGTAGCTGCAAATGCATGTACCACTTTTTGGGTTTTTGTTTTCGTTTTATTGTGCTGGGATTAAATGTGTGTACCACCACACCTGGTGCATGTACCACTTCTGCGTCTGGTCAGACACTTGTGTCACTTTTTATTTCTTTGAGTTTTTTGAGGTACGGTTTCACTCTAGCCCAGGCTGACCTGGAATTTACTATGTAGTCTCAGGTTGGCCTCGAACTCACGGTGATCCTCCTACCACTGCCTCCCAAGTGCTGGGATTAAAGACATGTGCCACCACACCCAGCTTGTGTCACTTTCTGGGTCTTGCTCACAGGAATGACTTGGGAATTAGACCCAGGCTGATAGGCTTCACAAGGAAACACTTTAACCACTGAGCCATCTTCCCAGCCCCAAGATTTTCTTTTCATTAAACCATTGTCATCTTGGGTCATTGTTATTCATAGAACCTCATGGGTGCTGGGCATGGTGGCTCACACCTCTAATCCCAACACTCAGAAGGCTGAAACAAGTGGACTGGACCATCATGACTTCAAGGCCAGTTTGTTCTACACAGTGAGTTCAGGATATCCAGTGCTACAGAGTGAGACACTCAAAAAAAAAAAAAAAAAAAAAAAAAAGAAAAGAAAAGAAAAAGAAAAAGCCAGGCATGGTGGTGCACACCTTTAGTCCCAGCACTCAGGAGGCAGAGGTAGGAGAATTGCCATGAGTTCAAGGCCACCCTGAGATTACATAGTGAATTCCAGGTCAGCCTGATCTAGAGGGAGACCCTACCTCAAAAAATAAAAAAGAAAGAAAGAAAGGAAAAGAAATAAAGAAAAGATGACTGGAGAAATGGCTTAGTGGTTAAGTCATTTGCCTACAAAGCCAAAGGACCCAGGTTCAATTCCCCAGGACCCACCTAAGCCAGATGCACAAAGTTGAAGGCCTTGGCATGACCATTCTCTCTCTCTTTCTCCCTCTCTCCCTCTCAAATAATCTCTCTCTCTTTTATGTATGTCCCTCTCTCTCAAATAATTAAAATTAAAATATTTTTTAAAAAAGAAAAGAAATAGGAAGGAAGGGAAGAAGGGGAGGGAGGATTAACTTCACTGGAATTCAATAGACGTCACTGGAGTAGCAGGAGACTTTTTTTCTGGATGGAACTAGCAAATTGAGCTATAAAGATCCACGCACAGGGCTGGAAAAATGTCTCAGTGTTTGAGGTGCTTGACTGCAAAGCCTGCTAGTCGGGGTTTGACTCCCCAGTACCCACGTACAGCCAGGCGCACAGGTAGTACATGAGTCTGGAGTTTCTTGGCAGGGTCAGGAGGCTCCGGCATGCCCATACTCATTCTCCCTCTCACTCTCTCTCCCTTTCCCTCTCGCTCTCTCCCTCTTTCTCTCACTCCTTCTTTCTCTCATAAATAAATAAGTATTTTAAAGGATCCATGCACTGGTATGCAATATGTTCATACAGTAAAGTTAAAAATATTAATTTTAAAAAGTTCAGAACTGGTTTGAGGGAAGATTACTCAGTGTTTGAGGGCATTTGCTTGCAAAACCTGCTGACCCTGGATTCAATTCTCAAGTTACCCACATACGTGGAGCACAAAAACAGCGACAGGAGTATATAGTGTTCCTTTGGAGTGGCAATAAGCCCTGGTATGCTCCTGCCCACATGTGTATACTTAATAAATATCCATGTTGGGCTGGAGAGATGGCTTAGCGGTTAAGCGCTTGCCTGTGAAGCCTAAGGACCCTGGTTCCAGGCTTAATTCCCCAGGACCCACGTTAGCCATATGCACCAGGGGGCGCACGCATCTGGAGTTCGTCTGCAGTGGCTGGAGGCCCTGGCGTGCCCATTCTCTCTCTATATATATATATCTGCCTCTTTCTCTGTCTGTCACTCGCAAATAAATAAATAAAAACAATAAATTAAAAAATTAAATTAAAATAAATATCCATGCACAAATACTGATAGTTAAGGGGACTCTCACTCTATGGTTTAGAAGAATCACCAGAGCATGGTGCTCCAGGCCTGTTATCTCAGAATGTGGGAGGTGGAGGCAGGAGGGTCAGAACCGCAAGGTCATCCTCACCTATACAGAGAATTCGAGGCCAGCCTAGACTACATGAGGCAATGTATCAAAACAACCAACCAAGGGATGGAGAGATGGCTTAGTGGTTAAGTCGCTTGCCTACGACCCAGGTTCAATTCCCCAGGACTCATGTAAGCCAGATGCACAAGTGGTGCATGCTTCTGGAGTTCACTTGCAGTGGCTAGAGGCCCTGGTACACACACACACTCTCTCTCTCTCTCTCTCTCTCTCTCTCTCTCTCTCTCTCTCTCAAATAAATAAATATATATATATTTTTAAAGACAACTAACCAGGGCTGGAGGAATGGCTTAGTGGTTAAGGAGCTTACCTGCAAAGCCAAAGGACCCAGGTTTGATTCCCCAGGACCCACGTTAGCCAGATGCACAGGGGGGCGCACACGTCTGGAGTTCGTTTGCAGTGGCTGGAGGTCCTGGTGTGCCCATTCTCTCTCTCTCTCTCTCTCTCTCTCTCTTTCTCTCTCTCTCTCTCTCTCTCTTTCTCTCTCTCTTTCTCTCTCTGTCAAATAAACAAATAAATAAAAGACAACCAACCAGAGCCAGGCATGGTGGTGCACACCTTTAACCCTAGCACTTGGGAGGCAGAGGTAGGAGGATCACTGTGAGTTCAAGTCCACCCTGAGACTATATAGTGAATTCCAGGTCAGCCTGGGCTACAGTGAGACCCTATCTCAAAAAAAGAAACAACGACAACAAAAAAGACAACCAACCAGACAAACAAAAAAGGTTTAATGTAAGTAAAATTCTTTCAAGTATCCCCACCCTGGTGCAACACAGAAAGAATACACAGGACAATCTCTAAACATTTGGTTGACATTTAAAATCTCCCCAGTCTAAAACTGCCTCAACACAAGTTGGGATATCCCTGGATGTGATTATGAGGAAAGGAAATGCCAGACAGGTTTGCCCTATGAGGCCTGGGTTCCAGAGGCTGTGCACTCCCACACGGATTCACACTGGGGTGAAGTGGAAATTCGGCCACCCCAGATGCTGAGCCAGATGTAGAAGTCCTGGCCTCACACTTCTGCAGGGAACTGGCCATATCTCTTCCCACACTTCCTCTTTCTCTCTCTTTCTCTCTCTCTCTCTCTCCCCCCAGCTAACTGAGTGGTTAGCTCAGAGCCATTAAATCAAAGCCAGGCCTCATGCTCGCTCCACTGCTGCTGATGTCTCTCCTCTGCAGGTGTTCTGAGACATCCGTGAGCCACTTCTAGCCTGGTAAACCACAGCCCAGGTACAGGACTGGTTGAAGGAAGAGACAAGAGCACCAGGTCAGGACCCTTTTCAGGCCCCAGTCTCCCTGCCATACCCCACTGTGGCCCACTCCAGGGCCACTGATCCCAGCTGGAATTTGAAGGAAAGGCGGTGTTGACAGGGAAAGGGAGGCAGGAGGAGAAGCTCAATAGGAGACTCAAAAACAAGAAGGGAGTGGCACGCAGTCGGTCATCATAGTGTCCCCAGGATGTCACGAGGTCAGCAGACACAGGAACAAGATGAAGGTGGCCACTGGATTCACAGAGGTAGCCTGGTTCAACACTGCAATGAGCCACTTGCTGTGGAAGCTAGTATCCACATAAACTCCAGGATAGCCTTCTAGACCACAGCCAATGCCCCAGCTCACAATCCCCACTTGTACCCAGGTCTTATTAATTTCACAGGACAGAGGGCCCCCAGAATCTCCCTGGAGGGAAAAAGAAAATGACATGAACAGAACTGATTCAAATCAGATTGGCCTAACTGCTTAGAAGGGGCAGGGGAAGCCCTGTCAGGCCCAAGTTTGTGAATATATGAATATAATCATTGAAAAGTTAATGGGGGGGCTGGAGAGATGGTTTAGCAGCTAAGGCTCCTGCCTGAGAAGCCTAAGGACCCATGTTTGACTCTCCAGATCCCACGTTATCCAGCCGCACAAAGATGAGGCAAGTGCAAGGTCGCACATGACCACTAGGTGGTGGAAGTGTCTACAGTACAACTGCAGTGGCTGAGGCCCTGATGCGCCAATTCTCTCTCTCAGTTTTTCTCAAGTTTTTAAATGTTAATGGGGGGACTTAAGAGATGGCTCAGAAGATAAAGGTCCTTGCTTATAGGGCCTGATGACCTGGGTTTGATTCCCCAGCACCCATGTAAGCTATATATACAAGGTGTCATATGCATTGGGAGTTTGCAGTGGAGAGGCCCTGGCACAACGATTCTCCCCCCCCCTCTCTCTCTCTCTCTTACATATGCCGCACTGCATGCATGGAGTTTGAGATGCGGTCTCTTTGGTTGCTTGCTGCCGGGAAGGCCAGACTAGCTGGCCTGTGAGCTTTAGTTGTCTGCCTCCCATTGCTCGTTGGGAGGACAGCTGCGTGTGTGGAAATCTGAATTCTCATTGGCCGGCTTGAAGAGCAAGCCCGTTTAACCACTGAGCCATGTCCCCAGCCCTGACTCTGAACTGTCGTCCATCCTTCTGCCTCAACCCCCCGAGTGCTGGGATCACAGGTGTATACTGCCATCTCTGGCCTGAACATAACAAGGGCCCTCAGACCTCTGAGCCTCTGGTCATGTCCCCTAACCCTAAAAGCAGTGCTTGTCGGAGGACCTTGAATTCACGTCTTAGGGTTTCGCCTTACACAACTGCATAATAGACACAATGCTTATGTTGTAGCGTGGTAATGTGGGTTAATAGGGATGATATCGGTTAATGGTCCCTTTGGGAGACACCTCAACACAAAACATTAACAGCTTTACCCCAACAACAGCTTTCCACACCCAAAAAGGACCCACAGACAGCAAGGGCTATCTCTTTTTGAAGGACCAGGACAACTGGACACGGTGGCACAGGCCCGGAATCCGAGCACTAAGGAGACGCAAGCAGCCAGGTCTCAAGCTGAAGGGCTGCCCGGAAGCTACCTGGAAGGATCAGACCAAGCTAGCTCAAGGGATCGTGAGGGGGTTCTTGCCCATGAGTCCTCCGGAGTGACAGGGGAATAAAGAGGGTGCCACCTACGGACTTACCGCACAAGCATCCTTTCCCAGTCCTTTGTAGGCGCAGATCATCCCCTTCAACACCAGAGTCCTGGACGATGCCATGATCTCCTGTAACATCTTGTTGCATTCCTCATGAAAGATGAGGTTTTGCTCCACGGCCTGGAGAATCGCTGTCACAGATCCTGGCATCAACGAAGAAGACCAGCAACGTATAGATCCACACGTGCGACAGCAAGACCCTCCCCCATGCCCCTGGAAGAAGGCAGAGCAGTGACACGGGGTGCTGGGGGACGGGGGAGGGGCGGGAGGGTCTAAGGCCTAAAACTGACATAGGGAGAGAACAGGCTAAGAGTCAAAATCCATCCGGGCCTGGTGACACAGGTCTGGGATCCTGGCTACTCGAGAGACTAAGGTAGGAACATCTTAAGTCCATGGCCTGTCTAAGCTAAGCCACAGAGTGAGTTCAAGGCCAGCCTGGGCAACTTAGTGAGATCCTGTCCTGCCTAGCGTGCTTGAGACCCTGAGTTCAATTCTCAGCACTGCAAAACGAAAATGGCAAACTAAAAACAAGGAAGAATATTTCATTTGTTTATTTACTTTTTATTGATTTGAGAGTGACAGACAGAGAAAGAGGCAGAGAGAGAGAGAGAATGGGCATGCCAGGGCCTCCAGCCACTGCAAATGAACTCCAGATATGTGCGCCCCCTTGTGCATCTGGCTAATGTGGGTCTTGGGGAATCGAGCCTCGAACTGGGGTCCTCGGGCTTCACAGGCAAGCGCTTAACTGCTAAGCCATCTCTCCAGCCCCAGGAAGAATATTTCAGAAGAGGGAAAAGTGAGGCCTTAGCAGCCCAAGAAACAGCAATCCACCAAGCATAGGTTACTCTGAGTGTCAGGGAATAGTGACAAGTTAGCCCAGGCATCTGTTCTGTTGCCATTTTTTGTCTTGTTTTGTTTTTCCAGATAGGCTCTAGCCCAGGCTGACCTGGAAGTCACTATGTAGTCTCAAATTGGCTTCGAACTCACAGTGACCCTCCTACTTCTGCCTCCCCAGTGCTGGGATGAAAGGCATGGGCCACTATGCCTGGTACTACTTCTTTTATTTTTTTTAGTTTTTTATTTTTCAAGGTAGGGTCTCTACCTTGACAGCAAGGTTGAGCCCAAGCTGACCTGGAATTCACTGTGTAGTCTCAGGGTGGCCTCAAACTCATGCCAATCCACCTACCTCTGCCACCCAAGTGCTGGGATCAAAGGAGTATGCCACCACACCTGGCCCTGATGCCACTTTTAATTTTTTTTAATTATTTACTTGTACATATCAAAGGGAGCGCACCTGAGTCTCTTGCCACTGCAAATGAATGCCTGTCTGATTTTACATGGGTGACTGGGGAATTGAACCTGGGCCAGCAGGTTTTGCAGACAAGCACCTTTAACCACTAAGCCATCTCCCCAGCGTCCCCATGAGTTTTTTTCTTTGTTTTAAAACTTTATGTATTTATTTACTTGACAGAAGGGGGAAAAAGAATGGGCATGCCAGGACCTCCAGCTACTGCAAATGAATTCCAGATGCATGCGCCCCCTTGTGCATCTGGCTAATGTGGGTCGTGGGGAATCGAACTTGGGTCCTTTGGCTTTGCAGGCAAACTGCTTAACCACTAAGCCATCCCTCCAGCCCCCAATTTTTTTTATTTAATTATGATTTTTATACATGTATATGATGTATTTTGATCATATTCATTACTTTTTCTTGTTCTCCTCCCACTGAACCCTTTCTTCTCCTCACTTACACTTCAATATTGTGTGTGTGTGTGTGTGTGTGTGTGTGTGTGTGTGTGTGTGTCCCAGTGAGCTATCGGGGTTACATGAGCCTAGGAAGAGGATTTTCCACTGGAGCATTGGCAACTTTTCAGTGGCTACAGTTTTTTCTTTAAATATTTATTTATTTATTAGAGGGGGCATCATGGGCATGCCACAGCTTCCTGCCATTGCAAGCAAACTCCAGGTGCATGTGCCACACTGTGCATCTGGCATCACATGGGTACTGAGGACCAAACCTACACCAGCAGGCCTTGCAAGCAAGTGCCTTTAACAGCTGAACCATCTCTCCAGACCGTATTTTTTTAAATGTTTTGTTTTTATTTATTCATTTATTTGACAGAGAGAGGAAGGGGGGGAGAGAGAGAGAGAGAGAGAGAGGCAGATAGAGAGAATGGGTGCGTCAGGGCCTCCAGCTGCTGAAAACGAACTCCAGGCACACTCACCAACCTTGGGCACCTGGCTTATGTGGGTCCCGGGGAGTTGAACCTGGGGCATTTGGCTTTGTAGGCCAGTGCCTTAACCACTGAGCCGTCTCTCCAGCCCCCAGCCCGTATTTTTTAATTGCGTGTGTATGTGCACACTCATGTGAGTATTCGCAGGCACACGTGTGTCATACCACATGTGTGGAGGTCAGAGTACACTTTGGGTGTCAGGCCTTACTTTCCACTGGTTTGAGACAGCGTCTCTTTGCTGTTCTCTGCCGTGTATGCCAGACCTGATTGGTCCTCAGTTTCCCTCCTGCCTCCACCTCCCATCTCACGATAGGAATGTTGGGCTCACGGACACTCACCACTACATCTGGCTTTGCCTGGGTTCTGGAATATGAACCCAAGTCTTGTGCTTATACAGTAACCACTTTACCTACCAAGTCATGTCCCTGCCCTGTTCGCTTGCTTGCTTGCTTGTTTGTTTCTTTGCTGAGATAGGGTCTTGCCAAGGAGCCCAGGATACCCTCAAATTCTCAAGCCTTCTGCCCCAGTCTCCTGAGTACTGGAATTATCAGCAAACAACACCATACCCAGACCAAACATCTTTACTTTCTACAACAGAATCATCGCAGGCTCTCAAAGTGGGAGAGACCCAGAGTTACCAACTCTATCCTGATTTCCATGGACAAGAGGTCTCACCTACAGATGTCTTCTGGCTCTTCAAATTCCTTCAAGACTAGAAAACTCTATAAAAGACAAGTACTTCCGAGGAGAAGCAGCTCTGACTTACATTATCCAAAGAGCAGAAATCTCCACAAGGAATGAAATAATACCCCTACACTCGGGAGGCTGAGGTAGGAGGATCACCATGAGTTTGAGGCCACCCTGAGATGACATACTGAATTTCAGGTCAGCCTAGGGTAGAGTGAGACCCTACTTCAGGGGGGAAAAAAAAAAAAGCCAGCATGGTGGCACACTTTAATCCCAGCACTTGGGAGGCAGAGGTAGGAGGATCACTGTGAGTTCAAGGCCACCCGGAGATGACATAGTGAATTTCAGGTCAGGCAGGGCTAGAGTGAGATCCTACCTCGAAAGAAAGAAAGGAAGGAAGGAAGGGAAAGAGGGAGGGAGGGAGGGAGAGAGGGAGGGAGAGAAAAGAATACCCCTAAACCAGCCCAACATATTGCCCCACAAATTTGTGAAAGGAGATTTGACCCATGTGTTTCTTTTCCTGCCTGAGCAACTCCAATTCCCAGGAGAAGCAATTTTCTTTCTTTTAATTTTTTTTAATATATATTTTAGAAAGGGGGGGGGAGGAAGGGAGAGAATTGCCAGTGCCTCAGCCAGTGCAATCAAACTCCAGATACTTACGCCACCTAGTGGTCATGTGCAGCCCTGCCCTTGCCTCACCTTTATGAGTCGGGCTTAAATGGGATCTGGAGAGTGGAACATAGGTCCTTAGGCTTTGCAGGCAAGCACCTTAATTGCTAAGCCATCTCTCCAACCCTCTTTTTAAAATATTTTATTAGAGAGAGGGGAGGGAATTAATGGGTACACCAGGGCCTCTTGTCACTGCAAAAGAACTCCAGATGCATGCACTACTTTGTGCATCTGGCTTTATGTAGGTACTGAGGAATTGAACTCCGGGCCTGCAGGCTTTGCAAACAAGCACCTTTAACTGCTGATCCACCACCCCAGCCATCAAGTATTTGTGTTACATCAAAAGACCTCACTCAAGGGCTGGAGGGATGGCTTAGTGGTTAAGGCATTTTGCCTGCAAAGCCAAAGGACCCAGGTTCGATTCCCCAGGATCCACGTTAGCCAGATGCGCAAGGTGGCGCAAGTGTTTGGAGTTTGTTTGCAGTTGCTGGAAGCCCTGGTGCACCCATTCTCTCTCTCTCTCTCCATTTTTCTCTGCAATATATATATATATTTTTTTTAATTTATTTTTTTTTTAAGATCTCACAATGCCTGGAGTTACCCATGCTGGCCAGGAACCTTTAACCCTGACTCCTGCCAAATTGCCTCCCCCTTTGTCCACCTGCCAAGCAATCAGTCTCCCTTTTTTAGCCCTCCTTTTGCGTTTGTTTCTTCTATTCCAGGGGTAGGCCAGACTTTTCTTCTGGCCTCCAAGTCTTACCATGTTTGCCTGTTTTCCCCCATCCGGTCACCCAGCACGAGATCCCAGCTTTCACTTTAAAAGTCTCTGAAGGAACACAGACAGGGTGGATGGTAGAAGAAAAGTTCACGGGGTAGAGGAGCTTCAGAAGGGCCACATCAGCCTGCATAGTGAAGTCTGTTGAGTACAGAGGGTGAACAAAGATTTTCTGGATGGGAACCACCAGGCTTGTTTTTGTTGTGTGAATACTACGATCTCCCAGCTTGACATTATACCGGAAACGGCTGTTGGGAAAGAGGACGTGTCCTTCCTCGAGACCCTTGGAAGCATTCCTTGTGTCCTTTCCATCCATTTCACACGGGCCCTGTCATGCCACCAATTTCCCTTTCCATTCTCTCTGTCGCTATGTCTATTGCCAATACCTTTCATTGATCTCTCAAAATCTTTTTTTGTTGTTGTTGTTTTCTTTTTGTTTGTTTGTTTGCTTGCTTTTTGTTTTTCAGGTAGGGTCTTGCTGTAATCCAGGAAAACCTGGAATTCACTATGTAGTCTCAGGGTGGCTTCAAACTCGTGGTGATCCTCTTACCTCTGCCTCCCAAGTGCTGGGATTAAAGGCATGCATCACCACTCCCGGCTCAAAATCATTTTGATTCCATCCCATCTTGAGACTTTTACTAAAAAACTAAACAAGATGATCAATGCAAAAAAAAAAAAAAAATCCCTCTCCCAATGACTTAGCCATTAAGGAGCTTACTGGCAAAGCCAAGTTTGATTTGCCAGTACCCATGTAAAGCCAGATGCACAAGGAAGCCATGCGTCTGGAGTTCCTTTACAGTGGCTAGAGGCCCTGGTACGTCCATTCTCTCTCTCCCTCCCTCCCTCCCTCCCTCCCTATCTCTTTCTCAAAAAAAAAAAAAAAAAATATATATATATATATATATATACATACATACATATATATATATATATATACACATACATACATACACACACACACACACACACACACACACACACACATATATACATAATCCCTCTTTCCTTTTCAGTGTCTCATTTGGGATTTTGCCAGCTTGCCAGGGTGATGGAATTTGGGAATATCTGAGGGGACGGGGCCCCGGGAACTGGCCTGCAGAGCTCTTACCTGTGCACTTGGCCAATACTCACATGAAAATGCAGTGGGCTGCAGTCATCACCCACTGTGCTGCGATGAGCGACCCTCCGCAGACGTGCTCCTGTCTCACCCGCACGCTCACCTGCCAGGGCCATTTCTCTTGCTCCGTGTCAATTCCCCCCACGATTTTCATGATGGGATGGCCGCACACTGAGTGAAAGCAGGGTGGGAAAGGGGACCTCAAAGCACCTCTACCTCACCAGGGCTGCCACAGACAGCACCAAGTGACCCAGCGTCAGCTAACAATAATAATAATAATAATAATAATAAAATGGTGGTAGCACTAGTGGTAATTAACAATAATAATGGAAATGGGAGGCCCAGGTGACCCAGCGTCAGCTAATAATAATAATAATAATAATAATAATAATAATAATAATAATAGTGGGCTGGAGAGATGGCTTAGCGGTTAAGGCGTTTGCCTGCAAAGCCAAAGGACCTCGGTTCAATTTCCCAGGACCCACGTAAGCCAGATGCACAAGGTGGCACATGCATCTGAAGTTGGTTTTCAGTGGCTGGAGGCCCTGGCGTGCTCATTCTCTCTCTCTCTCTCTCTCCATCCCTCTCTCAAATAAATAAAATAATTTTTTTAAAAATTTATTTATTTATTTATTTGAGAGGACAGGCACAGAGAGAAAGACAAATAGAGGGAGAGAGAGAATGGGCGCGCCAGGGCTTCCAGCCTCTGCAAACGAACTCCAGACGCGTGCGCCCCCTTGTGCATCTGGCTAACGTGGGACCTGGGGAACCGAGCCTCGAACCGGGGTCCTCAGGCTTCACAGGCAAGCGCTTAACCGCTAAGCCATCTCTCCAGCCCAAAATAAAGTAATTTAAAAAAATAAATAATAATAATCATAGTCGTGGCCGCAGTAGTAGTTAACAATACCAATGCTCCCTTGAACAGGCCCGGGGGGCGCACAATCACACACCCACGCTCGTCCCCCGGCAGCATCGCATCCCCAACAGGGGCCAGAGGAGCCCGGCTCCAGGCCTGGCACCGCCCCGGGGCTGCCAAGGTACCTGAGGTGAAGGGCAGCAGCGGGGGCATCGTGCTCTCGGTGGTGGTGTGGGCGGCCGGGGAGGTCGCCCCCGCCTCCCCCCGGGCCCCCGACGGGCGAGGGGAGGAAGACACGGCCGAGGAGGCCCGGGCCCCGGGGGGCTGGAGCAGGAGCAGCCAGGCCAGAAGGCGCAGGGAGCCGCAGGCCCACGACGCCATGGTCTCCCGTGAAGGCCGCAGGCTCGAGAACCTTCGATTCCGGTGGGAAACGGACTCCCGGGGGTGGGGGGGGGGGGTTGGGGGGAGCTGGGGGGGGTGGGGGGCAGGGGTGCCAGCGGGTCTCTCTGGCCTGTCCAGCAGCGAGCCTGGTCCTGACTTCCCTGAGCTGCCCACGCTGCAGCCTGGGTGTCCTTTGGGGCGCAGAGCTTGTGGGGCCCCTTGTTCTGGAGAGGTGCCTGCAGCTAGTGAGGGGTGAGGGGTGAGGGACCCTGGTTCTCCCCAGAAGTTCCCTCCAATGGGGATTCATTCACCAGACCTAGACTGGATAGGGATGTATTATGGATAGAGCATATGGATCAAACCCATCGGGTAAAGGAGTATGGGCTGCTCTTCCACGTCAGTCATGGGACACAGCGAAACAAAATTTAGCAGGCTGGAGGGACGGTTAAGGTGCTTTGCCTGCAAAGCCTGTGGGGGACCCAGGTCCCATTCCCCAGGACCCGCGTAAGTCAGATGCCCATGGTGGCACACGCCTCTGGAGTTTTGTTTGCAGCGGCTGGAGGCCCTGGTGTGCTCATTCCCCCTCACTCCCTCTCTATCACTCCCTCTAATAAATAAAAATAAGATTATTTTTTAAAAACACACAAAATTAGCCAGGCGTGACGGCGCACGCCTTTAATCCCAGAACTCGGGAGGCAGTGGTTGGAGGATGGCCATGAGTTCGAGGCCACCCTGAGACTACAGAGTGAATTCCAGGTCAGCCTGGGCTAGAATGAAACCCTACCTCTGAAAACAGAAAAAATAAAATAAAAAAATTAAAAAAAACCACTGTAAGAAAGGCATGAACTCAGTTTTGGATGCTTCTGTCTCTTTTCTCACCACTTCACGCAACAAAGAAGCCTTGTGCTAAGAGTGAGGGGCAGAAAAGTCCAGTCACTTACAGGGCAGGGGTGAGAGTCGTGGAAGCTGGATGAACAGAGCAGAAGATAACCTCTGCCCCTGGGAGAGGAGCAGCTTACCAGCCTAGAGAGCTCTCTTTGCTGGGAGGAGGTGAACTTTCACTGAGATGGGCCCACCGGGAAGAACCAAGACCTGCACCTGCCTAAGAGTGTGGCGCTCAGGGAAAAAAGCCCTATCTCTTCTGGCCACTAGCCAGCCAGCAAATATCCAGGAAGAAGTCATATCAGTTGACTGTTAGCCGAATTTTGTTTTGTTTTTTTACTTTTTAAAATTTTTACTTATTTTTATTTGAGAGAGAGAGAAAGGCGGATATATAGAGAGATTGGGCACACCGGGGCCTTCAGCCACTACAAATGAACCCCAGATACACGCACCACCTTGTGCATCTGGTTTATGTGTGTTCTGGGGAATCAATCCTGGGTCCTTAGGCTTCGTAGCCAAGCACCTTAACCACTTAGCCATCTCTCCAGCCCTGGAAGGATTTTTTTTTAATATCTTTATTTTATTTATTTATGAAAGAGAAAGAGACAGAGAAAAAGAGAAAATGGGCACACCAGGGCCTCTAGCCACTGCATAAGAATTCCAGACACATGTGCCCCCTTGTGCATTTGGCTCAGGTGGGTCCTGGGGAATCGAGCCTGGGTCCTTAGGCTTCACAGGCTAATGCCATAACCGCTAAGCCATTTCCCAGTCCCCTGGAAGGATTTTTTTTTTTTTTAAGCATGGAGAGACAGTCTCTCTGAGGCACAGGTGCAAAGAAAGGACCCATAGCTAAGACTGGAACCGACGCTGGGGAAAACTCTCCAGCAACCCTCCAGCCATTACTGTAAGCAAAATTTAACAACGAAAGAATGTGAAGTCCATGCCTGAGAGCATTCACGGTAGCCACACAGCCTGACTTGATTATCTCAAGCTTCCCCTACAGAAAAGGCTTACCCAGGACTGGAAGTGAAGCCCAGTGGCAGTGTACTTGCTTAGCATGTGTGAGACCCTTGGTCTAATCCATAGCACCAGAGAAGGGAGGGGAGGAGGGGAAGGAAAAGTAAGGGAGAAAGGCAAGAAGGAAGTGAAAGTGGGAGGAAGGAAGGAAGGAAAGGAAGAAAAGAGGGATAGAGGGAGCGAAAGAAGGAAGGAAGGCATCAGCAACTAGAGTTGCCTGCTGCTTATCCTCCCACACAAACACAAGAAAGAACCAAAACAATAAATAATAAACAACCATGTTTGCTTTTCAAATTATTTTTTAAATTATTTTTATTTTTATTTATTTATTTGACAGAGAAAGAGGGGAGAGAGAAAGAGAGCGAGAACAAGAGAGAATGGGCATGCCAGGGTCTCCAGCCACTGCAAATGAACTCCAGACGTGTGTGCCGCCTTGTGCATCTGGGCTAACGTGGGTCCTGGGGAATTGAACCTGGGTCCTTTGGCTTGGCAGGCAAACGCTTCAATCACTAAGCCATCCCTGCGGCCCTTCAAATTATTTTTTAGTTAATGTGCAAAATAATGGGTTTCATTATGACCTTTTCATGCATCTATACCAATGTACCTTGCTCATATTCACCTTGTGTTGCTCCCTTCCCCACACCTCCTCCTGGCCTCTTGCTGGTCATCTTTCTCCTCCCCAAATAGTCACATTTCTCCTGTCATGTCGTGTGTGTGTGTGTGTGTGTGTGTGTGTGTGTGTGTGTGTGTGTGTGTGTAGATAAATGCAGATTGTGCCTCAGAGACAAAACGTATTTTATCTGAGTCTGACTTAGTTTCACTTAACATGGTGGTCCCCAGTTCCCTTCATTTTCCTGCAAATGAAATTATCATGTTTTTCATTATGGCTGGGTGAAGTTCCATTGTGTACATATCCCACAGTTTCTTTATCCATTCATCTGCTGACAGACACCTAGGCAGATTCCAGAACTCAGCTATCATGACTACATTAAAATTAAAATGGGGAAGTTGGAGAGGTTGGTCAGTGGTTAGAGATGCTGACACGCAAAGCCTAATGGCCTGGAATGGATTTCCCCAGTACCCACAACAAGCCAGAGGTGTAAAAGTGGCACATGTATCTGGAGTTCGTTTACAATGGCAAGAAGCCCTGAAGAGCTCATTTTCTCTCTCCCCTTGAAAATTAATGCATGAAATATTTACCAAAAAAAAGGCAAGTGTGGTGGCACACACAAGTAGGAAATTGCTGAAGAGGCAAAGGCAGACAGAAGGATCAGGAGTTCAAGACCAGCCTGGGCAAAAGAAAAAAATAATAATCCAGAAGGGAAAGAAAAGAATAAAAAGGTGAATAAGTTGTATGTGGTGGTTCATGCCTGTAATCGTAGTGCTTGGGAAGCTGAGGCAGGGGGATTGCCTAGGCTTCAGAGTGAGACCTTGGTTTCAAGAGAGAGGGAGCAAGGGAAAGCTAGATATGGTGGTATATGCCTGTGATCCTAGCACTTAGCAACTAGAAGATCAGGAGCACAAGGTCATCCCCCGTCTGCTCTGCTGCAAATTCAAAGCCAGCCCAGGCTGCATTGAGACCCTATCTCTAAACAAAACAAGCAGGAGTAAGTAATCTCAGGTACCATAGACTTCAAGTCAAAACCTGTAAAAAGAGACATGATCATTACATAATGATAAAGGAGTCAATTAGCAAAAGATTATACATATATATTCCCAATATTGGAACACTCAACTATAAGAAGCAAACATGATTATTAGACCTAAGCAGAAAGATAGACTTCAAAGCTACACTTTCAGCAATAGACAGATCATCCAGACAGAAAATAAATATCGGATATAAACAGCATGTTAGACCAAAGGGACCCAGCAGACATCTAGAGAACATTCCATCCAACAGCTGCAAAATACACATTATTCTTAGCTGTACATGGAACATTCTCTGGAAAGATCATATGTTAGGCCACACAAGAAGTCTCAGAGATAGGCTTAGATCATATCTAGTATCTTTTTGGCCACAATAGTATAAAGCTAGAAAACAGCAGCAGAGCAAACTTCAGAAACTTTACAAATACATGGAAATTAACCAACATACTCCTTAATAGACAATGGTTTTTAATTTGAGGAAATTAAAAAGAAAATGTTTAAATTTGTTTCTTGAGGAAAATGAAGATGAAAGTACAATATATCAAAATATATGGGGTTGGGGCCTGGAGAGATGGCCCTTTGGTTAAAGGCACTTGTTAGTGCAAAGCCTGCCAGTCTGGGTTTGATTCCCCAGTACCCACATAAAGCCACAAAGTGACACATGCATCTGGACCTTGATTTCAATGGTAAGAGACTCTGGTGTGCCCATTTTCTCAATCCTCTCTCTTTCTACTCTCAATCTGCTTGCAAATATATAAATAATATTTTTAAAATATATATATGTGGAATTGCACAAAATAAATCTACATGAAAAAGAGAGATCTCAAATAACCACCCTAACATTGTACATTAAGGAACAGAAAATGAGAGGGAAAAAAAATCAGCCCAAAATGAAGAAAATCATAAAAACCAGCACAGAAGGAAGGAATAGAGACAATGAAAATAATGCAAAAGATAAATGAAATGGGGAGATGATGGCTTACCAGTTAAGATGCTCTCCTACAAAGTCAAAGGACTGAGGTTCAATTCCTCAGGTCCCACATAAACCAGATGCACAAAGTGGCGCATGTGTCTGGAGTTTGTTTGCAGTGGCTGGAAGCCCTGACACACCCATTCTCTCTCTCTCTCTCTCTCTCTCTCTCTCTCTCTCTCTCTCTCTCTCTCATTCGCTCACTCTCAAATAAATAAATTTAAATATAAATTTTAAAACTATAAATTTAAAAAGGATAAATGAAATGTAAAGTTGGATTTAAAAGAAATATTTATTTTGAGGAAAGAGAGGGAAGGAGAGAGAATGGGCATGCTAGGGCCTCCAGCCACTGCAAACAAACTCCAGACACATGCACCACTTTATGCATCTGGTTCTATGTGGGTACTGGGGAATCACACCTGGGCTGTAAGACTTTGCATGCAAGCAAACCACTGAACCATTGCTCCAGCCCCAAAATTGGGTTTTAAAAAGATAAAATTGCTTAACTTTTTGATATACTAAGACAAAAAAAAAAAAAAAAGAGGTAAGACTCAATTAAATAAAACCAGAGTTTTGTTTTGTTTTGTTTTGTTTTGAGGCAGGATCTGAGGTCTAGAGGCCCAAACTGACCTGGAACTCAATCTGTAGTCCCAAACTGGCCTTGAACTCACAGGGATCCTCCTACCTCTGCTGCCATGACTGGCTAAAACCAGATTTTTAAAAAAAATTTTTTTAATTTTTTTATTTATTTATTTGAGAGCGACAGACACAGAGAGAAAGACAGATAGAGGGAGAGAGAGAGAATGGGCGTGCCAGGGCTTCCAGCCTCTGCAAACGAACTCCAGACGCATGCGCCCCCTTGTGCATCTGGCTAACATGGGACCTGAGGAACCAAGCCTCAAACCGGGGTCCTTAGGCTTCACAGGCAAGCACTTAACTGCTAAGCCATCTCTCCAGCCCTTTTTTTTTTTAATTTTTATTAACATTTTCCATGATTATAAAAAAAATAATCCCATGGTAATTCCTTCCCTCCCCCCACACACACTTTCCCGTTTGAAATTCCATTCTCCATCATATTACCTCCCCATCTCAATCATTGTACTTATATTTATACAATATCAACCTATTAAGTACCCTCCTCCCTTCCTTTCTCTTCCCTTTATGTCTCCTTTTTAACTTACTGGCCTCTGCTACTAAGTATTTTCCTTCTCATGCAGAAGCCCAATCATCTGTAGCTAGGATCCACATATGATAAAAACAGATTTTTGTATGTTTGTTTGTTTGATTGATTTTCAAGGTAGAGTCTCACTCTAGCTCAGGCTGACCTAGAATTCACTCAGGGTGGCCTCAAACTCCCGGCCTCCCAAGTGCTGGGATTTAAGACGTGCACCACCTCGTCCAGCTAAAACCAGATATTTTTTAAGGGAGGTATTACAACTGATACCACAGAAATACAAAGAATAGGGCTGGGACATAGCTCAGTCAGTAACAAGCTTACCTCACAAGCGTGGAAAAACGCCCAGTGGCAGGCCACGGAACAATCCAGCACTGGGAGTGCAGAGGCAGCAGGATCCCCAGGGCTAGCTAGCCCAGTTGCTCCAGACCAATAAACAATGTTGTCCTAAAAGTGGGTGGCATTCCTAAGGATGACACCTAGGTTGTCCCTTGGCCTCCATATATACATGTGCACACAGAACTTACACACAGGCAAAATACACACACACACACACACACACACACACACACACACACACACACATACACACACACTTCTTTAAAAAAAAAAGATTTAAAAGGCTTGGCTATGGCTCAGTAGTTAAAGGCACTTGCTTGTGAATTTGCTGGCTGGGGTTCAATTCTACAGCCACGCCACCCATGTAAAGCCAGAAAGGCATTTGTTTGCAGTGGCAAGAGACCTTAGCATCCATGCACACACACACACACACACACACCATGTGTGCAAATTTTTTGTTGTTGTTGTTGTTTTGTTTTTCAAGGTAGGATCTCACTCTAGCTCAGGCTGACCTGGAATTCACTATGTAGTCTCAGGGTGGCCTCAAACTCATGTTGATCCCCCTACCTCTGCCTCCCAAGTGCTGGGATTAAAGGTGTACACCACCACGCCCAGCTATAAATAAAATTTTTAATGAAAAAAATTTTTTTTAAAGAATAGAGACTGGGGAGATTGCTCAGTGGTTAAAGGCACTTGCTTGTAAGGCCTGCCAGCCTGGGTTCAATTCCCCAAGACCCACATAAAGCTAGATACATAAAGAAATAATATTTTCAAAAAGAAATCATACAAAGGATAAAGGCAAAGTGGCACATATTTATACTCCCAGCACTTGAGAGGAAAATGGAAAGTTCCAGACCAAAACTAAGTGTGGTTTCAAACACTTACAATCCCAGCCCTGGAGAAGCTGAGGTAGAAGAATCACTATGAATTTGAAGCCAGCCTGGGCTACAGAGTGAGTTCCAGGTCAGCCTGGGCTAGAGTGAGACCCTACCTGAAAACAAAAAGATGATGATGGGCTGGAGAGATGGCTTAGTGGTTAAGGTGCTTGCCTGCGACACCTAAGGACCCATGTTCTACTCTCCAGATCCCACATAAGCCAGACACACAAAGGTGAGACAAGTGCAAGGTTACACATGCCCACTAGGTGGCGCAAGCATCTGTCGTTCAATTGCAGGGGCTGAGGCCCTGGTACACCAATTCTCTCTCTCTCTCTTTCTCTAAAAAACAAAAAAAGAAGATGATGATGATGATGAACTGGAGAAATGGAACTAAAGGCACTTGTTTGCAAATCCTGCAAGCCTGGGTTCAATTCCCAGTACCACGTAAAGCCAGATGCACAAAGTGGCTCTTGTGTCTGGTGTTTGTTTGCATTAGCAAGAAGTTCTGGTGCACTCCATTCTCTCTCTCCCCCACCACTCTCTCTCTCACACACATAAATAAATATTTTGAAATAAAGAATATATATGCATGTAATGTAATATATATATATATAATCCCAGAACTCAGGAGACAAAGACACTGTCTCAAGAAAAAAAAAGTAATAATAAAAATAAAAATACAGCTTGGGCTAAAGTGAGACCCTACCTCGAAAAACCAAAATAAATAAATAAACAAAAATAAACTTAGGGCTGGTGAGATGGCTTAGCAGTTAAGGTGCTTGCCTGCAAAGCCAAAGGACCCAGGTTCAATTTTCCAGAACCCACATAAGCCATGTGCATGCATCTGGAATTCATTTACAGTGGCTAGAGGCCCTAGCACACCCATCCTCTTTCTCTCTCTCTCTTTCTCTCTCTCTCATAAATAAAAGTAAAATATTTTTTAAAAATGATAGGGCCAGGCTTGGTGGTGCACATGCCTTTAATCCCAGCACTCAAGAGGCAGAGATAGGAGGATCACCGTGAATTCAAGGCCACCCTGAGACTCCATAGTGAGTTCCAGGTCAGCCTGGTCTAGAGTGAGACCCTACCTTGAAAAAAAACAAAAATAAGTAAATAAATAAAAATAAAAAAATAATAGGGCTGGAGATATGGCTTAGTGGTTAAGGCACTTGCCTGCAAAGACTAAGGACCCAGGTTTGATTCCCCACTACTTATGTAAGCCAGATAGCTAGATGCACAAGGCATATGTGCCTGGAGTTTGCGGTGGCTAGAGGCCCTGGTATGCCTATTCTCTCTCACTCCCTCTTTCTTGCTCTCCAATAAATAAATAAATATTCTAAAATAATAAAATAAATTTAAAAACTGTCATGTAGAAAGATGGAACAGAATGATGGTTACCAGAAGCTTGGGTGGCTAGTGGGAGGGTCAGGAGGGAGATGCTGTTCCAAAGATATATAATTATAGTTAGATAGTACAGGGGGAAAAAATTCCAGAATAGGCAAACACAGAGCCTACAGTAGACACGTGATTGCCAGGGGAATGACGGGAAAAGGCTAGGTGGTTGGACAGGGAGGGTGAAAAATTGAGAATGACTGTTAATGGTTACAGAGTTTCTTTCTTGGGTGATGAAAGTGTTCTAAAATTTATTGTGGTGATAGTTGCTCAACTCTGTGAGCATATGAAAACCATTGGAATGTACGCTTGAAACGAGTGAATTGTGTGATATGTGAATTATATCCTAATAAAACTCTTTAAGAAAACAGAAAGTGCCCAGTATTCAAACCACAACTGTGAAGGGTACAACAAACAGCTCTCAGATGGAGGGGTAGGGGAGCCAAAGAGAAAATCTAAACCAAAAATATAAGCAAAATACAAAGAAAGGGAAAGAACTTGATGCACTGCAACTGTGAAAAACAATCAATGAATAGCACCAGCAGGCAGAAAATACCCACTTGAAAAACATCAAAATTCTAAAGCAAGGAAGTGTCCCCCAAAGCACTTGCTAGGAATTTATTATTAAATACTGAAAGATTCAGGGCTGGAGTGGTGGCTCAGAGGTTAAGGCACTTGCCTGCAAAGCCAAAGAACCCAGATTCAATTGCCTAGTACCTATGTAAAGCCAGGTTCATAAGGTAGCACATATAAATCTGGAGTTCATTTGCAAAGGCTAGGAGCCCTGGCATGCCCAACCCCCGCCCCCACACTTTGTTCTCTCTTTCTCTCCCCTTGGAAAAAAAGAAATAAATAAAAAGAGGAGATGAGGAGATGGCTCAACAGTTAAGGCACCTGTTTGCAAAGTTCCCACGTAAACCCTGATGCACAAAGTGGCTCATGCATTTGGAGTTTGTTTGCAGTGGCTAGAGATCCTGGTGCAATCATTCGCTCTTTCTCTCTCTCTCTCTCTCTCTCTCTCTCTCCCTCCCTCTCTCATTCTGTGTGTGTGTGTGTTTCTCTCTCCTTGCAAATAAATAAATAAAATATTTTTTTAAAAAGGGTTCAGGGGAGCTGAACAAATGGCTTAACAGTTAAGGTGCTTGCCTGCAAAGCCAAAGGACTTCGATTCAATTCCCAGGACCCAAGTAAGCCAGATGCATAAGTTGGCTCATGTTTCTGAAGTTTGTTTGCAGTGGCTGGAGGCCCTGGCACACCCATTCTCCTTCTCTCTCTCTCTCTCGCTTTCTCTCTCTGCCTCTTTCTCTCTCATGCACTCTCAAATAAATAAATAAATATAAATATGTTTTTAGGAGATTTCAGTAATTGGGATACCACTAATAGACACTGAGAACTATAGAACAGCTAAAGATAAGTGGGGTCTCTGACACAGAGATTTAAATAAATATGACAGGCAGACATGGTGGCACACACCTTTAATCTCAGCACTCAGGAAGCTGAGGTAGGAGGATTGTCATAATTCAAGGCCAGTCTGGATTACAGGATGCAAGACAATCTGGGCTACAGTGAGATCCTGCTTCAAAAAAAGAAAAAAAAAAATAACTAAATATGAGGAAATACGTTTTAAAATATTTATTATGGAATTTCCCACAGATGTAGGAAGATTTTAATTATTTAAGTGAGAACAGACCACATCATTTTCATAGAAAATTGCTGCAAAATAGCCAACATAAATCAGGTGTGGTAGCACACACCTTTAATTCCCGCACTTGGGAAGCAGAGGTAGAAGGAAGGCTGTGAGTTCCAGGTCAGCCTGGACCAGTGTGAGACCCTATCATGAAAACAAAAACAAAGACAATTAGCCAACACGGGGGGGGGGGGGCACCCGGCCCTGAGACATTTGCATGAGTGGCATCTTGGATCAGGAATTACCCACTAACAGTTAGTTCTTCCTCAACTATGAAAACCAAGAGCCTCCCCAGCTATTTTCTCTCACGTCACCAAAGGTTTCCTTTCTTGTTTGTTTGGCTTTAATCATGCGTTCATCATCTGAAAAAAAAAAATCTATGCAAATTATGGCTTCGAAAACTAATTTTTTTTTTTTTGGCCTCTTCAGCTGAGGCAGCAAAAGAGATCTTTTATTGTACACACGTTACACTTGACCACAACTGAGAAGAGAGCTGGTCCCAAATGCCACAGGCCCAGGGCAAAAGACCAACAGAGACTATCATGGTTATGAGCAAAGCAGGTCTCTCAGAGGTGGTCTTGGCAAAAGGGCTGTGATGGAAGGTCTCGATCCATTGAGAGACAAATTGTCAATGGTAGTGTGCTGTCCAACGACTTGGATCAGCGTCCCCAGCACTCCTTATTCTGCCCCGCGGCCTCCCTGGATACACACGCGGCTTTGCTGGACTTCTGCCTCAGCCTCTCTCGTTGCCCCTTGGCCTTCTCCTTCTTGGCGTTCTCCCCCACCCAACTCTCACAGGACAGATGCTTCTTCTACCGGGAAAGAGAAAAAGGTTACAGTTGGTTTGTTGTGATGATTGAAAAAATAATAATAATAATTTAGGGCTGGAGGGATGGCTTAGTGGTTAAGGCACTTGCCTGCAAAGCCAAAGGACCCAGGTTTGATTCCCCAGCACCCACGTAAGCCAGATGCACAAGGGGGCGCACGCGGCTGGAGTTCGTTTGCAGTGGCTGGAGGCCCTGGCGCGCCCATTCTCTCTCTCTCTCTCTCCTCCCCGTCCCTCTTTCTCTATCAAATAAATAAATAATTTTTTTAAAAAGAAAAAAATAATTTAAATTTCATAAACTTGCCTGGCATGGTGGCATATGCCTTTAATCCCAGCACTTGGGAGGTGGAAGTAGAAGGATCGCTGTGAATTTGAAGCCAGCCTGAAGCTACAGAGTGAGTTCTAATCCAGCCTGGACTGCATGAGATCCTGCCTCAAAAACAAAAGGAAAAAAAAGAAATCCAGCTGGGGAGATGGCTCATCTATTAAGGGCACTTGGTTGGAAAACCTGCTGGCCCAGGGTTCAATTCAGGAAAGCCAGATTCACAAAGTGGCACGTTCTGAAATTTGCAGCAGCACGAGGCCTGATACTCACTCACTCTCTCTCTTTTTCTCTCCTCTTTCTCTGCTCAAAAAAAAAAAAATAGTTTTTAAAAAAATTATAAACTTTGTAAGTATATACAATTAAAATGAACAAAATTTGTTGTCAGGGGTATTGTGTACTTTTATTTTCAAGGTAGGGTCTCGCTCCAGCCCATGCTGACCTGGCATTCATTATGTAGTCTCCAGCAGAACTCAAGGTGATCCTCCTACCTCTGCCTCCCAAATGAGTGCTGGGGTCATAGGTGGGGCCACCACACCCAGCTTTGATGAGTACTTAAATTTTTTTTCTTCATTTATTTATTTATGATAAAAAGAGAGGAAGCAAAGGATGAGTGTACCAGGGTCTCTAGCCACTGCAAATGAACTCCAGATACACAGCTTATGTGGATTCTGGGGAATCAAACCTGGGTCCTTAGGGTTTGCAGGCAAATGCCTTAACCTCTAAGCCATCTCTCCAGCCCAATGTATACCTTTTTGACATCAGGGCTCTGGTTAATACCTTAAGGGAATGGAAAGAGGGCTTAACGGTTAAGGTGCTTGCCTGCAAAGCCTAAAGACCCATGTTCAACTCCCCAGATCCCACATAACCCAGACAAATAAAGGTGAGGCAAGAGCAAGGTTGCACATGTCCACTAGGTGGCACAAGCATCTGGAGTTGAATTTCAATGGCTGAGGCCCTGGTGTGCCAGTTCTCTATTTCTCTCTAAAATAAAAATAAATAAATATTTAAAAAATAATAATACCTTAAGTTGAAAATGCACTTAAAATATCAATAACTTGGCTTATTACAAATTTCCATTTTTTTTTTTTTTTTTGGTTGTCCTGAATGGAAGGTTGAAGGCAGCCATGGAGGCACACACCAGTGAGTGCTGGAGAGGCTGAGGAGGCTGAGGTCACAGGATGGCTGAAAGTTCAAGGCCAGTCTGGGTTATATAGCAAAAGATTCTGTTTCAAAAGAAACAAGAACAATAAATAGTAAGTTTGAAAGATTTTGTTGCTTTGATTTTCTTTCTTTTTTTAATTTGTTTTGCTTTATTTTTATTTATTTATTTGAGAGCAACAGACAGAGAGAGAGAGAATGGGACCACCAGGGCCTCCAGCCACTGCAAACGAACTCCAGACCCGTGTGCCCCCTTGTGCATCTGGCTAACGTGGGTCCTGGGGAATCAAGCCTCGAACCAGGGTCCTTAGGCTTCACAGGCAAGCGCTTAACCGCTAAGCCATCTCTCCAGCCCCTTGATTTTCTTTTTTAAAAAATATATTTTATTGATTTATTTATTTGGGAGAGACAGAGATAAAGTAAACAGAGAGAGTGAGTAAGGGCGCAGCAGGACCTTCTGCCACTGCACACAAGCTCCAGGCGCATGCGGTACTTTGAGCTTCTGGCTTTCCATGAGTACTGGGCAATCCAACCCAAGGCATCAAGCTTAGCAAGCAAGCGCCTTTCACTGCTGAGCCATCTCTCCAGCCCTTGTTTTCATTTCACTTTATTTATTTTTATTTTTGCTTTTTCAAGGTAGGGTCTCACTCTAGCTCAGGCCAACCTGGAATTCACTATGTAGTCTCAGGGTGGCCTCGAACTCACGGTGATCCTCCTACCTCTGCCTCTCAGGTGCTGGGATTAAAGGCGTGCGCCACCACACCCAGCCCTCGTTTTTCTTTTAAACAGGGTCTCAATATGTAACCCAGGCTGGCCTGGAGTTGGAGATCATTCTGCATCAGTCTTTTGAGGGGTAGGATTACAGGGTGCACCGCTATATGCCGTTTAATTTTTAATGATGTATTTATTAGCATACTCACTTGTGTGTGCGTGTGCGTGCACAGGTGTGCACCAAGATTCTCTTGGCATGACAGTAAAATACTTGTCTGTCTTTATGTAGGTGCTGGAGAATTGAACCCTGGTGGGCAGACTCTGCAAGCAAATGCCTTTAATTGCTGAATAATCTCCTATACTCAGTTTTATAAGAAACTTTAAAAAAAATCTACGGGCTGGGAGCTGGCTTGGAGAGTAAGAGCGCTTGCCACAAGCATGAGGGTCTGAGACTTCATAGTTTCAACTCCCCAGGACTCTCTGTAAACAGCTGGGTGTGGCCGTGCACATCGGTAATCCCAGCTTGAGGGGAGTGGAGACCAGAGAACCGCTGGGCTGGCAAAACCCACAGCTCCGTGTTCACTTTGTTCTCCTCTGGCCTCCATGTGCATGCATACTAACTAAAACATGGGGGGGGGGGCGCTGGAGGGAGGGCTTAGCGGTTAAGTCACTTGCCTGCAAAGCCAAAGGACCCAGGTTCAGTTTCCCAGGACCCACGTTAGCTAGATGCACAAGGGGGCGCACGTGTCTGGAATTCATTTGCAGTGGCTGGAAGCCCTGGTGCGCCCATTCTTACTCTCACTCTCTCTCTCTTTCTGACTTAATAAATAAATAAAACATGTGGGAGCTGGGAAGATGGCTCAGCTGTTAAAGGCACTTGCATGCAAAGCCTGCTGGCCAGGGTTCAATTCCCCAGTACCCACATAAAGCCAGATGCACGAAGTAGTTCATGCATCTCTTTTGCAGTAGCAAGAAGCCCTAGTGCATCTATATTCCTCTGACTCTCTCTAATAAATAAGTAAAATACTTTAAAATGTGAAATGAAGAATGATGTGTGAAGTGTGGTCCAATTTGGACAGCGGCAGAAAGCTTGTGCTGTATTCACAGGGTGTGACCACACTTTCAGTGTCTGGAGGTGGCTTCCCCTTGCCCCATAAGGTGCCCACTGATCTCTGAGAAGCTCTGGCCATTGACAGATGCCACCCTATTCACTCCACTACCCAAGTGTAGAAATAGTCACCATTCTCTCATCCTGTGCCATAACTGTTGAGTCAGAAATAGCAGGTGAGGGCTGGAGAGATGGCTTAGCAGTTAAATCACTTGCCTGCAAAGCCAAAGGATCCGGTTTGACTCTTTAGGACCCACATAAGCCAAATGCACAAGGGGACCCATGCACCTGGAGTTCGTTTGCAGTGGCTAGAGGCCCTGGTGCACCCATTCTCTCTCTCTCTTCCTGCCTTTTTTTTTTTTTTTTTATTTAAAGAGTAGCAGGTGAGCTGGGCATGGTGGTGCATGCCTTTAATCCCAGCACTTGGGAGGCAGAGGTAGAAGGATCACAGTGAGCTTGCGTCTACGCTGAGACCACATAGTAAATTCCAGGTCAGCCTGAGCTACAGCAAAACCCTACCTCAAAAAAAAAAAAAATAGCAGGAGAGGGCTGGAGAGAAGGCTTAGCAGTTAAGGCACTTGCCTGCGAAGTCTAAGGACTCATGTTTGACTCTCCAGATCCCATGTTAGCCAGAGCACGGAGGTGAAACAAGTGCAGGTTACACATGTCCACTAGGTGGCGCAAGCATCTGGCGTTCGATTGCAGTGGCTGAGGCCCTGGCGTGCCAATTCTCTCTCTCTCTCTACAAAAAAAAAAAAAAAAGCAGGTGACACAGTGACTGCCCATAGGATTCTGGGAAGGTTTTGGGGGTCATCAGGAGAAAGAGGAGGCTTCCTCGTTCTTCTCAAGAACCTTCTAGCAGAAGCAGCCCCTCCATGAGACTTCCTTGAGACTGAATGGAAATGGATGGATTCATGATTCACTGAGGATGAGCAGGTCTGACTATAAGCTCCCAGGAGGCAGCCCATGATGGCCATGAATAAGGACAGGGTGAAATAAACAGCCCCTGTGTGTTACCCACCAAAGCTGCCTGACCCCTAGACCACCTCCAGACACCATCTACCCACTAGTGCCCTTTACTCTTGGAGTCACTTGACATCAGTCTTCTGTCCCTTGGGACAGAGCATCTTCTGACTGACACGGGCATTGACTTTACTTCCCCTTCTTGTCTATGTCACCACACCCATATGGGGGTTCCATCAAGGGGCCTGGACTCGGCCCTCTTCCCCAGAGAGGCCAGCATGGATACATGATGGAGACACCCCTCCTTTGGGTTCCTTTGAAAGCATAAACTCTCTGTTTCATGAGAGGAGGGGAAGGAAGAGGAGTGAGGGGAGGAAAGAGAGAATCATAGAAAGGGAGTGGAAGAAAACATTTAAGAAGGAGAGGAGGGGGCTGGAGAGATGGCTTAGCGGTTAAGCGCTTGCCTGTGAAGCCTAAGGACCCCAGTTCGAGGCTCGGTTCCCACGTTAGCCAGATGCACAAGGGGGCGCACGCGTCTGGAGTTCGTTTGCAGAGGCTGGAAGCCCTGGTGCACCCATTCTCTCTCTCTCTCCCTCTATCTGTCTTTCTGGGTCTGTCGCTCTCAAATGAATAAATTTGAAAAAAAAAAAAAAGAAGGAGAGGAGGGCTGGAGAGATGGCTTGGTGGTTAAGGTGCTTGCCTGTGAAACCTGAGACCTCCTGTTCCAGTCCTCCAGATCCCAGTAAAGCCAGAGGCAACAGTGACTCAGGCATGAAATTCCACGTATGCCCACAAGGGTGCACGCATCTGGAGCTCATTCACAGCGGCTGAAAGGCCTTGGTGTGCCCATTCTCTCTCTCTCTCTCTCTCTCTCTCTCTCTCTCTCTCTCTCCCCCCCCCTCCCTCCCTCCCTCCCTCTCGCCCTCTTTCTCTCTCTCAAAATAAAATAAAACTTCTTTAAAGAGGAGAGGAGGAAAAAGCCGGGCGTGGTGGTGCACGCCTTTAATCCCAGCACTCGGGAGGTGAGGTAGGTGGGTGACCATGAGTTCGAGGCCACCCCGAGAGACTACATAATGAATTCCAGGTCAGCCTGGGCTAAAACAAGACCCTACCTCAAAGGAGAAAGAAAAAGGAAAAGGAAAAAGAGCAAGGAGAGGGGAGAGAAGGAAGGGGAGGGGAAAGTGAAGAAAAGAGTGGGGAGGCAAGAAGAGGGGAAAGGGGGAGAGAAACCCTAACACAGAGATGGAGAGTGAGAGGCACAGAACAGAACGACGCAAAGTACCTTGCTTACAGAAGATACAGTCACCTTCTAAAACAAATGCAAATGAGCCAACCAAAAGTAAGATAAAACTGTAAGAGAATTAAGCTAAGGGAGTGGGGTGGGTGGGTGTTGGGAGGAATCAGTATATGCAAACGCATCCAAATAGTAGCAGTAGTAACAAACAATATAATGCAAAGCAGGCATTCCATTAATAATAGCGTCCACTCTCTGAAGTGCCCAGGCTTTGTGCCATATGGCTGGGTTCCTCTGACCCTTCCTGACCACTGTGCTTCCTCAGAGGACTCAAGTCCCCCTGGGCCCCTGGGCTTCACGAGCTCCTGCCTCTGGGTCTTTACACTGCTCTTTTGGCCTCAGAAATCTACACAGCTCATTTCCTCCTCTGCTGGGTCTGCGCCACATTCTACAAGCTTTTTTTTTTTTTCTTAAAGGTCAGATAATAAGTATTTTAGGCTTTGTGAGCCAAAAGTCAAACTTGTATTCTTTTCTTAAAATTATTTATTTATTTACTTGGAGAGAGAGAGAGAGAGAGAGAGGAGATGAATGAATGGGCATGCCAGGGCCGCTGCAAATGAACTAAAGACACGTGGGACTGGCTTTAGCTGGGTGGTTGAACCTGGGCCAGCAGGCTTTGCAAGCAAGCCGAGCACCTTTAACCACTGAGCCATCTCCCTAGTCCTATAGCAAGTTCGTTTTTTGTTTGTTTGTTTTTTGTTGTTGCTGCTGCTTTTGTTTTTGTTTTTGTTTTTCGAGGTAGGGTCTCACTCTGGTCCAGGCTGACCTGGAATTAACTCTGTAGTCTCAGGGTGGCCTTGAACTCATGGCGATCCTCCTACCTCTGCCTCCCGAATGCTGGGATTAAAGGCGTGCACCACCACGCCTGGCATAGCTGCTGCTTCTTTGTTTTCAAGGTAGGGTCTCACTCTAGCCCAGGTAGACCTGGCACTCACTCTGCAGTCCCAGGCTGGCCTCCACCTCACAGGACCCTCCCCAACCTCCCACAAAGCCCCTTCTACCTCTGCCTCCCAGGTGCTGGGGCATGCGCACCCATCTTGACAAGTGGGTTTTTTGTTTTTGTTTTTGTTTTTGTTTTTGTTTTTTTGTCCACCTGGTTCATTGCTGTGCTCCCAGCACCCAGGCTGCCCCTAGCACTTAGTAGGGATTCAATACACATTTGCTGAATAAATGAATGGGTGAATGGATGAATGAATGAACGAACAGACTTGTAAGGAAGATAGATAATGTTGTCACAGTTGCTGTGGCCATTGTTGCTTGGCAAGGGAACTCTGGAAGCACAGGCACCGGAGAGGACATCATCTTTCAGCCATCAAATGTGCCCAGCACCTGCCTCCTACCTGCTGCCCTCTCTATTTTCCGAATCATCTGGGATTTTTTGGGGGGGTGGGGGAGGGGATGTATTTTCGAGGGAAGCTCTCACTCTATCCCAGGTGGACCTGGACTTCACTAGGTAGTCTCAAGCTGGCCTCAAACTCAGCAATCCTCCGATCTCAGCTTCCTGCGTGCTGGCATTAAAGGCGAGTGCCACCACACCCAGCCTGCCTCTGTTTTCTGTCCCGACCCCCATGGGACCCTGTGTGCCCCTGTAGCTGTAGGATTCTGGACCGTCTCCCAAAGTCTCTCACTTCCCACAGTGTCTCAGGCAGGCTTCCTAGATACTCAACACACCTTGGTCCTGTGTCCCCCCCCCCAATCCTTCACTTATACTAGGGATTCTGTGGCCCCCCCCAACACACACACACACACACACACACACACACACACACACTCCCCATGTCTCACCTAAGTGCCTGTCCTCCAGAAAGACTTCTCTCATCCTCTCCCAGAACATGCTGATCCCTCACTAAGCACTCCTTCATCCAGGACACCCTGTAGCTGCTACCTCCTCCACAGATGACAGCTCCCCAGGGCCCTCCCCAGCCTCCCACAAAGCCCCTGCCCCCAGGCCTCATCTCCCGACTCTCTCTTCCTCCTTTTGGAAACAGTCCCACCGGCCATCTCCTCTCCCCACCCGCTGGCCCCCTCCAAACATAGGTTCCCCTCAGACAGCAGAAACAATGAGCCGCCAAAGGGTTAGCGGTTTGCAGGGATCACACAAGGCGGGGCATGCCTGAATGCAGAGCCTGGGACCAGGAGCAGGAGATACTGACCCGGGGATATATACAGCAGACAAATAAATGGACTTTTTTTTTTTTTTTTTTTTTTTTGATGAGCCAGAATCTGTGCCAGGACTGTAAGCCAGAGCTCCTCCTCCCCAGGCCAGTCTCTGCAAAGGCCCGGCTTCAAGGGGTTCACCCGGGAGCGGGCTCCCACCCCCTGGCGCACAGCCAACCGTCATCCCCATGAGGTCAGCCTGGGCCGGCGATTTCGGGGAAATACCAGCTCCTTATTAAAAACAGGCGGTGGTCAGGCTCCCGCTGCTTTCCCAGTAGAAATCCGAATGTTTGTTCCAAGAGGAACAACAGTTGGCACGGCCAGGCCGGGCTAGGGTCCCACCTCCTTTCCTTCCCTAGGCTCGAGGCTTGAGTGGCAGTAGCCGATTTGGGCATCCCGGGGAAGGCACTCACCGCGGTGGACAATCACCCAGCGACCTGAGGTGGAGCCGTCCGGGGAGGAGCGGGGGTGGGGGTGGGGTGGGGGGGACGGGGGAGGTTCGTGAGCGTAACCACCGCATCTGCCCCACTGGGGGCTCGAACTCGGGCCGACCTGAGAGGCAAGGGGGAGGAGGGAGGGCTGGGGAAGAGAGATGCCCGCAAGTCCCCTGGCTGCGAGGCTCACGAGGCCCTGCAGGGGGCGCCGTCGGCCCGCCCGCCCCCGGGGCCCAGGCCGTCTGGAGCGGGTCAGGACTGGCGGCCTGAGCTCATCCCGGCCCCGCGCGGTTTCCACGGGGCTGCGGAGCGGGCCGAGAGCAGCCGGCCGCTCCGGGGGGGGACGTGGGCGTGATGGGGAGACCGGCGAGCAGCGTGCATCCCTGGCGCGGGCCCAGCTAAGGCTGAGAACAACCCCTGCGAGCCAGCCTGTGTCGCTGCTGAGCCCCTTCTCTGCAAAAAAAGGCAGCCGGGAGTGGAAGAGGAAGGTGGGGGGGAGGAGGGTGCCGGCCAGGTGTGCAAGGTTAAGAAATCTCAGTTAGGGCTGGAGAGATGGCTTAGCGGTGAAGGTGCTTGCTTGTGAAGCCTAAGGACCCCGGTTCGAGGCTCGGTTCCCCAGGTCCCACGTTAGCCAGATGCACAAGGGGGCGCACGCGTCTGGAGTCCGTTTGATTCTCTCTCCCTCTATCTGCCTTTCTCTCTGTGTCTGTCACTCTCAAATAAATAAATAAATAAATATTTTTTTTTAAAAAAGAGAGAGACAAGAAGTCTCAGTTAACAGCCCTGAGCCCTACTGTAACCTTGAGAAGAGGCTGTAGGTACCAGACAGCCCCTGGGGTGTCCTGCAATGTCCAGGAGGCGCCCACACCTCTATACACACATTAGCTCTTCTTTAATTATCCTTCACCTGATCCTCTTCCCCTTGCTCAGCATTGTCCCCTTCGGGGCATGCACCTACCTGCACATGGATTCACACTGGGACACACAAGGGAAAGGGTCCCATCCCACAGATCCGAGTTGGAAGGACGGCTGGGCAGAGGGCCAGGTGGACAAGGCTTGGTGAGGCCTATTAGTGAAGGTGTTTCTAGCTCCTGCCAGGGACCAGAGGAATTAGAGGTCACTGGACCCTGAGCCCTACGGACCTCAACTGCTTGTGCTGGGCCCTGAGGGTGCTGACCAGAGGGCTCTCGGGGCCAGGAGCCATGGATGGCATCTGGCCACTGCATAGGAACTCCACACGCATGCACCACCTTGTGCATCTGGCTTACATAGGTACTGGGGAATCAAACCTGGGTCCTTAGGCTTCACAGGCAAGCACCTTAACTGCTAAGCTATCTCTGCAGCCCAATATTATTATGGGTGGGGAGAGGCACATCATGGGCACAGGGTGGGTTCCTCTGAGCACCCGAAGCTCTCCTCACCCACCGGGCCAGTGCCATCACCTTCCTCATCTGCCCCTGGGACTGTGTAATGGACTGTGTAATGGACACCACTGCCCACCTCACTAGGAGCTCTGATCCTCCGTGTCCTTGTGTGAGACACAGAGGACACACTGCTCCAACCAGGCCACCACAGGCACCAAGTGTCCCACTGGGTAGACACAGGGGTCCTCAGTTCTTCAGACACTGGGGCATGCTGGGTAAGCGATTTGAAAAAGCAAAAACTGGAGTGGCTATGGTTTGCATAACCAGAGCTTCCAAATTACTTAGCAAAACATGTTTGCTTTTTAATTAACATGTGCTTGAAAAACAATGGTTTTAATTAAAGTGGATGGAGGAGCGAAGGGATCTTGGGGAAGAATATTTCAAGCAGCTCCAAGTCCCAGGCCAGACTTCTTAAAAATAAAGTGGGAGGCTGGGTGTGGTGGCACAGGCCTGTAATCCTAGCACTTTGGGAGGAAATGGCAGGAGAATCGGTAGTTCAAAGCCAGCCTGGGCTACATGAGACTCTGGCTCAATAAGGTTGGGGATAGAGGAGTGAAAAAAAAACAAAATAAAATAAAATTTAAAAGTAAAGTTGAGGATGGCTGGAAAGACTGCTCAGTGGTTAAAGTCTCTTGCTCGCAAAGACTGCCAGCCCAGGGTTCAATTCTCAAGCCACCCACATAAGCCAGATGTAAAGAGTGGTACAAGCTGGGTGTGTTGGCACACGCCTTTAACTCCAGCCCTCGGGAGGCAGAGGTTGGAGGATTTCCGAGAGTTCGAGGCCACCCTGAGACTACAGAGGGAATTCCAGGTCAGCCTGGGTGGGCTAAAGCAAGACCCTGCCTGGGGGCGGGAGGGAGTGATACAAGTGACAGGTATCTGTTTGCAGTGGCAAGGGGCCCTGGCACACCCATATAAACATACATACATATAAATAAATAAATAAATAAATAAATATTATGTCTTTATTTTAAAATATTTTAAACTTTTAAAAAAGATTTTATTTTTATTTATTTATTAGAGACAGAGAGAAAGTGGGAGGGAGAGAGAGAATGGGCATGCCAGGACCTCTAGCCACTGTGAAAGAATTCTAGATGCATGTGCCACCATGTGCATCTGGCTTATGTGGGATCTGGAGAATCGAACGAACCTGGGTCCTTAGGCATCTCAGGCATGCGCCTTAACTGCTAAGCCATCTCTCCAGCCCTAAACTTATTTTTATTTATTTGAGAGTGGGAGAGAGAGGAAGAAAGAGGCAGACAGAGAATGGGCACACCAGGGCATCTGGCCACTGCATACGAACTCCAGACACATGCACCACCTTGTGCATCTGGCTTACCTGGGATCTGGAGAATCGAACCTGGGTCCTTAGGCTTCACAAGCAAGCACCTTAACTGTTAAGCCACATCTCCAGCCCAATATTATTATTATTTTTTTAAGTAAAGTGGAAGCCTTGCCCCAAGCAAGCAGGGTCTGGAAGCCTGGGGAGCCCCAGAAACAGACCTATGTGCCTCCATTCCCTCAAGCTTACTTCTTGAGAATTTGTCCTTTTGCTTAATTGTTTATATGTATGCATGCATGCGCGTGTGTATGTTTATATGGGTGTGCCCGGGGCCTCTTGCCACTGCAAACACACTGGTCGCTGGAGCTCAGGGAAGGTGGTCTTCCAGAACACAGCCCTGGAGGCAAGTGACCAGGGCCCAGAAACAGCATGACTGAAGACCTCAGAGTGAGGGCCACGTTGAGGAGACACTAACTTTCCTGGGCAAGCAAAGAGGAAGGTGGGCCAGGTGCCCCCCACCGAGCCATGGAAAAGTGAGAGCCGGTCTGAGACCCACGGATATCCCAGCTCCACGGAGATTGGGGCGGTTGCACGGGGCGGTTCAAGGTGTGGCCAGGGACGTGGGGAGAAGGGAGGGTGATCCCGCGTGGGGCAGAGAAGCAAGTGAAGAAGTGGGCAGAGGTGCCAGGGTCTCGAGTTGGGCTCCTCGGAGGCCCTTGGGCGGAGCTGCGCGTTCCATCCGTCCAGCAGGGGTCAGTATGGCTCCTGCACAGAGGCGACTCAACGCTGAGAATGGAAGATGGTACCTCAAAATCCCCCCGCCACACCTTCCCTTTCTGGATCTTTTGAAGTCTGTGGCCACATGGGGAGGAAGAGAGGGGCCAGCTCCTGGTTAGATGTCAACAGGGGCGGGGGAAGGGGAGCATCTCCAGACTCCATCACCCAAGTTAACCCAGAACAGATAGAGAGGAAGGCCTTAGGGGAACTAGGGAAGCCCCCCGGGGTCTTGTCAGATGGCCCAGAACCCCAACTCCCAGCTTTCCACCCAGGACCCTGTTTCTCATTAGACGCCTTTTTGCTTCCCCCACCCCCACATGAAACGTGCCTCCCTGTACTTAATTCATTACGTCCAGCTGGGTGGGAGGCCCAAGGGGCAGGGGTTATTTTTTCCCCTGAGCTCAGACATTCCTTGCTTTATTATTCTGCACATTTCAAAGCTGCTGCTGCCTCCCCCAGCCACCCCCAACCTGAAGCTCACAGTCCACAAGGGGGGTGGGGGGGGGTTCTCCAGAAGCTCCCCCAACACCTCCAGCCTGGCCCAGCAGGAGAACTGAAGCCCAGAAATGAGTGAGGCACAGCCCAGGGAAGACAGGCAGAGAGACTTCTTACCACGGTCTGCACCAGGATTTAGATTTATCCCTGGTTGCTTCTCCATAGCCTTCCTCTCTCAGAGTGAATGCTAGTATAATTCTCAGGATCCCTGGGTCCTGGCAAACCGTACCCCCCCCCCCGCACCAAGTTAATTGTCTTACAGGGGGCAAGGTTCATCCTTGAGCAAGGGTTCAACCTTAAAAATAGCAGAGGTTGAGCTGGAGAGATGGCTTAGCGGTTAAGGCACCTGCCTGCTAAGCCAAAGGACTGAGGTTCGATTCCCCACTACTCACGTAAGCCAGATGCACAAGGGGGTGCATGCATCCAAAGTTCGTTTTGCAGTGGCTAGAGGCCCTGGCACGTCCATATTCTCTCTTGCTCGCTCTTAAAATAATTAAATAATTTCTTAAACTAAAAATAGTAGAGGTGCCGGGCATGTGTAATCCCTCCACTCAGAAGGCAGAGGTAGGAGGATCAATGTGAGTTTGAGGCCACCCTGACTACACAGTGAATTCCAGGTGGGTCTAGGCTCCAACAAGACCCTACCTCAAAACAAACAAACAAATGAAAAAATATATAGCAGAGGTGGGCTGGAGAGATGACTCAGTGGTTAAGGCTCTTGCCTGCAAAGCTAATGGACCCAGGTTCAATTCCCTAGGACACATGTGAGCCAGATGCACAAGATGACACATGTGTCTGAAGTTCTTTTGCAGCAGCCAGAGGCCCTGGTGTGTCCATTCTCCCCCCCCCCCGCTCTCTCTCTCTCAAATAAATAAGTAAAAATAAATTTGAAATTACAAAAATAATAGAGGTAGGCTGGATCATTGTTTTAGCAGTTAAGGTATTTGCTGCAATGTCTAAAAACCCAGGTTTGAGTCCCCAGTACCCATGTAAAGCCAGACGCACAAACTGACACGTGCATCTGGAGTTTGTTTGCAGTGGCTAGAGGCCCTGATGCACCCATTCTCATCCTCTCTCTCTCTCTCTCTGTCTCTCTCTGCTTGCAAATAAATCAATAAATAAAATATTTTTTAAAAACAGCACAGGTGGGCTGGGAGAATGGCTTGGCGGTTATGCTTGCCTGCAAAGCCTAAGGACCCAGGTTCGATTCCCCAGAACCCACATAAGCCAGATGCACAAGGAGGCGCATGCATCTGGAGTTTGTTTGCAGTGGCAAGAGGCCCTGGCATGCCCATTCTCTCTCTCTATCTCTCTTTCTCTCAAATAAATAAATAAAATACTAAAAAATTTTAAAAACTAGCACAGGTAGGATAAGCCAAGGGGCAAGACAGAGAGAGAACTGGGGTGGGGTGGGGTGGGATAGATTTCTATTGCACATCAGAGATCGGTCTGGGCACAGCTGACTCAACAAGGGGTGAGATCCTTGTCCGCTGGGACATCCAAGCAAGAGTGGCTTGGAAAGGAGGTTGGCCCAGGTTGTCCGAGGCCCCTTCTGCCCAACTTTTAGATCCTAGTCTGGGCCGGCAGGCATAACACCAATTCCAGATGAACAGAAGGTTGGGTCCTTCATCACTCTGTCAGGGGCCACTGGACAGGTCTAGAAATGTAGACCAAAACACAGAAAAAGCTGGAAGCTTGACCAAGGTGGTTTGTGTATTTATTTTGTAAGTGTGTGTCGGGGGGGGGGGGTGCAGGTGCACATGTGTGAGCATGTGTGTGGAGGCCAGAGGACAACCTCTGGACGTGGTCCTTAGGTGTCCTCCACATTTTTGGAGGGATTTTTGTTTCTTGGTTGTTTTTGTTGTTTGTTTGTTTGTTTGTTTTCTTGAGGTAGCATCTCACTGTAGTCCAGGCCAGGCTGACCTGGAATTCACTATGTAGCCTCAGGGTGGCCTCGAACTCATGATTATCCTCCTACCTCTGCCTCCCAAGTGCTGGGATTAAAGGCGTGCGCCAGATACATGAGGCACTTTGTGCATCTGGATCTATGTGGGTACTGGGGAATTGAGCACAGTCATTAGGCTTTATAGGCAAGCGCCTTAGCAGCTGAGCCATCTTGCCAGCCCCTCCATCCATGTTTTTTTTTGTGACAGGATCTCTCACTAGCCCGGAACTCTCTAATTAGGCTGGACTGGATGGCTAGTGAACTTCAGAGATCCACCTGTCTCCACCTCCCCAGGGTTGTGATTACAAGTGGATTTACAAGCCATTATACCCGTCTTAAAAAATAAAAAAGGTGGAGACAGAGATAGGTGGATCGCTGTGAGTTCAAGACCACTCTGAGACTACATAGTGAATTCCAGGTCAGTCTGGACTAAAGAGTGAGACTTTACCTCAAAAAACAAACAAACAACAAAAAAAGTAGGATCCAGGGATTGAACTCAGGTCCTCATAAAGTACCTTATAAGCACTTTATCAACTGAACTATTTCCCCAATTCCCAAGCTTTTTAAAAAAAAAAAATTTTAAGTGAGAGAATTGCCGCACCAGGGCCTCCACCACCACAATCAAACTCCAGGCGCTTGCGCCACCTAGTGGGCATGTGCGACCTTGTGCTTGCCTCACCTTTATGCATCTGTCTTATGTGGGACCTGGAGAGTCGAACCTGGGTCCCCAGGCTCCGCAGTCAAGCGCCTTAACAGCTAAGCTGTCTCTCCAGCCCCACCCCAAGATTTTTTTTAGTTTTTTGTTTTGTTTTGTTTTGTTTTTCGAGGTAGGGTCTCACTCTGGCTCAGGCTGACCTGGAATTCACTATGTAGTCTCAGGGTGGACTCGAACTCTCAGTGATCCTCCTACCTCTGCCTCCCGTGTGCTGGGATTAAAGGCGTGCGCCACCACGCCCGGCTTTTTTTAGTTTTTAATACACACTAGCACTCTGGCACCTGGTGAAGGCTGGGAGTGCAGTGGTGGTGCCATCATTGTGTGCCCACCAGTGAGATGGGTCTGGCCTGCACCCTACCCAGAAAGCTGAAGGTGGAGGCAGCTTTTAGGGAGGGTGGAAGAGAGACTCAGTGGAGACAGGAGTCCAAGTGGTGGTGCTGGGGATCGAGTCTGGACATAACACTCCGAGGCCATCTTGCCCCAGCAAACCCTGCAGCCAGGCATGTCCACCTAGGCACGGACTTGATGGCACCATCCCCAGGTGCTCAGGATGGTAGGTGTCCCGCTGTGATGTGACCCTGGAGGGTTCTCAGGATCCACAGCAAGCGTGACAGCCCAGGGCTTATCCCTACCTCTACTCCTCAGATCTAGACCACCAAAGACCCTTGCCATGATAGCTGGGGAATGGACTGCACAGAGCCTGGGGTCCTCAGCTGGAGCAGCCTCTGGAACAGACCCTCCCTCCAAGATTGGAGCTATGTCAGCCTGGAGCTAAGGCAACTGACCGTGTCACACTCATGAAGGCTCCAGCATGCCCGTTCTCTTTATCTGCCCCTCTCTCAAATAAATAAATAAATAAATAAGTAAAATATTTTCAATAATAACAATTGCGAAACAATTGGCCATACGTGATCTTGGAAAAAATTCAGGCCCCGGAGATGTATAAGTTGACCTTTATGAAAAGTGCACAACACGGACCTATTTTCTCCCATGAAAACTTTCTTTAGGTATTGTGTCAGGCTATAGACCCAAAGTTTGGAGGAGGTGGGTACTTTCCCAGCCAGGGCAAGAGCTCCTGCGGCTTTTCCCCTCGATTTGTGCACCCTGGGGACTAATTCTCACTGGCTTGGGAGCTGGGGTTATGGTTCTTGAGCAACCCTAAATGACTTCCAAAGCTTTCGCGGGACCGAGGGAAGGAGACCAGGGTTGGCGTGAGGTGGCAGGAGGTGCTGCCGGGAGAAGGGTAAGCAGAGGCTGGCAGACCCGTGCCACACCGAGGGGTGAGGAAAGGGGACGCTCAGGTTCACCTGGGCAGAAGCATGAGACAGTGGATGGCGAAGACCCGGGTCTCCTTGGCATGTGTTTTCCCCATTCCTGAAGCCCCAAAGTCAGCCTACTGGCCCTTCCCCACACCCACCAGCCGTTCAGAAAGGCTTGAGATTTGCCCATTCTCACCGAGGCCTTGGTGGATACCTGAAATGCCTACAAACCAGAAAAGTGGGTGGATGGAGGGCACAGGAATAGAGTGGAGCTCAGGCAACCCTAGCAACCAAGCTGGAGTAGGTGGGCAACCAACTGGGGGGTGGGGGTGGGGGGATCGTGCTCCATCCAAGAGGCCCCCAGTCCCGGGCTGCTGCAAATGTGGGTCTGGGGAGCCTGTGAGCGCGCTCCGCATTCCAGCTGTGCTCCGTCAGCATTTGGGCAAACCAGGATTGTGTGGCTTTGGGAGGGTGGAGAACAAATAACCCCCAAACTTGGGTGAGGGCAGGAACGGGAGCTAGCTTAAGGGTCTTGGGGACCCTCGATGGAGGGTCGCGAGTTCAAGACTTGGGGTTGTTAGGCTGTTCGCTAAGGTGACTGGGTCGCCAGGCTCAGGGTGGGGCTGACTTCGTCCCCAGGCAGAGGCATCCTTGCCCCCCTCGCCACCCCCACCCCCCCAGGAGGCTTCGGACCAACAGCACAGCGCAGCAGCCTGGCGTCTCCAGCACCCCCTTATGCAACAAGAGGGGCTGTTGTCTGTCAGGCTATTGCAAATTCCCTTTGGCCCCTCCCCCCTCCAATTTCATACATTCCTTTGTCTGAACCCTTTTATTCCACGCCCTGATTTCTCTCCAGGCCCCTCATCAGCTTTCTGTCAGCCCCTGTGGCTGGCTGACTCCTTTGAGCCCCACAGTCCAATTTTTCATGCCAGCAGTCTGACTGCTTTTCTTCGGTGGCCCAGCACAACGCTCACGTAATGCCTGACTTCAAGATTTCACTTTGCCTCAGCCTGTGTGTGACTATGTGACCTAACCCCTGCTCCCCTGGTGACCCCAGAGTCCCTGGGAATAGTGTGTGGAAGAGAGGACACAGGATGTGGAAGGCTGCCAAGATCCATGGGTGGCCATGCAAGAAGACATGAGAGCAGCAAAGACAATCTGTTCCGGACGCATCACAGGCCCAGCTTCCAGACGTCTCTGTCCTTTGGGTTCAGGTTCCAGACCCCAGATGTGTAAGTTCCACTGGACCCTCTTATTTTCTTTTTTTTTTTTTTGAGGGGGGGGGTTTCCAGGTAGGGTTTCACTCTAGTCCAAGCTGACTATGACGTCTCAGGGTGGCCTTGAACTCTCAGCGATCCTCCTACCTCTGCCTCCTGAGTGCTGGGATTAAAGGCGTGCGCCACCACGCCCAACTTCCTTTGGACTCTTTAGCCCACACTGGTCTCAGTCCTGCAGTTTCAGGGGGACCACGTGGGCCCGTCTGAGGTCCTGAGGCTGATCTCTATGCCCTTGGCAGTGCTCTGGTTCAGCCTGGATCAGAACTGGGGAGCAGCTCTCTCCCAGCTACCTGAAAACTCCAAGGGTTCTGGCCCGGGCCAGATGAAGGAAATGAGGGAGAGAGAGCTCACACCAGACCCCGGCTTACAGGATATATGACCTGGCACTTGAGGCCCAGGGGAGACCCAGGCTGGCAGGAGGGCAAACCCTTTGCCCCTTTATATCACTTTCTACCAGCAGCCGAGCCACAGGCTGGACCACCCTGCTTGAGGGGTGGGGGGAGCTGGGACCAGTGTTTATGCAACTGTGGGGAGGCCACAGCCTAGCTGGCAGCGCTGTCTGCCCAACACCAGCGCTGACTCAGCAGAACCCCCCCCAGCACATCCACACTCAGACACGCCCACAAACACAGACACACACACGCACGCACGCAGAGGCCAACACACATGCACACATGCAAAGATAGATGCAACACACATGTACCTACGTGGCCACAGATAGGGATATACAACGCATACAAGCAAAACCACAATCACACACAAAGACATATGAATGCATACACTGTGGACATTAGGCACACACATGCTCCCACAACATGGGGCCACGCTGAAACACACACACACACAATCAACCTAGCAGGAGACACGGGACACTCTGAGCAAGGTGAAAGGTCACCTCAGCAACTGAGTTCCACCTTCTAGGGTGCCACCGCTGGTTAATATCACCTAGGTGTGACGGTTTGAATTAGGTGTACCCCCATAAGCTCGTGTATTCTGAATGCTTGATCCCCAGATGGTGGAAATTTAGGAGGTGGACACTTGCTGGAGGACGTGTGTCGCTGGAGGAGGACCTTGAGGTGGATTAGCCCCTAGCTGGCCAGCATTAGTCGCCTCGCTATCCTGTTGCTGTTGTCCACCAGCTGTGACAGAGGTGATATCTAATCCTCTGCCCATGCCATCCTTTCCCCTGCCATCTTGGATCTTCCCCCTCGAGACTACAAGCCAAAATAAACGCCTTCCTCCCATCAGCTGCCTCTGGTTGAGTGTCTTGTCCCAGTAGTGAGAAGATAACCGCAGTACAAGATGACCAAGCGCTGGGCATGACTGGGAAAGACCCGCTAGACTGGGTTCAATGAGCTAGGAAGACCCACCCTAGCTGGGGGTGGCGTCAGCCCATGGACTGGCATCTCCAACCAACTGAATAAGAAGGAGAAAGGAAGCTGAGGTATCAGAATTCATCTCTCTGCTTCTTTATTTTATTTTATTTATTTATTTAAGAGAGACAGAGAGAGAGAATACGGGTGCACCAGGGCCTCTAGCCACTGCAGACAAACTCCAGAAGCATGTGCCTCCTTGTGCATCTGGCTTTACAGGGATACTGGAGAACTGAACCTGGGTCCTTTGGCTTTGCAGGTAAGCACCTTAACCACTAAGCCATCTCTCCAGCCCGTCTCTCTCTGCTTCTAAATGCAGACACACTGTGAACAGCTGTTTCGTGCTCCTGCCTCTATGCCCTCTCCACCACGATGAGCTGCACCCATAAACTGAGCCAGAATAAACCCTCCTTAAGATGCCTTTTCTGTTTGTTTGTTTTTTGGTTTTTGTTTTTGTTTTTGTTTTTGTTTGTTTTTGAGGCAGGGTCTCTAGCACAGGTTGACCTGAAACTCACTCTTTATCCCTGGCTGGCCTCAAACTTACAGGGATCCATCTACCTCAGCCCCCTGAGTGCTGGAATAAAAGGTATGCATGTGCCACCCTGGCTGGCTAATTGTCAGGTATTTTGTCACAGCATTAAGAACTGGTCTGGAGAGATGGCTTAGCGGTTAAGACGTTTGCCTGCAAAGCCAAAGGACCCAGGTTCAATTCCCCAGGACCCACATAAGCCAGATGCAAATGGGGGGGGGAGGAGTGATCATGTGTCTACATGTTTGCAACAGCTGGAAGCCCTGGCAGGCCCATTCTCTCTATCTGCTTCTTTCTCTTCCTCTCTCTCAAACAAACAAACAAACAAAATTAAAAACTTTAAAAAAAAAAAAAAAACTAGCCGGGCGTGGTGGCGCACACCTTTAATACCAGCACTCAGTAGGCAGAGGTAGGAGGATCGCCGTGAGTTCGAGGCCACCCTGAGACTCCATAGTGTATCCACGTCAGCCTGGGCTAGAGTGAGACCCTACCTCAAAAGAAAACAAAAACAAACAAACAAACAAAAACTAATATACTACCCTAGCGAGGTATCATTGAATACAACTGTCTCAGATGTATCTTTACCAGTCAGCCCCAACACACCCGTTCCTGTGTCACTGGGAAATGTGCAGGGTGTTCCCTCCTACGACCAAGAAAAATGACCTAGATGCTACCAAGACCTAGGGGTTCCTTCTAGAAGAGGAGTCTTTCAGGGACGGCTGAAAATAGCAAAGGAGCAGCAGCTATTCTTTCTTTCTTTTTATTTATTTATTTTTTGGTATTTTTCTTTTTTATGAGAGAGGGAGAGAGAATTGGCACATCAGAACCTCCAGCCGTTGCAATCAAACTCCGGATGCGTGGCACCATCTTGTGCACATGTGCGACCTTACATGCTTGCGTCACCTTGTGCATCGGGCACACGTGGGTCCTGGGGAATCAAACCTGGATCCTTAGGCTTCGCAGGCAAGCGCCTAAACTGCTAAGCCATTTCTCCAGCCCCATTTGTGCATTTTAAAAATCGGATTGTGGGAGCTTTCTCTCTCTCTCTCTCTGCCTCTTCCTCTCTCTCTCTCTGTCACTATCAAATAAATAAATAAATGAAATATTTTTAGAAATCAGATCATGGGGGAAGGGTGGTTTATATGAATTCTTTACATATTCTGAGAGTTGTCTCCTATGCTTTAAATCTCGGTCCAACTATTACCTTCTCATCTAATCCATGACTTCATAACTTACAGGTCAAATAGCTCCCACCTTTCTTCCTCCCTTCCTCTCCTCCCCTGTCCCCCACACCCACTTCTCAGGCGCTGTGCACTCAGGCGTGTGTGCACACGCACGGTCCCAGCCCCTGCCCAGCCTGCATGCTCCTCAGCAGCCCTCACTGCTTGGCAGCAGCCTGGCAATGTGTCTGCTCTTATGGGCTCCACCTGGCACAGGCTTCCAGTGCTTTCTCCTCTGCCACGTTCCCAGTGCATGGAGCCGAGCCTGGCACACGGCTGGTACTGACTACCCCCCCCGCACACACACACACGTGTACACATACTCTCACAGTCGTGACACACTCAAAGACATCCCACCACCATACCAACACCCTCAGGCAGCCTGGCCTGCTCTCCCACACCCACATCTCCAGCTTGCACACAGTCCCCCTTCATGCACAAGAGACCCCAGAAATGAACCTTTGATGGGGCTGCCCTGATCTGGGTCCTTCTGGTCCATAGGCTGTTCCTGACTCTATGTGGTCCACTCTGCCTCTGGGCCCTCCATCTCCCCTCTACTCCCCGTCTCCAGACCTTATGTCTTCCTCCCCGACCAAATCTGTAGTTACCCCCTCCAGGGAGCCTCCCCTTGCTCTGACTGTGGGGCCTCCTGGTCCTGACCTCTGCTGAGAAACTGGGGCCAAGAGACCCCACTCACTAGCAAAATCCAGCACCACCCCAGCCAGGCCTCTGCCTCTTTCCCAGTGCAGGGCACCTCAGATTCCTCCATCTGAGAAAGGCGAGTGGCTAACACCCCTTTATCTCTGACAGCCTGGGGACAAAGCTCCTGACCTGCCACCCATTTCCAGTGTCGCTGGGGCAAGGCCACTCCCTACACTGGGCCTCTTCCTGGTCCTCAATGACACCATGGGTGGGCTCATGGCCAATAGTTGTCTGATTACTCAAATGGTATCCTTGGATTCCCAATGGCATTCTTGGGTTGGAAGGGGGTGGGGATGGTCCCAGCATGGCTGTCATGTCTATGAAGCAGGAGAGAGGGCAGAAGCAAAGGAACGGTACCTGGGCAGAGGTGAGGCAGAGAGCCATGGAGAAGAAAGGAGAGGGAAGGAGGAAGGGAGGGAGGAAGGAAGGGCAGAAAAGGGAAGGGAAGGGGGGGAAGGGAGGGGAGGGAAAGGAAAGGAAAGGAAAGGAAAGGGAGGGGAGGGGAGGGGAGGGGAGGGGAGGGGAGGGGAGGGGAGGGGAGGGGAGGGGAGGGGAGGGGAGGGGAGGGGAGGGGAGGAGAGGAGAGGAGAGGAGAGGAAAGGAAAGGAAAGGAAAGGAAAGGAAAGGAAAGGAAAGGAAAGGAAAGGAAAGGAAAGGAAAGGAAAGGAAAGGAAAGGAAAGGAAAGGAAAGGAAAGGAAAGGAAAGGAAAGGAAAGGAAAGGAAAGGAAAGGGGAAAAAAGGAAAAAATCATTTATTTATAAGGCCCATAGGGTAGAGACAGAAAGACAGTCACAGGGAAGCACAGACTTGGGCCAGAAAGGTCAACCACACACCACACAGAGGTCTCAGGAGGTGTGTTCAGGATTCTGGTCCATTTCCCTCTGTCCTGTAGCTCCAGACTGCTGTGAGCATCGCGGATGGAAGATGAGATGTCCCCAGCTTCGTCCACCCTGGGCTTCCTGAAAAAAGCAGCCAAAGGTTATGGGCGCGGGGCTGGGTTAGAACAACAGGATGTCACCTGAGAACCAGAGTTTGCGGAGCTATGGGTTCAGCAGCAGGTTTGGAAGATAGTGGGGAGTCTCACCTGTGGGGGGGCTCAGCTGGCCATGATGTGCTTCACAAATGCTGGAAAGACAGGGAAAATTATTGCAGAGACACACATTGGGCAGCTAAGGGTAAGCATGACCCCCATGTTTCACATCCCTAGAAGCCCTCCACCCTGCTGACCTGAGTCCCCATGTTTCCATGTTCGCTGTTCCCAAAATACCCTCTCCCCCGCTAAGCTAGTTTCTCAAACCTTCATAGTTGATGCAACCATTGGAGTCCTCTTGCCCAGCCATCAATTTCTCCACCTCATCTTCTGTCAACCTCTCACCTGGCAGGGGTGAGAGGCTAAGTCAATACCACCCGGAGGTGTGTGGCTATGGGGAGTGGGTCACTGAGTCCCTCTGGATGGCGAGTCTTCCCTCCAGTGTTCCCACCAAAACCTTGCTTCTCAAGCCATGGTCACCACTGAGGTCAGAAGGACCAGACACAAGTCAAAAAGGGCACAACCAGGGCTGGAGAGATGGCTTAGCGGTTAAGCGCTTGCCTGTGAAGCCTAAGGACCCCGGTTCGAGGCTCGGTTCCCCAGGTCCCACGTTAGCCAGATGCACAAGGGGGCACATGCATCTGGAGTTCGTGTGCAGAGGCTGGAAGCCCTGGCGCGCCCATTCTCTCTCTCTCCCTCTGTCTTTCTCTCTGTGTCTATCGCTCTCAAATAAAAAAAATAAATAAATAAAAATTTTAAAAAAAAAGGGCACAACCAGGTTGGAGAGATGGCTTAGGGGTTAAGGCTCTTGCCTGCGAAGCCTAAAGACCCATGTTTGACTCTCCAGATCCCACATTAGCCAGACGCACAAAGGTGAGGTAAGTGCAAGGTCGCACATGACCACTAGGTGGCAAGAGTCTGAAGTTGGATTTCAGTGGCTGAGGCCCTGACATGCCAGTTCTCTCCCTCTCTCCCTCCCTCCCTCTCTCTCTCTCTCTTTAAAATAAAAAATAAGCAAAAAAAACACGGAGAACTGGGCGTGGTGGTGCAGTCCTTTAATCCTAGCACTCGGGAGGTAGAGATAAGAGGATCACCATAATAAGTTTGAGGCCACCCTGAGACTACATAGCGAATTCCAGGTCAGCCTGGGCTAGAGGGAACCCCTACCTCAAAAAAAAAAAAAAAGGCACAACCTGGGCTACAGAGCTAGAGCTTCGTCTGAGACTAAGCATCTCGGTGTGCAAATACCCCCATAGACTGGCAGGGTTGGGCACGTTGGGGTAGCCCTTTGAAGCTAGTGAAGGGTCCATGGAAGCAGAGTTAGGGACCTTGAGAAATGACTGTAGAGGAAACAGAAGGACCCTCTGCTGCTCTACACACATCTGGAACTTTCCGAATCTCCTCACGGGCTTTGTGCTAGCTCCCTCACAGAGAAGCAACGGCAGCTTCCTGCCCCAAATGCCACCCTTCTGCCCCTGCCCCCTATTTACACACAACCCGGGAAACAGGCACAGGGTTACTCAATAAATGTCTGCTGCAGGGGAAAATAAAAAGTGCCAGGCAATGGTGGCACATGCCGTTAATGCCAGCACAAGGAAGCAGGGGTAGGAGGATTGCTGTGAGTTCAACGCCACCCTGAGATTACATAGTGAATTCCATGTCAGCCTAGGCTAGAGTGAGACTTTGAAAAACCAAAAACAGGAAGAAAGAAAGAAAAAAAAAGAGAGAAGAAAAAAGAAAAGAGCTGGAGAGATGGCTTGGCAGTTAAGCACTTGCCTGTGAAGCCTAAGGACCTTGGTTAGAGGCTTGATTCCCCAGGATCCACGTTAGCCACATGCACAAGGGGGTGTATGTGGCTGGAGGCCCTGGTGTGCCCATTCTCTCTCTGTGTCTGCCTCTCTTTCTCCCTCTCTCTCTCTCTCTCTGTCACTCTCAAATAAATAAATAAAAATAAACAAAGAAAAAGATTTAAAAAAAAAAAAGAGAAAGAGAAAAGAAAAGGGGCTGGAGAGTTGGCTTAGCTGTAAAGGCGCTTGCCTGAGAAGCCAAAGGATCCAGGTTCGATTTCCCAGGACCCATGTAAGCCAGATGCATAAGGTGCCACATGCTTCTGGAGTTTGTTTGCAATCACTGAAGGCCCTGGCTTGCCCTCTCTCTCTTCCTCTCTCTCTCTCTCTCTCTCTCTCTCTCTCTCTCTCTCAAATAAATAAAGTAAATGTTTAGAAAAGAGTGCTTCTTTTTAAAAGAAAAACAAAGGTCTCTTGAGGTGTGAGGTTCCGCAGATGGTGTGGATAAAAGGGAGAGGTGCCCAGAGCAGGTGTGCCACGTCCTCAGCCATGGGCAGCAGCAAACACCCGCACAAGTTAATCCTGAAGGGCAACTTCCTTACCTGCCACCCCCCCCCCCAGCCACTCCTGTCCCCTTTGGTCAGCTCCACCTGGGTGACATTCCTGCCTCCTACCCCAGTGACACCTTGACTGTGCGTCCCCATTTCACAGAGGGGACGTGGTTCCACACCGTGAGGGATACAACGGTTCCAACAGAGTGGGGCAAGGGAGGAGGCTGTCCTCACCCAGGGTCGCCAGCACATGGCGGAGCTCTGCGCCCATGACTGTGCCATTGCCCTCCTTGTCAAAGACCCGCAGTCCCTCCACGAAGTCCTCATAGGTGCCCGTGTCCTTATTCTTGGAAATGTGCTGGAGCATGGGCAGGAACGTGTCAAAGTCCATCATCTTGGTATTGAGCTCTGCAGACACATGGTCCCAAGTTCAACGTCAGAGGGTGGGACAGTACCGGGCCGCCCCTCCCCCACAGGTCCCCAGACGGCTGACAAGTGTGCTGTGTACCAAGCATGGCACCGCCCCAGGGCATCTGGCAGCGTCCGGAAAGATGCCAGGCTTACATCACCCTTTGCTGGTCCCAGGGGAGATTTGCTACCCCACAGTGAACTCTTCTTTCCCATTTCTTTTCCTTTCCTTCCTTTCTTTCTCTCTTTTTCTTTCTTTCTTTCTTTCTTTCTTTCTTTCTTTCTTTCTTTCTTTCTTTCTTTCTTTCTTTCAGCCAGGGTCTCATGTAGCCCATGGTAGCTTCAAACTTGCTATATGGCTGAGGATAGCCTTGAACTTATGATCCTTCTGCCTCTACCTCTCAAGTGCTAGGATTACAGGTATTCCCTACCATGCCTGGCTTAGGTGGTACTAAAGTATTCACAACCATGCCTGGCTTAGGTGTACTGGGGGTCAAACCCAGAGCCCTCTCCCTGTGCATGCTAGGTAAGCATTAAGCATTCTACCCTTTGAAGTACATTTCTAGTCCTTTCTCTTAAAAAAAAAAAAAAAAAAAAACTTTTGTTTATTTTTATTTATTTATTTGAGAAAGAAAGAGGCAAATAGAGAAGAGAGAATGGGCGTGCTAGGACCTCCAGCCACTGCAAACCAACTCCAGATACATGGGCCACCTTGTACATGCATCTGGCTTTCTTGGGTCCTGGGGAATCGAGCCTCAAACCAGGATCCTTCGGCTTCACAGCAAGCGCTTAACCGCTAAGCCATCTCTCCAGCCCTTGTTTTTTGTTTTTCTATTTTGTTTTTTTTCGAGGTAGGGTCTCACTCTAAGCCAGGCTGACCTTGAATTCACTATATAGTCTCAGACTGGCCTCGAACTCACATCTTCCTACCTCTTCCTCCCCAGTGCTGGGATTAAAGGCATGCACCACCACGCCCCGGCTGTTTTTGTTTGTATTTGATTTCACCCAGTAGTCCAAGCTGGCCTGGAGCTACATGACCCATGGCCATCTTCCTGTCTTAGCATCGTAAGTGCTGTAATTACAGCCATGTACCACCACCCCAGGCTCTTTAGGCTGGCTTTAAACTTGCTATGTAATTGAGGATGACCTTGAACTTCTGATCCACCTGCCTCTGCCTCCAGAACGCTGGAATGACAAGCATGTGTCACCTTGCCCAGCTCTCATTTTCTTTTTTTTTTTCTCCCCTTCCCCCCACCCTTTTTTTTTTATTGACAGTTTCCATAATTATAGACAATAAGCCATGGTAATTCCCTCCCCCACCCCCACTTTCCCCTTTGAAACTCCATTCTCCATCATATCCCCTCCCCATCTCAATCAGTCTGTCTTTTATTTTGATGTCATGATCTTTTCCTCCTATTATGATGGTCTTGTGTAGGTAGTGTCGGGCACTGTGAGGTCAGGGAGATCCAGGCCATTTTGTGTCTGGAGGAGCACGTTGTAAGGAGTCCTCCCCTGCCTTTGGCTCTTGCATTCTTTCTGCCACCTCTTCGGCAATGGGCTCTGCCAGCTCTCCTTTTCTTATAGACCTCACCCTCTCCATCCCCTGCTAGGGGTCAGGCATTGCCATTTGGGGCCTAGGTGTCATTTCTCCTAGGGATAAACAAGTGCCAAGGTGTCATATGTTTACAATGACCCACAGAAAGATGCAGTGGAGGCTAGTAAGGTAGAGGCCAAGGTCTGATGTCCTCTGGCCTGCCCTCACGCCAGCCAGCGAGGATTCTGGCTGACACTAGGGTCTGACCAACAAAAACGCCATCCTGCCTCTTGGCATCACAGCCCTACGGCTAGCTTTCATGTCCTCACCCTGACTGGAAGTCACAAAGAGGCAGAGCAGGGTACAGTGTGATAGACTCCCCTAGGTCTCGGCAGTAATGGGGGTTCTCAGGTAGGGTGCTCTACCTTCCTGTTTAGGCTTCCCCAGGACGCGGAGCACCTCTGCCTGTGTGGGGTTCTGGCCCAGGGCTCGTAGAACGTCCCCACATTGTCCGTAGGTGATCTTCATCTCACCCTTGGGGGTACGGTCAAACAGCAGGAAAGCCTCTTTGAACTCTGTGGAAGAGAACAGTGAGCTATGGGCACTCTCCAGAGGAGCTCAACCAACTCCCCACACCACTGGCAGGACCTTTGCATGAAGGACTGCCCCCTAGACCAACCTCACAGCCCCTCGGGGGTCAGCCCCTTTGCTCACCTTCGATCTGCTCCGGTGTGAATTCGATCTGAAAAGAGGCCCAAAGATAAAGAGTTACCTTGGCTCAAAGGTGAGTTCTGGCCTCGTAATGGTCACTCATAAGCACCCTAGGCCTTAGCCCCTTGCTTATTCTGGCCCAACCCACTCCAGCTTTCTTTCTTTCTTTCTTTCTTTCTTTTTGTTTATTTATTTATTTATTTTGGTTTATCGAGGTAGGGTCTCTCTCTAGCCCAGGCTGACCTGGAATTCACTATGGAGTCTCAGGGTGGTCTCAAACTCACAGCGATCCTCCTACCTCTGCCTGCCAAGTGCCGGGATTAAAGGCGTGCACCTCCACGCCAGGCTTAATTTTTTTTTAATTTATTTATTTGAGAGAGAGAGAAAGAGAGATAGGGGCAGACAGACAATGGGTGTGCCAGGGTCCCCAGCTCCTGCAAATGAACTCCAGACGCATGCGCCACCTTTTGCATCTGGCTTACATAGGTACTGGGGAAATCTAACCTGGGTCCTTTGGCTTTGCAGGGAAATGCCTCAACTGCTAAGCCATCTCTCCAGCCCTAAATCTCTTATTTTTGTTTTTGGGTTTTCGAGGTAGGGTTTCACTCTAGCCCAGGCTGGCCTATAATTCACTATGGAGTCTCAGGGTGGCCTCGAACTTACAGCGATCCTTCTACCTCTGCCTCCCAAGTGCTGGGATTAAAGGCGTGCGCCACCATGCCCAGCGGCTCAGTCCAGCTTTTACTACCCAGGACTTCCTGCTATCTATGTAGATATGGTCCTGCTTCTGCAACAACCCCTGCACGCGCGTGCGCACACACACACACACACACACACACACACACACACACACCGCCCTGTGCAACTTGAAGGCTTTGGGTCTGAATATGCCCGGACCCTGCTGTCAGGCAGGCCGAGCTGGCAGGTGATGAGAACAGGTGCCTGGTGGCCAGAGGCCTCCGCCCACAGTGGGCCTTATCTCATCGTCCCTCGTGCACCACGGGCCACAGGTCTGGCCAGCTTGGCTTTGCCTGAAGCCCAGTGAGCAGGGCCGTTCACAGGCATGAAATGGGAGGCCAGGGTAGGAGAAGAACGAGAACGTAAGGGGCAGGGTGGTGGTGGCGCATGTCTTGAATCCCAGCACTCAGGAGGCCAACCTAGGAGAATTGCTGAGTTCCAGGTCAGCCTGGGCTAGAGCAAGATCCTACCTAAAAAAAAAAAGGAAAGGAGCCGGGCGTGGTGGCGCACGCCTTTAATCCCAGCACTCGGGAGGCAGAGGTAGGAGGATCGCCATGAGTTCAAGGCCACCCTGAGACTACAGAGTTAATTCCAGGTCAGCCTGGACCAGAGTGAGACCCTACCTCGAAAAACCAAAAAAAAAAAAAAAAAAAAAGGAAAGGAAAAGGAAAAGGAAAAAGAGAGAAAAAAAGAGAAAAAGAAAAAGAAAAGAAATGAACATAAGACCTCAGGCCACAGACTACTGGCATGAAAACAGACCTGTGGGTAAGCACATACATATGTATCTGTGTCTCAGAGAGCCCCTTGGCTGTCCCCCACAAAATCCTGTCTACACCAGCCTCTCTTACTCTGCGGCCCCCTGGGGCCACTGCCACCTCCAGCACAGCTAGAGCTGCTACGTGCCTTCTGAGGTCGCGCTGGGGCCACCCTAAAGTCAGGAGGCCTGCCGGGACCCAGCTTCCCCCTCCTCACCTGATACAAGGTCTATTTTTGTTACTGAAGTCACTCTCCCCAAAGTCAAGGTCACAGCAGGGAAAGGAGCTGGGGGGAAGGGGACCTGACTGGCACCTTGGAGCCCCCCCCAACACACACACCCTCCCTGGCACACAGCAGTACAGAGGGACACCCCACCCCTGCCACCTGCCTTGGTTGCCCTTCCGAACTGGGGCTCCACCCAGTATTGAAAAGAAAAACTTGGCATTCCCGTCCCCCTGTGAACTTTCCACAGGGAAACTGGGCTCCCTGGATACCCTTCCCTGTCAGCTGGGAGGGTGTAAAGGAGGCACAGGAGGGCCAGAACCTATGCCAAACTCATACCTGGTGATGCTGGACAATACCACCATAAGTCCCAGAGTGGTTGGAGCTTATCATGGTGCAAGCCTAGCGTTTGGGGGGGGGCAGCGGGGGGAGGGCAGGGAATCAACTCTGGGGTCTATCTATTCAAAGCAATTAAACTGGAGCCAAGGGCTGGAGAGATGGCTTGGTGGTTAAGGTGTTTACCTGTGAAACCTAAGGACCTAGATTCAATTCCCCAGGACCCACGTAAGCCAGATGCTCAAGGTGGCACGTGCACCTGGAGTTCATTTGCAATGGCTGGAAGCCTTGGTATGCCCATCACTCTCTCTCTCTCTCTCAAATAAATAAATAAAATATTTAAAAATAACAAAATAGGGCTGGAGGGATGACTTCGTGATTAAGATGCTTGCCTGCGAAGCCTAAAGACCCATGTTTGATTCTCCAGGTCCCACGTAAACCAGATGCACAAGGTGGCGCATGTGTCTGGACTTCTGGAGTTCATTTGCAGTGGCCAGAGGCCCTGGTGCACCCATTCTCTCTCTCTCTCTCTCTCTCTCTCTCTCTCTCTGTCTCAGATAAAAATAAATAAAAATTAAAATATATATTTAAAAATAATTAATAAGTTGGAGCCAAACTGGAATGCAAACCCTCTGTCTTGAGGGACATGGGTCAGGAAGGGTTCCTGACCACGGGGAGGCTTACAGCTGGTGTGGGCTTAGGGGGAACATGTGGGGGCGGGGAGGCCCCTGCAGGCTCCTCCTGAGGCAGCCAGAGCAGCGGGTGGCCTCTGGCCAACGGAGAACAGGGAACGGGGCTGGCGGACTTGGGCTGCGTGCTGTTATGCAGATGCCACAGGTGGCACTCAGGGCACCCTCCCAGTTTAGACTCTGGGAAGGACTCCTGGGACTGCTGGTCATGCTCTGCAAGCGGCTTCCTACACGAATCTCAGGACCCCACCCCCCCCAGCCCCTGTCTCAATTTTCATACCTGACAGTGAAGTCCAAGAGGGCTTCTGAACTTGGTGATCTCAGCAGGGGGTGAGTGTCCCCCCCCCACCACCCCAGCACAACCTGGGCAAGACCCCTTTTCCTTTATAAACGACTCCCTCTACCCAGGAAGTTCATGGACCTTTCTCTCCCTCTCTCTGTCTCTGTCTCTTTCTCTCTCTCTCTCTGTCTCAACACCCCTGGAGTCAGACAAGTGTGATGCCTGTCTGGCTACAGGGATCTTAAGGCAGGGGACAGCTGGTGCTTGGACTCCCCCAGGATAGGAGGTCCAGAGAGAAGGGCGAGGTGTGTCAGATCAGTTTCTGAAACCACCAAGACCTTCCCTTCCACCCACCCGCAGCCTTAGAACGCCTGCGGTCCTCGGGAGCATCAGAAGGCTCCTCCTCCCGGATACCTGCCCACCGGCCCTCCCGCTGGCCTGACCTCTGCCCACACGGGCTAGGTTCCTTCTGGGGTCCACTCCCAGGCCCAGTCTGTCCCTCCTGACACAATGCAAACTCCGTTGCTCACCTTAATCTTCGAGGCATCAAACTCCGCCTCCTTGGGCCGCTCGGGCTCAGGTGCGGGCGCGGGCGCGGGCGCGGGGGCTGCAGCGGCTTTGGGCGCAGCCTTGGCGTCGTCCTTCTTGGGCTCGGGCTTTTTAGGGGCCATAGGGAGAGGCTGTGATCACCGCGGAGGCAGGACGAGAGAGGGATGCCAAGAAGAGGGTAGGTGAGCCTCCTGCCGCGGGGACTTTATTCTGTTCAGATACCTCATGACCCCAGCCCCACCCCACCCCCACCACCACCACGCACAATAGGGACAGGGCCATAAAAGGGCATCGGCTGTGCTCAGGGGCTATTTTGGGGCCTGGGGAGGGCATTGTTCGGGGCCCAGGAATGGGTGGGGGAGGAGGGAGGGTGCTCCGTTCCTCCTGATCACCTGTTGGGGAGAGCGGAGGGGGAGGGGAGGGGAGGCTGTCACTCGGCCTGGGCTCTGAGCAGCACACCCTGCTGTCCTTCTGCGGATCCATACACTGGACAGATGAAGAAGGTTAGAAAGTGTGTGCTGGGTGTCGCGTGCTGTGGTGTGGGGGCTGGGACCGCAAGGGCCATTCTCAAGTTAAAGTTCACAATGGGAACCTGGCCTGGTGGCACACACCTTTAATCCCAGCACTCGGGAGGCAGAGGTAGGAGGATCGCCATGAGTTCGAGACCACCACTGAGACTACACAGTGAATTCCAGGTCAGCCTGGGCTAGAGTGAGACCCTACCTCAAAAAAAAGGGGGGGGCTGGAGAGATAGCTTAGTGGTTAAGGCATTTGCCTAGGAAGCCAAAGGACCCAGGTTCAATTCCCCAGGACCCACATAAGCCAGATGCACAAGGGCACATGCATCTGGAGTTCATTTGCAGTGGCTAGAGGCCCTGGCGTGCTCTCTCTCGCTCCCTCCCTCTCTCTCTCTCTCTCTCTTCTGTCCAACTCTCTCTCTGCTTGCAAATAAATAAATTAAATTAAATTAAAAAATAAAGTTCACACTGGGCATTTTCTGCCCTATGTTGACATCTATACTGTGCAAGGCAAGGAAAGATCAGCATGGGTCTGTGTCTGGGTGCCTTTCTGTGTGGGTCTCTGTGTGCATGATGGGGGGAGTCTCTGAGAGTCACTACATGTATGGTCTGGGTGTCTTTGGGGCAAAGTCTGTGGATGCCAGTCTGAGTCTGAGAGGAGGGTCTGTTTCCAGGTGTTCATATGCACGTATGTCTGTGTGGGTCGGTGTAAGTGTGTCTGTGGTGTGGCCTCTGTGTATTTATGTCTGGGTGTTTATATGTAGTGGTGTGTGTGTGTGCGTGTGTGTGTGTCTGCAGCTGTCTCCTGCGGCCTGGGCAATGGTTCCCAGAGTCTTCAGGAATATTCCAAGTTCCATGAGAAAGGGTGCTACCCCCTTGAGGGTTGCCCACCCGCTCCAAGTCAGTTTAACAGCTCCCCCCATAGTACCTGCCAACCCCTGAGCCCGTGTCTCAGGTTTCACCCCTGGCTGCCCACAGCCTCTCCCTGTGGCCCTCAGCCTTCCCTACACTCCCCAGGCCCGGCTCACGCCCACGCCTGCCCCTCATCCTTCCCCTCCCTTTCCTCTCTCTCTCTCTCTCTTTCTCTCTCTTCCTCTTTCTCTCAAGCCTTCTGCTGCTGTTCATCACACCACACTTCCCTGTGACCATCACACTTACGATGGCAAGGTCCCTGGGAGTGTCAGTACTTCTGAGCACCCAAGCTAAGGTTCACACCTTAACTCTTCCCCCTCAGCGCCTTCCCGGGGGACCCCACGCGTGTCCCCGCCCAGGGTTTGTGCTAGAGAACCCCGGGGGCCTCTGAAGCTGCCCCCTTGCTGCTCAGCCTTGGGCAGATGGCCGTGGCAGAGCGCAGCCTGGCTGGACCACACTGCTGGAGGAGATGGAAAGGCTGAGATGGCGCGAGGCCCTTCCAGCACAAACCCAGAGTGGGGACATCTTGCAAACACATTGGATTCTGTTCCCGGCCTAGCGCCTGTGCCTGGAGGGTGGGAAGGGGGTGTTCCTAGTTATTTTTAAGTGCCTAAAGCCTTTGATAGAAACTTCAGAGGCAGTGCTCCCACTCCAGACCCCAAGAGGTTTCCCAGACGTGGAGCCGAAGCTGAGAAGTGGTACCTGAGCCTTCACCTGGGACATGCCGCCGCCGTCTTCCTCCTGGGGCCAGGTCCCTCTCATTCTGGCACTCAGCCTTCAGTGAGGGGACAGCAGTCCAGGCTCAGTCCCTCTCCCTCCTCCCACCCTGGCTGGAACACATTCCTCCCTTCATCTGGAGGGCAGAACACCCCACATCTGGAAATCTGACAATATCCGGGGATGGGGGGGCAAGTTTTTCACTTTTCCTTCAGATGTTTGGCAAAAGTATTGAGAAAGAAAGAGGTGGGGGAGGGTCTACGGAGACACCAGAAATGCCACAAAAGGAGAAGACAGCCTGAGGGGGACACACAGAGAGAGGCCTCTGGACAGCCAGACCGCCCAGGCCTACTGACCCCCAGTACCCCTCAGCACAGATGACTGTAGATGTCCCAATGTGGCGCCAGCCACCCACAGGCATGGCCAGCAAGACACTACCTGGACTCCAGCCATTCATCAGGGAAAGACTGAGTCTCGGGACAGAGAACATTTAGACAGGATCACCCAGACGCCTTGTCCCATTTCTTTGACTCATATGCCACTGTCCCTTGGAAAGCAGACCGCAGCCGCTCAAATAGGGGTGAGCGGGAGCACGGGTATCCTGGTCCCCGGTTTCTACTTCATGGCCTGGGCTAATGGGCTCATAGAGCCAACCAGAGTTTCCCAGGGCCACCGTCCTCTGCTTAGGATGGTGAGAAAAAGAGAGCCTCCGTCTCTTCCCCTCATACATAGAGAAAGCTTGGATCGTACAAGAGAAGACAGAATAGGTAGAACCAGCCTTCCTCCTGACCAGGGCTTAGATGGGGGTCTCTGGCTCTCTGCTTCTTCTAATGGTTCCCAGACATGTACACACAGGCTCCCTTCACACCCTACCTTCTAACGGACACCCAGGACCCAGCAAGGACTCTACCAGATCCCTCCACAACCTGCCCTCTCTATGGCCAGCAAGGACTTGGCTACCCTAAGGCCAGGAAACTGACTTTGGTAGGCAGGTGAGCAGGGAGGGACCTGTACAATGGATAGCCAGGAGAGGCCATGCCACGGTTCAGTGATCAGACCTGTCTATCTACCTATCTGTATGTCTGTCTGCCTGCCTGTCTATCTGTCTATTATCTACCTATCTATCTTGGGTCCCAGCCTATGTTTCACTCCAGGACAGACAGCTGAGCAGGCAGGATCCTGGCAGAGTCAGAGGGGGCCTGGAGAATCAGAAGGCAGGAATCTGGATCCCACCCCCCCCACCCCCCACCCCCCACCCCCCATCCCCGCCGCCCTTCAGCTTCTCCAGCTCTGATGACTGAGCTATGGCCCAGCCAGAGGCACAAGATGCAGGCTATGTTCCAGAGCTGTCTCTCTAAGGGCAGCCACCTCACTTCTGTCTGTCTCAGGGCGTGACTTCTGAGGAGCCTGCAGATTGAGACAGGAGAGCCCTGGCCACACCGTCATCTTTCCAGGTCCTTCCCAGATTTCCTCCAAGCTATTTCACAACCTGGTCAGTGAGAGGTCAACTTCTGTAAGAAGTCCTCTACCACATCACTCCCTCTTCTCTGGGTCTCCCCAGTGGTTGTTATTATTCTCATTATTATTATTATTAGTTTTTTGAGGTAGGGTCTCGCTGTAGCCCAGGCTGACCTGGAATTCACTATGTAGTCTCAGGCTGGCCTCAAACTCACAGCCATCCTCCTACCTTCTGCTTCCCGAGTGCACCACCACGCCTGGTCCAAATTCCCATCCTTGCACACCCTAACATCAGTTTGTTCCTTTGTCTGTTGTAGGTATATTTCTCCTTCTGCGAGTGTTAACTGTCACAGAAAGAACTTTTCTCCACTCTTCTCTGTACCCAGAGCCTGGCACACAGTAGGCACTCAATACATACTGGATGGAAGTTGGACATGGTGACTCAAACCTGTAATCTTAACACTCAGGAGGCTGAAGTAAGAGGATCACAGTGAATTTGAGGCCAGCCCAGGCTGCAAAGTGAGTTCCTGGTCAGCCTAGGCTACAGTGAGAGTCGGCACAAATAAATAAATAATAAATGTTATATGAACAAATGTCCAAGTTTCTCAGCTAACCCACCTCCCACAAAGAATTAACCCTCCTGGGGCTGGAGAGATGGCTTAGCGGTTAAGCACTTGCTTGTAAAGCCTAAGGACCCCAGTTCGAGGCTCAATTCCCCAGGACCCACCTTAGCCAGATGCACAAGGGGGCGCATGCATCTGGAGTTCGTTTGCAGTGGCTGGAAGCCCTGGCGCGCCCATTCTCTCTCTCGCTCTCTGCCTCTTTCTCTCTCTGTTGCTCTCAAATAAATAAAAATAAACAAAAAAAAATTTTTTTAATTAAAAAAAAAAGAATTAACCCTCCTGAAGAGCCAGGATTGGTGGCTTACACGTATAATCCCAGAATTCCAGGGGGTAAAGGAAAGAGTATCAGGAGATAGGAAAACAATATTAAGGGCTAGAGAGAGATTGCTCAGTGGTTAAGGCACTTGCCTGCAAAGCCTAAGGACCCAGATTCAATTCCCCAGTTATCCCTTGTAAGCCAGATGTACAAAGTGGCGCATGCATCTGAAGATCAGGTGCAGTGGTTAGAGGCCCTGGGATGCCCATTCTCTCTCTATCTGCCTCTTTCTCTCCCTCTCTCTCTCTCTCTCTCTCTTTCTCAAATAAATAGAAATAAAATATTTTTAAAAATTGAAAACCATCCTTCCTTGGGAAGAGGGGGGTCGGGGTGTTGCGGAGTGACTAACAGGAGCTTTATGACTGTGGAGCCCCTCCCCCTGGGCAGTAGGCAGCCAGAGACCTCCTCAAGCCCACCAGGCGCCTCTCCTGGGCGCTCCTTCAGCTGACTCCCCACTTGGCAGCCGCCTGCTGAAGCTCCTCTCACAGCCTGAAGAGGTAAGGATGACCCCATGGTGTAGGCAAAGGCTGACCATTGACACGTGGCCAGCAGGGGGCGTAGAAGGGATATGAACCAGCCTCTGGTCCCCAAACCCAGACCCCAAAGCTGGAACCTACAAATCTCAACCCAGACCCCAGACTCAGGGCTCACAGCTTGAAACCGAAACCCAGAGCATAGCACACAGCTCCTCATAGGGACCCAGGGAGCCCATCCAAGACCTTAAACCCCAACCCCAGAACTCAGGGCTCAAGACCCAAGTCTTTAAGCCCAAAACACGGGCCCCAGAAACCAGGACAGGCATGATAGCTTTCTACACGGACACTGCCTGCCGCCTGGGTGGACAGGGCAGGAAGACGGTAAACTCTTGGCAGTGAGAGGTGGATGCCTGGCAGACCTCCTTGGTAGCATTCAGATGGCACGAAGAATGCCCCTCAAGCCACCACAGCCAACCTGGGGAGCTCAGACAGAGGACAGTAGCCATGTGACAAAGAGGGCCGGCTGTCCCTTGGGCCCAAGAGCCAGAGGTGGGGCGAGGGGTCACGCTCCCCATGTGTCCTTATCCCCCCAGCCACAGGCTGCAGAGGCAGTCCTGGCCCGCCCCTCCTGGCTTGCCGCCTCTGGGCTGGGACGCAGGCCCACACTTCCCGGAGGAGTCGAGAACGCGGCCTGGGCCAGACCCAGAGCCTTAGAAGTAGGTCAGATGTTTCTGTGCAGCAGGTTCTGGGGACCCTGTCCTGGCGTAGGAAGACCCATGGGTTGCAGTTCTCCCACCATGGAATGTGGGCATCCAAAGGCATTAGCTCACCGACACATGCTGAGCTCCCACAAAGACACCACCAAGGGTCCCTATGTCCTGCCTCAATTGCACAAATTGAGGGGGAACCACGGCCGGAGGGGTGAAAGCCACCACTTAGGCAAAAGGCGTCACCCAAGCCAGCAAAAGGATTGGGGAGAAGAAAGGTGCATGAATGGGAAGGTATGAACATCTACACCATCCTGTGGCCTCTGCATGGAAGTCTCGCTCCAAGAAGGACTTCCCAGCAGGGCTGATCTGCCACCAAGAGGATGTGGCCTGCTTCCCAAGGCACAGCCCCAGGCCTTGAAAGATGGGAAGCAGCGCCTATGAGGGAAGGCTTCCCATGCTCTTGTGGCCCAGGCTGTTCCGTTACCCCTGGTCTCAGTTTCCCCAGCTGTCCAACGGGACAGAATGGTGGTGGGCTGTGAGGGAAGTCGCTGCCCTCCATTCCAGCCCATCCTCACTGGGCCCACACCACACACAGACAACTCTGTCCTCGGGCAGGCCAAACACAACTCTTGGGCCCCTCCCTCTGCCCACTGTGCTGACGGGGACCAGATGCTCCAGCTTTGTGGTTCTAGGGGTGGGGGTGGCAGGGCTCAGCGGGCTGGCAGGCAAGCCCTGGGTTTGGCCCAGGGACCTATAATCAGCTCCTACCCCTCTGATCCCGGCCCAGGACTGACGCTTGGGACCGTGGTGTCCTGGCCGGCTGTGGCCACGGCCGCTATATTTGGGAGCCCAATTCAGCATGAAGAAGGGCTGAGCAGGCCAGAGCCTTCGGGGCTTAGGGCCTTGGGTGGGATGGTATGGGGGCAACAATATGGTAGAAGGGTTCACCCTGCTTTCAGGTCTGACATGAGGGGACATCAACACTTTCAGCCTCAGCTCATCCAAGGAAGAAGACCAAAAACATGTCCAAGAATCTCAAAACCCTTGTTTGTTCCAAAGAGTAAGAACGCAAGCTTGGGGAGCTGGAGAGCTTGCTGAGTGGTTCAGGCGCTTGCCTGCAAAGCCAAAGGTTCGATTCCCCTGGACCCACGTAAGCCAGATGCGCAAGGTAGCGCATGCATCTGGAGTTCGTTTGCGGTGGCTGAAGACCCTGGTGTGCCCATTCTCTCTCTCTCTCTCTCTTTCTTTCTGCCTCATTCCCCCTCTCAAATAAAAATAAAAAATAAAAAATAGCCAGGCGTAGTGGTGCACACCTTTAATCCCAGCACTCGGGAGGCAGGCAGGAGGATCACCATGAGTTCGAGGCCACCCTGAGACTCCATAGTGAATTCTAGGTCAGCCTGAACTAGAGTGAGACCCTACCTCGAAAAACTAAAAAAATAAAAATAAATAAAAATTAAAATTAAATATTCAAAAAAATGTAAGTTGGGGCTATGCATTTTGAGTGAATGAGAATGGGTGGGGAACTATCAAGTGTAACTAGAACAGGAAAGGGGCTCCCCAGGAATAAGGCTTGGGACAGAAGGGTCTGGCATGCAGGAAAAGGGCATCAACATACGGGTCATGTCCACTGAGAGAAAAGGACCTAGGCTGGGGTCCGAGGGAACTCAGTGAAGTGTAGCTGTGAGTCCCAGACCCTTAGCGCTGCCTGTGGGTCCAGCTTCCCGACAGGGCCCAGCCCCTCCCTCCAGCATGGCCTGTGGCCTCCCTGAACTGCTCTGACATTCCCTGCCACTGGGCCAAACCCTGTTCTCTCCCACCAGCAGTCTCCCAAAGAGCAAATATTTATTGTCCTTGGAAGAAAAAAAAAAAAAGAGTCCCCTTTTAGGATTGGGGTCTGGGAGCTGCTATTAAGGCTTACAGGGGCTCAGCAGTGGCCTGAAATGACCAGAGCCCCCCCTGTCCTCCCCAGACAGGTTGAGGGAGGAGAAAGGAGAGGATGGTGTGAGCTAGTCTTGGAGGACAGGTCAGTGGCTGCCCGGAGCTGCCGGGCTGGGGTTCTGTCCAGCTCTGCAGCCAGAGCCACACTGTACCCCGTCCTTGCCTGCCTCCCCGAGACTCGACCAGAACAGATGTGAGGGCACACCGACGCTGCGCGAGGAGGTGTGAATGTGTGCGATTGCTTGGTGTTTGTGGTGTATGTGTGTGTAACCATGGGCACAAGGGTGGGGCCACATGTGTGATGGTGTGGGAGTGTGTGATCTGTGTGCTTATGTGTGTCGCCGCGGGTACCAGACTGTGAGCATATGTGTCTGGGGGCTCCTGGCCCCGCGTGCACGTCTGTCTGGAAGCCGGCTCATCTTTTGGCACGGATTGGGCAGGGTCATGTGGACACAACCTCTATTGAATGGCCAATTCAGTTCAGAATGCAAGTAAATTTAGCAGAGTGAAGGGGAAAAAAAACACTCCATCAGTCAGACGAGGAGTCTGAATTGAGTGGTTGTTTGGCTGGACAGACCGACGGTCTCAGGCAAACAGTTCACACTGGCCGCGAGAAGGAACAGGCTCCCTGGGGCCATGCCCCGAGAAAGTAGACGTGGGGCCCTTGACTATGACAGACACAGAGCCAGAGACAGGGGGACAAGGAGAGGCGGAGAGCGATGTGGCAGGTTCAGAAGCAGGAGGGGACAGAGTTGCTGAGGTGGGTTCGGGGACCAAGGCCGCCCGAAGGCAGAACGGGGCCAAAGACATGTGGACCCACAGCATGTCACCAGTCCTCCCAACTTCAAGCAGCCCAGCGGACGAGGACTGGGGGGCAGCAATGATAGGAGGACGGGACAGGCATGTGGAGCTGTGACGAAGGGGTTGGGATGAGAAAGGAGGCAGAGCTGGCAACAGGGGCCACGGTGGTGGAGGTGACAAGAAGCCACAGTGGTGATGCCATTGGACAAGGCAGTGTGGCAGCGCAGGGTTGCATAAGCCTATAATCCCAGCACCTGGGAGGCGGAGTTTAAGGTCACCCTGGGCTACATAGTGAGTTTGAAGCCAGCTTGGGTTACATATAGCAAAAAAAAAATTAAAAAAAAAAAAACATAAAAAGAAGAAGAAGAAAAGGCAGTGTGGGTTTGGGATAGCCTCCCAGTCCCTTTGCAAGCTCTTCCTAGCTTTGGTGGCCTCACCAGACCCAAGGCTGTGCTCACTCTGCCCCACCCAGTACCAGCTGTCTTTGCCTCCAATGGCCACAAAAAAAAAAAAAAAAAAAAAAAAAAAACCCTCTCTGTGGTCCAGGGTGTGGATACTGCGTTCAAAATGGACTAAGCCCCCAGCCAGGAATAGTTAGGGTCGATTCCGGTACCTGCCTGTGTGACTATTTATGTATCTACCTACCCACCCAGTGTGGTTAAGTCTAAAATGCACTCGCTTGCACGCACAGTCCGCCCACCTGCCTCTGCTGGGTGTCTCTGCCCGGACACACTCAGTAGCCCCGGACACCCCCCACTTTACTTTCGCCTGAAGGAGTTTGCCCCACAGTGGCTCAGGGGCTGTGTGTGAACCTGTCTGGTTCATCCTCCCCTGGGACGGGCGACCTTCGTTGGTCTCAACCCACTTACACTGGTGCCGGGAAAGGCGAGAAACAAGATTATGTGTGCCCATCACACCCACACTCCCTTGCCTGAGCGTCTTTACACACACGCGTTCGTGCTAGATAGAGCATTCTTGGGCACAGTCAAACACCTGTGCACACACGTGCTTTTGTAGGTATGCACGCAGTATCTATGTTCACGTGCCTTTGCACACATATCTATAAGCTTGCTCCCTCTCTCTCCATCTCTCTCTTCCTCTCTCTTACACACGCACACCAGGTATTCCACACTTTGAGCTCACAAATAAAGGAGTGACGAAGATGACCACAGAAAGGCCGGTCTAGTATGGGCTGAATGTGGTGTGTGTGCGTTGCGTGTATGTGTGTGTGCGTGTGTACACATTGCATTCAGGTGTTTGGGCCCTTTCCATTGTCTCTCCTCACACACGTCCCGGGCGATCGCTGCGCTGTCTTACTACCTTTGGAACCCTGGGCGGAAGTCTGTTCACAGAAAGGGAAACAGAGGCCTGCACAGAGCAGCTGGCCCGGGAGGTCAGCCTCCTCGGGTTCGGGGCTCGGGAGCCTCAGCATCTGTGTTGTTTTTGGCATGTCCAAGACAGATAAGGATGGGGTTCTCGTGGGAAAGGACTCTCTGGAAGGCTCCCGACCCATTTATTTCCCATATCTTGAACCCCAGGACAAGCAGAGGGAAGGCAAAAAATAAAGAAAGAAAAAAAAGGAGAGAGGGATAGGCAAGTTCCCATCGGGCCAACCTCTGAATCTACAGGGAGTCAGAGATTCACAGGACCAAAGAGAGAGCTTTAGGACCAGCCCAGGGACCTCCTAAGTACAGGGCCTGGAGGGGTTGGGAAGTCTTGATCCCAGGCACAGGGTTTTCCATAGCATGTGGACTTGAACCCTTCTGCCCCAGGCAGCTTCAGGGAGTTCTGCAGCCAGGGCTCTAGGTGGGGGCTCTCGGGTCTGGAGCTGGGCTAGGCGGATGGATAAACCATTTGGAGGCAACCCTTGGGATGTTAGGAGAACAGGGATCGATATCGCCTTCATCCAATACAAATTCATTCGGGTGCTTAAGATAAGACCAGGTTCAGGGGCTGACCCTGTCGCTGATTCCTGGAACCTCCTCCCCCTGGGAGTCTCCAGTGTTCACCCTTGCACCATGTACCATGGAGGTGGGGGCGGGTGCCTCATCAGCTGTCCTCGGAGCCACGCCTCAGACCTGAGTCGCCTTCTCTCCCACTGTCTTGACCTTTGTCCCCCTGTCCAGGTTTCAGTGAGGGCCAGAGAGCTGGAGCTTAGGGAACAATGGGCTGGAATTCTTCACGAACAAAGGATTCATTCCCCAGGCTGCAGATAAACTGGGGGTTACCTGGGGGATTGGCGTAGCTCAGGGAACCCAGTCTGATAACGAGTCTTTATCCTCCATCTGATCCAGGTCATGGTTTTTAAGAGTCCTGTTCTGCTGTCTCTCTTTCTCTAATAAGAAGTCAATAAAAATTTAAAACTATAAAAGAAAAAAAATACTAAAAGGGCTGGAGAGATGGCTTAGTGGTTAAGGCGCTTGCCTGAGAAACCTAAGGACCCAGGTGCAATTCACCAGGCCCTGTGTAAACCAGATGCACATGGTGGTGCATGCGCCTGGAGTTCATTTACAGTGGCCAGAGGCCCTGGCATGCTCATTCTCTCTGTGTGTCTCTCTTCTCCAGATTCATTTTCCTGACCTTGGAATTCAAACAGAACATGTCAGTCTGCCTACCTTCATCATCCCCAGGGACAACTGAGCTGGGCTTGGCTGGAGGACAAGCATGGGTATTCCCTGCCAACCTAGGGGCTGTAGGCAATGGTATTTCCATAATCCTAGTTTGCCCCTTGGGCTGCGCCCTGAGAACTTAACATCAGGTGGAATCAGCCTCATGGGGTTCCCTGGAGGAGAATTTACTAAGTCAAAGACTTAACTGAGCTGGTCATGGTGGCGCACACCTTTAATCCCAGCACTCGGGAGGCAGAGGCAGGAGGATCGCCATGAGTTCGAGGCCACCCTGAACTACATAGTGAATTCCAGGTCAGCCTAGACTAGAGTGAGACCCTACCTTGAAACAAAAAATCAATCAATCAATAAATAAACTTAACTGATAAGCTGGGTATGATGGCACATGCTTTTAAGGCCAGCCCTTAGGAGGCAAAGGTAGGAGGATCATGATGACTTCAAGGCCACCCTGAGAGTACATAGTGAATTCCAGGTCAGCCAGGGCTAGAGTGAGACCCTACCTCGAAAAAAGAAACCCAAATAAATAAACAAAAGGCTTAACTGGAGGCCGGGGAGGGGCCTTCTGTGATCCTGGAATTTTGCCGCTTCATCGTAGGGAAATCGAGGCATAGAGGGGCAGGCCTGTTCCAAAGCAACGAGAAGGAGGAGGGGTGGGCAGACAGGGTGTAGAGAGTTCAGAGCTCCATCCAGTATCTCTCCATTGTCTCTCTGAAGTCAAGAGGATGAGCCGGGCCCTGTGCAGGTGGGGAAGGGGGGGAGAGGATGGCGTTCTCTCGGGACAGAGACAGAGGCGGCGGCACCATGCTGGGTGTTAAATTCTCCGGCCAGAGGCTGCGGCTGCGGCCCACTGGTAGACTGTGCTTAGCGTTCCCAGCATCGTAAGGTACATATGTAAGTCCCTGAGTAAGAATCAGGAGTCCTGGGTCTACCTTCGTTGGGCTTGGGCTGCAGACCCAGGAAGCCTTCTGAGAAGGGGCATCTGAAGGTATGCTTGAACCCCTAGGTTGAAAAGGCAGACACACCCAATAGCGCAGGTGCAGAGACCCAGGACTGGGGTGGGGTGGGGGCTCTGGGGAGGGCCCCGAGGCTGTGTCTGCCTCTCTCTCAGAACCGGGAGTCTAAGCAAAGCCTAGCACACACCTCCTTGTTTCTCTCTGTCCCAAGGAGCCCCTCGGTGGCCCCGCTAGAGTGGGAAGGTAACCGCGGAGCCATTTTGAGCCAGCTCTGCTCACTGGGCTGGGAATGGTTTCCAGAACCAATCGCACAGGGAAAGTTAGTGTATTGCCCATAGGAATGGATGTGCCAGAGTGTCAGTTCCCTGCCTTGGCGAAGCACAAGGAAGGAGAAAACGGAGGCCTGGGCCGATGGCCTCCACCAAGAGAGCGCAAGGGAAGGGGAAATGGGCTTGTCGTCCACTCTCGAGGCCACCGCAGTGGCCAGGGAAGGCAGTATGGCTGTGTGACTTTGAGAAGCACCCTGCCCTGACTGAGCCTTGCCACTGGTTGGCAATCTCCCCTCTACCTTCAGCTTCAAGGAGGTGTCTGAGCTATGCATAGCTGCCTTCCTATTATCGAACCTCCTATAAGGCAGTGGTGACCCTCCCAAGTCTCCATAGACGGGACCCTTAAGCCTCTTGCATAGCGATTGGGAGCCTGGAGAGGGCACGGGGATCCGATGGCCTGGATCACAGTCTGCATGAGCAGGTGACCTCTGGCATGCTGGTGCCTCTCTGGTCATTGCTCTCGCACACACACAGTTTTATAAACTTTTCCAAAGCGCTTCCTCTCTCGGGCTAGTCCAGCCAACGTCCATGGTGCCCACGGGCCAGGCTCTGCCGCAGTGGGTCAGGCAGGCAGACACAGCCCTGATCCTGGCCCCAGAGATGGTCCCAGGGTGTGCCAGTTCAATGCCCTTCCCCAGAAAGTGTCCCCTGAGGCATTTGGGGTGACAGGAAACAGGTCCAGAGAGGGTCCAGGAGACCTCAAATGGCTCAACTTGACCAAGGACCACCCACATGGAAGGTCTCTCAGGATATGGCAGAGTATAAAGACTGGGTAGGGTTCCCCACTTACGTCCCTCTGCCACAGGCCCCTCCCCGCCCCCAGCAAGAACACAGGGTCTGAGGTAACCCCATCCCCAGTGCTTCCTCCTTCCTGGCCCCCACACCCCTTCAAACCACAGGGCCTTGTGGCCTCTGGAACGCGTGCCCAGGACCTTAGTGATATTTTGAGTTTAAGAAAACTTTGCAGTGGGCAGGAGCTCTTAAAGGTTATAAATAGCATCTGCGGGAGCCCATGCCGGGAGAGGCGGAAACACGTGTCAAACACGCCTGGAGGAGGGTATATTCCAAGGCACAGACACACCCCCCAGCCCTCCCCTCCCCCTTCCCACACACACACACACTGGGGACCCGGGAGGCTTCTGGTCATTTTACAACCACTGGAAGGGGGAAGTCACACCCCACCCGGAAGGCGTCTAGGAAACAAGATCCCCTTCTGGCCCTCACCAGGGTCCCCAGTGGCTGACCAGGTTGCCAGGGGCACGTGGGGACATTGTTGAAAGACCTAGGTGGGAGCTTTTCTCCGCTCACCCCCTCCCCACCTCCACCATCCACCATCCCCCCCCCCCACCCAGAGCTGCTCAGTGAGGAAGCTTAGGGACAGGCTAATTTAAGTCAGTCCCCTAGAAGGGGCCTCTGAAGACCAGGGTGGGAGGGGACGATTTTAAGGTCATGGGAGAGTCGACCTCCAAGTCTTGGCGCTTTACATCAAATGCTGCTGCCGCCTCCCAAGTAAAGTGTCACTGGGGAGGGCAGGGGTGCTGGGGAGATGACTCAGTGGGCAAGCGTACTGGGCTACACAGTGTGGATCCCCAGCACCCACACAAAATGCCCTGGTGGGCCACACGCACCTGTAAACCTAGTGCTGCAAGGGGCAGAGACAGGACGATCACTGAGGCTCATTGGTCAGCCACTCTAACCTAAAAGAAAAACAGGAGAGAGATGGCTCAGCGCTTAAGGCGCTTGCCTGTAATGCCTAATGACCAGAGTTCGATTCCCCAGGACCCACGTAAGCCAGATGCACAAGGTGGCACATATGTCTGGAGCTTATTTGCAGTGACGAGAGGCCCTGGGTGCCCATTTTCTCTATCTGCCTCTCTCTCTCTCTCAAATAAAGGAAGAAAAGAAGATATAAAAGCCATACAGGAGTCAGCTGTTCTCCTCCTCTGGCCTCCACACACACTTTCACGAGGCCCAAGCATCTGAATGCAAGTGCACACACCATACACACACACACACACACACACACACACACACTATGCATATTATAAAATAATGCTGAGATAGGAGGATTGCAGCCTGAGACTACATAGTGAATTCCAGGTCAGCCTGGGCTACAGGGTGACCCTACCTTGAAAAACAAAACAAACTAACAAAAATAATAATAAAAATAAATAAAGTATCCTGGGCTGGAGAGATTGCTCAGCAGTTAAAGTGTTGGCCTGTAAAGCCTAAAAACCCAAGTTCGATTCCCCAGTACCCATGTAAATCCAGATGCACAAAGTGGTGTATGCATTTGGAGTTCAGTTGTGGTAGCTAGAGGCCCTGGTGTGCCCATTTTCTCTTTCTCTCTCTATCTGCCTCTTTGTCTCCCTTGACTAAATAAAACATAATAATTTTCTTTTTAAAAATATATTGTTATTTATTTATTTGAGAAAGAGACAGAGAGAGGGAGAGAGTGGGCATGCAAGGGCCTCTAGCCACTGCAAACAAACTCCAGATGCATGCACCTCCTTGTGCATCTGGCTTATGTGGGTCTTGGAGAGTCAAACCGGGATCCTTTGGCTTTGCAGGCAAATGCCTTAACCACTAAGCCATCTCTTCAGCCCAACACATAGTAATTTTTTTAAATTTACTTAAAAAATTATACTTTTATATATATATATGTATATATATATATATATGTATATATTTGAGAGCAACAGAGAGAGAGAGAGAATGGGCACATCAGGGCCTCCAGCCACTGCAAACAAACTCCAGATGCATGTGCCACCTTGTGCATCTGGCTTACGAGGGTCCTGGGAAATCAAGCCTTGCAAGTGCTTAACCGCTAAGCCATGTCTCCAGCCCCCAATAAATAAATAAGTCTAAAAAACATCTCTAAGCCGGGCGTAGTGGCACACACCTTCAATCCCTGCACTCAGGAGGCAGAGGTAGGAGGATTGCTGTTCAGGGCTAGCCTGAGACTACTTAAAGGAATTTTCTGACAAATCCTACTGTCCTGGGTTCTATTTCCCAGTATCTACATAAAACCAAATGCACAAAGGGGCACATGTGTCTGGAGTTCGTTTGCAGTGGTGCAAGGCCTTGGAGTGCCCATTCTCATTCTCTTTCACTCTCCTCTGTTGCTCTGTGCTTGCAAATAAAATAGATAGAAATATTTCTTTTTTAGGGCTAGAGAGATGGCTAAGTAGTTAAGGTGCTTGCCTGGGAAGCCTAAGTACCCCGGTTCTATTCCCCAGTACCCATGCAAGCCAGATGCATAAGGTGGCACATGTGTTTGGAGTTTGTTTGCAGTGGCTGGAGGCCCTGATACACTTACTGTTTCTCTCTGTCCTTACCTCTCTATCCTCTTTTTCCTCTTTCTCTCTCTCCTCGCTCAAATATATAAAATAATTTTTAAAGAATTTTAGGGGAGATGGCTTAGAGGTTAAGGCACTTGCCTTCAAAGCCAAAGGACCTTGGTTCAATTCCCCAGGACCCTCGTAGGCAAGATGCACAAGGTAGAGCATGCATCTGGACTTTGTAGTGGCTAGAAGTCCTGGCACACCCATTCTTTCTTTCTCTCTCTCTCTCCTTTCTTTCTCTCTCAAATAAATAAATAACATTTAAAAAAAATTAGTGCTAGAGATATAGCTTAGCAGTTAAGGTGCTTATCTGGAAAGCTTAAGAACCCAGATTCAATTCCCTTGTACCCACGTAAGCCAGATGCACAAGGTGGCACGTGTCTAGAGTTCGTTTGCAGTGGCTGGAGTGCTAATTCTCATTCTCTGTCTATCTCTCTTCTCTCTATCTCTCTCTGCTTGCAAATAAATAAATCTAAAAAGAAAAAAGAATTAATTTTTTTAAAGAGAGAGGGGGTCCCAGAAGATGAGGACCCCTATAGTCTAAAGGGGATACAAGGTGTGGACTGTCAACAACCCAAGGCCAGGTGTGGGATGTCAACGAGAAAGTCAGTGGCCAGGGACCTTGCCACCTCAGCCTCACCTTAAAGGACATACAGTCAGGAATCTAGGGCATACAACACTTTCCTCAGGGACATGATGTAAGAGAAAACAATTACAAAGTCCCCCTGCTCATTGAAGGAACATTGCAACTTCTACCAGTCCATAGACCTTCGCAGTTTCCCAATGAGCCCAAAGCAGGGATCATTAATTCTGTGCAAAAAGGTAAAGAGGAAGGTATTTCTGAGCCTCCACCCACCATCGTCAGTTTGGTCTGGGGGCAGCAGCCAGTCTTGGCATACAAGCGCTCTGAACCTCAGGGATCCCCCAAAGGGTTTATGGGGCTCCCGATGAATAGGAGCCTGTTGAGCTCTGAGGGGGCTCAGCCCAAGTAAACATGGCTGGGTCTGAGCTGCCATTCTCCCCTTGCCTTCTTACCCAGGACTCGGGACCAAATATGACTTCCTGTCCCCTCACTGAGGCTTGGACTTGCCCCTCAGAACCTTAGGTTGGGGCCCACTGAAGGAGCACAGATTGGCTTGAACTGGTAGCCCCAGGGCCCAAAGAAAGGGGAGAGAAGTCCTCTGGATTTTAGATGCAAAATTCTGCCTGCATCCAAGGTGAATCCTTGGGCATTTTGAGCCTCAAACTGCACATCTGTAAATGGCAGATTGGAAAACGAGGCTGGTAGGGAGCAGGAAAGGGTTCAGCCCAGGACACTACTGGTCAGGCAAAACAGGTCCCTGTCCCCTAATAAAACATGTGGCTTCAAAAGGAGGGAGATATTCCCAAGGTGGACAGTCAGTGTGTCAGGGAAACAATGGGACTCATGGGAGCCCTTACTCCTTTGGACGTGATAGTCCACTGATCTGGAGAAATGGCATCTACAGTTCCTCTGGCCCTGGCCAATGGCCAATGCATCCAAAAATAGCCTTTGGGTGGCACACTTCAGAGTAGCCCAGTGCCAGGGGCAGGAAGCCTGTTTGTACTATTTGCTATTTGTCATGGTCCTCCTATATGCCTGGTTAATCCATTCTCTTCTCTGGGCCTCAGTTTCCCCCCACGTGGAGTTTAAGTACTAGCAAGTTCCCTGGCTCTCTAAATTTATGTACCAAAATTTTACTGAAGGGCTAGAGAGATGGCTTAGAGGTTAAGGTGTTTGCCTGCAAAGCCAAGGGACCCAGGTTCTATTCCCCAGGACCCACGTTAGCCAGATACACAAGGAGGCACACACATTTGGAGTTCATTTGCAGTGGCTAGAGGCTCTGGCATGACCATTCTCTCTCTCCCTCTTTCTCTGTTAAATAAATTAATAGATAAAATAAAAATGTTTAGGGCTGGAGAGATGGCGTAGCTGTTAAGGCTTTTGCCTACAAAGCCAAAGGATCCCAGTTCAATTCTCCAGGACCCATGTAAGCCAGATGCACAAGGGGGCTCATGCATCTGGAATTCGTTTGCAGTGGCTAGAGGTCCTGGCATGCCTATTCTCCCTCTCCTCCCCCCCCCCGCAATAAATAAATAAAATACTTAAAAAAAGTTTTTTTTAAAAAGTGTACTGAAGCCAGGAGTGGTGGTGCATGCCTTTAATCCCATCACTTGGGAGGCAGAAGTAGGAGGATCACTGTGAGTTCCAAGCCACTCTGAGAAAACAGAGTGAATTCCAGGTCAGCCTGGGGTAGAGTGAGACCCTACCTCAAAAAAACAAAAATCAGGGCTGGAGGGATTGCCTAATGGTTAAGGTGTTTGCCCTGCAAAGCCAAAGGACCCAGGTTCGATTCCCCAGGATCCACATTAGCCAGATGTATAAGGGGGCACACGCGTCTGGAGTTTGTTTGCAGTGACTGGAGGCCCTGGCACGCCCATTCTCTCTCTCCCTCTTTCTCTGTCAAATAAATAAATAATAAAATATTTAAAACAAACAAACAACAAAAAAGTGTACTGTAAAGAACGCTGAGCCAAATGGTGCATACCTATAATCCCAGCACTCAGGCAGCTGAACAAAAATATCAGGAGTATGAGCCCAGCCAGAACTACATAGGAAGAACTGTCTCAAACAAAAATAATTAGACATAGTGGTTCATGCCTTTTTAAAATATTTAATTCATTTATTTATTTGAGAGGGAGGGAGAGAGGGAGAGAGAATGGGGGCACCAGGGCCTCCAGCCACTGCAACAAACTCCAGACGCATGCACCACCATGTGCATCTGGCTTACATAGAGCCTAGGGAATCGAACCTGGATCCTTAGGCTTCTTGGGCAAGCCCCTTAATACCTAAGCCATCCCTCCAGCCCTCATGCTTGTAACACCAGCACAGGAAGCTGATGCAGGAGGATCATAAATTCAAGGTTAGCCTGGGCTGTATATTAAGATTCTGTCTCAAAACAAAAACGAAACATAACACATCACATTAGAAACTAATATGCAGCCTCTTCCCCAGGAGCCTGTTAGGGCTAGAGAGAGGTGGATCCTAAAGATGGTGATCCTAGAAATGTGCCCCAGTGGGGCAGAGGGGTGGTTTGGGGCAGCCACCTCGCCTACTTGGGCACTGGAGGCTATGGCTGGAATGTGCTGAGCAGTGAATCATTACACCTTGTCAGTCTCAGCCTGGAACTTCCAGACGCAAACCAGCTCTGGCTGGGCCGGGGCGGAAGGGCAAGCCTTCAGCCTGGGTCACTGGGCCCTGAAGACCCTGAGGTGATGTTTCCAGGATCTTGCATGGTCTCTTTGTTCCTGTTTGTTTACATCTTCCGGCTCCGCATCAAGCCACAGTTCTGTTACAGCTCACTGCACACACCCTCAAGGAAGGACGGGTCCCCTGCACAGCCCCCTGCCTCCGTGCACAAGCCCTCCGAGATGGGGAGGTGCAGCGACGTGAAGGCTTCATACCAGAAGCCACGTCCTGGTGGGCAGGGAGTCAGCTTTGGGGTGGCTGTGGCACTGCAGGGGTTAGAACAAAGACTGGGGTAAAAATGAGTCCCCCACATCTTTTCTAGCTGAAAGGTCAGGATTTTTGGTGGTGGTGGTGGTGGTGCTTTGTTTGTTTTTGAAATAGGGTCTCATGCAGCCCTTTCTGGCCTTGAACTCACTGTGTAGCCATTGGCCTTAAACTGATGTTTCTGCGTCCACCTCCCAAAAATTGGGATCTCACAGAAGTCCGCCGCCATGCCCCGCGGGACTTTCTGAGTCTCAGTTCTTTAGTTCTCTTCTCTTCCTCCTTCTCCTTCATCCTCTTCCTTCTTCTTTCTCTAGTTTGCTTTTTTTTTTTTTTTTTTTTAATTTCCAGGTAGGGTCTCACTCTAGCCCAGGCTGACCTGGAATTAGTCTCAGGCTGGCCTTGAACACACAACAATCCTCCTAACTCGGCCTCACGAGGGCTGAGATTAAAGGTGTGTGCCACCACACACACAAACAACTGAATCTCCTGTTTTATAGTTTGTTTGGTTTTTTTCTTCAAAAAAATCATGCAATTTATTAATTCTTAGCTTTCATTAAACTTATAACAAGTTACATTAAAATTAAGTCTTATCAAAATGCTTCAACATTAAGGTATTGTAGCCATTTTGGGGGACCTTAATGACCTCAGCTGTCCTTAAGGCTCATAACATGGCATCACTATTGCCAGCTCTCAACATTTCTGCAGAAACACATTCAGATAAGCAGACCAATTAATTGGCTGGCTTTGGTTTTTTTTTGAGGTAGAGTCTCACTCTAGTCCAGGCTGACCTGGAATTCACTATGGAGTCTCAGGGTGACCTCGAACTCATGGTGATCCTCCTACCTCTGCCTCCCGAGTGCTGGGATTACAGGCGTGCGCCACCACGCGGGGCTAGTTTTTTTTTTTGAAACAAAGTCTCATATAGCCCAGTCTGGCCTTGAAGCTCTTGGCTTTCCAATTTCAGCTTCCTTCCTCCCTTCCTTGCTTCCTTCTTTTCTTTTCTTTTTCCTTTTTTCTTTCTTATAGAGGTGGGGATATGACTCCAGCCTTTGCTCATGCTAGCCAAACACTCTTCCACTGAACTACCTCTCCATCTCAGACCTGTTTTCCTATCTGGGATGTGGGTGTGAACCAGTTTGCAGCCCGTCCGTTTCCTCAGGGTGTCTAACCTTGAATGAAGTCACTCACAGAGGCTGTGCTCTTAACCTGATGGCAACCTGGTGTTTTCTTTTCTTTTCCTCCCTTCCTTCCTTCCTTCCTTCCTTCCTTCCTTCCTTCCTTCCTTCCTTTCTTTCTTTCTCCAGGTAGGGTCTCACTCTAGCCCAGGCTGACCTGGAATTCACTATGTAGTCTCAGGGTGGCCTTGAACTCACAGCAATCTTCCTACCTCTGCCTCTGACTGCTGGAATTAAAGGTGTACACCACCACACCCGGCCAACCTGGTAGGTGCTTGTTTGTTTGTTTGTTTGTTTGTCTGTCTGTTTGTTTGTTTTGACAGATGGAAAGAGCCAAAAGGGTTAGACAGAGGGCTGGAGGGATGGCTTAGCGGTTAAGACATTTCCCTGCAAAGCCAAAGGACACAGGTTGGATTCCCCAGGACCCACGTTAGCCAGACGCACAAGGGGGCGCACGCGTCTGGAGTTCGTTTGTTTGCAGTAGCTGGAGGCCCTGGCGTGCCCATTCTCTCTCCCTCCCTCTTTCTCTAAATAAATAATAAGTTTGTTTTTTTTTTTTTTTAAAGGGTTAGACAGAGCCAGGGATAGACAAAAGGAGGGCTGGTCAGAGAGAGGCTGGGCAGGGTGGGGAAAGGGACTACTGCAGCATGAACGCTGGAGGCGCAGCGGGCCTGGCAGCTGGAGGGCAGGTCTGGGCGGGCTTGGGGTGGGGGAGGGCCCGGCGCAGGGCATCGGAACACTGACACACTTGGGGCATGGGACAAAGTCCTGGACCAGCACAGGGCTTGGTAAAAAATAATTAATTTTCCTTTTGAAGCAAAAGCTCTGACTTAGGACTTTTTCTGTTCCTACACAGCAACGTCCTTGCTCAGGCTTTGAACCGGAGAAGCTGCTCTGGAGCTGTCCATGGCCTCCCCATGGCCAACCTGAGCTGTGCGCCTCAGCGTGCGGCCCCATTTGGAAAACCTGTGGACTCCAGGTGAGTGGGGTCCAGACAGCATGGTTTGGGGGGGGGTGCTGGGCCCAGCTCGGAGGAGAAAGGTTGCGGGTCCTTGGGGTGAACCTTTGCATACCTGTGCTGTGTGAGGCAGACAAGGCATGCACCACATCTGTGCTGTGACAGAAGGAGACCTGTGCCCATGACATCAGTCAGAGGAAGCTAATGCCTCTCCCCAGCTTGTCTTTGAAGTACTTCCTGACCCCCTGGGTCCCCCCCCCCCACGCCTCCATCTCTCCACCTTTCTGGAGGGGAGAAAGGGCTCAAGGGGAAGGGGCTGCCAAGCCAGCTGCTGTGGGAGGCTTCGGTACTCAGTCAGGTTGGAGGGGGGAGTGTTTATGAGCAGCCAAAATGGCTGTAAATGTGGCACCTTGCCTCCCTTATGGCCTGGCCATCCCCTCTCATACCAGCCCCTTTGCTTGAAAGGGCTTCCAGAGGGACCTGTAACTAGAGATATGTCTGGAGTTGAGAGGCCTGAATAGAGTCTTGGCCCGAGGTCAGAGTTCAGCCAGGGGTTGTAGATTAGACTGGGGTAAAGGCTCAACCCAGGGTCAAGTTCATCATGGGGACACAGCGCACTCTGGGAGCAGGGCTAATCTTAGGGTTCAAGTGACTTTGGAGTTACGGTGGGGATGAGCTGTGAGAAGAGACAGTGGTATCTCAGAACCAGAGGCAGGGCAAGGAGTTTTCTGATGGAATCAGGACAGGCTGCAAGGTCTGAAGCCCACCCTGGCCCCAAAGCCTGTGTACCTTGGCCAGAGCCCTACTCACAATGGTGGCAACAGAGCCCCATCAGCCTGGTACCGCCGCACCGGCACCAACGGGGCTAAGCCAGAGTCCTGCCCCAGCCCAGTTCTGAGCTTCAGCAAGTATCTTGTCCTCTCCTGCTAGGCCCCAGCTTGAGGATCAAAGAGTGAGAACTCAGGACCACTCCTTACCCCTAGCCTTGCTTTTTGCAAATGCAACTCCATTGAATCTGACCTGAAATTAACCAGGCCTACAGCCTGCCTGTCAAAGGGTAAGGCTGGCTCTGCCAGATGCTTGGGTACTACCAGTTAATGAGTGACCCCCCCCCTCCATCCACATGGTGGCAATTTAACCAGAGGCCTGGGGGTGGGTTAGGGAATCAGCAGCCCCACCCAGAGCTGTGGAATGTCCAGCAGCAGGAAACTCTGAGGTGAAGGACATGAATTATGGCCAGGAGAATGCCCTCAAGGGGCTGGGAGACCATCATACCTTCTCTGGGGCCCTTCTCAGAGCCCACCGTAATCCTTCCAAGCGCAAATTCTGTTATCGTCTCTGTATGTGTGTGTGTGTGTGTGTGTTACACACACGTGTGTGTAGATGCATACACTTGTGTGCACTTGCCTGAGAGGTTTTGTTTTTTTTTTTTTTTAATTTTTTTGAGGTAGGGTCTCGCTGTAGTCCAGGCCGACCTGGAATTCACTCTGTAGTCTCAGGGTGGCCTCGGACTCACAGTGATCCTCCTACCTCTGCCTCCCGAGTGCTGGGATTAAAGTCGTGCTCCACCAAGCACACGGATGTCCCTGGTCACTCTTCTGCCCTACTTTCCCAAGAGAGCCCCACTTCTCAGATTGGCTGCTCCAGCCATCCTCCTGTCTCTGTCACCTCAGGACCAGGGTTGCAGGCGTGCCTCGCCATGTCTGGCTTTTTACACGGGTCCCCATGATTTCACAGCAAACAAGTGCTTTTACCCTCTGAGCCACCTCTGCAGTCCCCAAGTGCGCATCTCATTTGTATAAAATTTGGAGTCACTTGGAAACAGACATAAAGCCCGGAACATCAAAATATCACACTAAGAGCCACGAGTGTTCTTTGGGTGGCCGAGGAGACAACAAAGACAGAGCAGCCCATGTGTGAGAAGAAGGCCAGGAGTCTGTGTCGTGGGCAGTATCTGTTACGAACACTCAGCTTCAGAGGAAAGGTCTCAAACAGCACTGTCTGGAAATGCTGGACAAGAAAATTCTAGGGCAATGGGCACAGAGAGCAGAGACGGCAGAAGAAATGCTGGGGGGAGACAGTGTGGGCTTGAACCTGGAGAAGGCCAGGCTGAGCTGAATTCAAGGGATTTAGGAGCAGAGGAAGTGTTCATTCCGTGGGGAGGGGTCATCCCTGAGGTGGAGAGCGGGTTTGGGATCCCTGAGAAGGTCTTTCCACACAATGTTTGTGGGGAGCCCCTGGTACTGCACATACCATCAGTGGTACTGGATAGTAAAAGAAGTGCCCTTTGAATCCGCCGGCCAATTCCCCCATTTCACAGATGAGGAAACTGAGGCCCAGACATCCAGAGTGTCTTAGCGACCAGCACACACAATTGGTTACCTGGGCAAGGTAACCAATTGTGTGTCCCCTTAGTCTGATGGTGATTTTCAGGGCACCACGCGTAAAATAGCTTCCTCAAACTAGCCTTTCATTAGCTTCCTCCATGCCCTCTGCCCCTAGACTCGCCCAACCTCAACCTCTTCCCTAGCCTGATACATAGGGGGATGGCAGGCACAGGGTTCAAGGCAAGGCCCCTTTTCTCTTAAGAACCAAGGTGAGCTCCCCATCTCCCACGAAACATATAAAACCCACCTTCGATGGACCCTTAGTCGCCCCCCCCCCACAGACTTGGGAGGAGGGAGATGACCCAGAGTGGGTGTCCCCAGACTGATCCCCATACCTTGCAGCCTGGGCTCACCAGAGTTGGGGACTCAGGTAAGGAACTACAGAGGCCTGGCCAGCGACTGAACTCTTTTAAGACACCCACCGGGTCTGGAGACAGAGAAAGAGACCTGGCTGCTGGAGAGCTGGACCTGAACCTCCGGACCTGGACAGGGATGGGGGCGCATCTGGGGCCCCCAGGTAGACCTGGAGAAGTAGGGATGGGATAGGGCTTGGGGGAATGAGGCAAGGGAGGGGAGGGACGCCAGGGCGCTTGCCGCCCAGCCAGGCTCGTGGCTTGCTGCCTAGAGGTCTCCCCAGAGTCCCCAACCTAGCCAGCACGGGAGGGGAAGCCCGCGGGGCGCACAGTACCAGGAGGCCTCCCCGAGGGGATCCTCTTAAGCGAAATGCGCGCTCGCTGCTCCGCTCAGAGTCCCTTACTCATGATGGGGAGGAGGGGAGGAGTATGCTTTTCCAAAGGAGAGAATGAATCGACCGGCCCCGCTTCCCGCCCCCCCCTTCTCTAGCCGAGTTCTCAAGCCCAGATGTCAGAGCTCCCCAAATTCCATCACACACACCCCAAGACCTTCATCCCTCTGCTGAGCGAACCCCGGGCCGGGCCTCTAAGAGAGATGTCCCGGGGATGGATGGGGCGCAGCGGGGCTCGTCTGGGGCCGGTGGCCGGGAGCCCGGGTAGGGGCGGAGGAGGCCCTGGGAGGCTCCCGGGCGGCGGGGGGAGGGGAGGGGAGGGGACGGGAGGGAAAGGGGGAGCCGAGGGCAGGGACGCGCGAGGCGGGCGGCGGCTCGGAGCGGCGGCGGCGGCGGCGGCGGCGGCCGGGCGGGGGGCTCTCGAGGCCAAGCTAGCCGGGGTTGTGGGTGGGGCGGGGGGGGGGGACGAAGGAGGGGAGGGAATCCCGAAAGCTCCATGAAGTCCCCCCGGGGCCACGGAAGGGGTGCTGTCTTGGGGAGGCTGTCGGGGGGACCCCGACATCCATGGCAAGGCGGCGGGGGCCTCGGCGGCGCGCTCGGAGTAAGTCGGGACTGTTGGAGGAGCGGAGGGGTGGTGATGGTGGTGGGGGGCGCTGGGATGCCCAGGTTGAGAGGCTGGGAGGTGGGCGAGGAGTGACTTGAGGGTGGGGTGGAGGGGTGGATGGATGGCCCGGGCCGGGGTTCTCGGTCTGTCTCGGTTGTCAGTCGGCGGCGGCGCCTCCGCGGAGCCGGATTGGAGCCGCCAACCCCGCCGCCGGCCGCCGCTCAGTTCCGTGGCTTTTTTGGAAACTTGCAAATGTTTTCGCAGAGGAGAGAGAAAGGGGGAGGAGAGGGGAGGGAGCGAGCAAAACCGAGCTTGGGGCCGCTGGAAGAACGGAGGCCAAAGCCAGGGGAAGGGCGAAGGATGGTGGTGGTGGTGGTGGTGGTGGTGGTGGAAGAAGCGACAGACAGACAGGGCGTCGGGGCCGCAGAAGCGCTCCAGCGCTCCGCGGGCGCAGGCGGGATTCGAACCGACGATATGGGGACGGGAAGGCAGGGGACGGAGATCTACAGGGAGGACGGGAGGTAGGGGTAGTGGTGGCGGCGGACGCTCCAGGGACCAGGGTTGTGTGTGGGGGGGGGGTTCCCTGTGGCCCCAGGACCGGGGCAAGCTTAGCAACCCGGCACAGCGCAAGGAGCTCAAGTGTGGTTTGCAAAGTTGGGAATTGCATTCTCCACCCACCCCCCCCCACCACCACCCCGCTTTTTTTTTCTCTTTTACTTGCACGCCCCTGTGCGCCCCGCCCCGAGTCCCCCCTTGACTGCCCACTGCCGCCGAGCTAAAAATAACAGGCGGTTCGCCCCCCGCGGACCGCGACCCCGACCCCTCCCCCGCCCCTCCCCCACTGGGCGTGGAGCGCCCGCCGCAGCTCCCAGTTTCCCCAAAAGAGAGAAAGAGCGAGGGAGGAAAAGCAAAGAAAGGAAAAGAGAGAGGAGAGAGAGAGAGAGAGAAAGACAGCAAGAAAGCAAAGGCGGCGCGGGAGGGGAGCGGGGGGCGGGCCGGGGGGCGGGGGGCCCCGGCCATATGGATGTGATTTCTCCGCTCCGAGGCAGACAGGCCGCTCGGCAGCTCTCGGCGCCCGCCCGCCGCCCGCCCGGCCTCAGGCTGCCTCCCTCCTCCTCCTCCTCCTCCTCCTCCTCCTCTCCTCCTCCTCCTCCTCCCTCTCTCCTTCGCGCTCGCTCGTCCTCGGCGCATGGGCCCCGCGTCGGGCTCCGGGGCCTCGGGCCGCCCGGACGCCGGGGTCCCTTAGGCCGGGGCTGGGGGGGCGGAGGGGGTGACGGGGACGTGCCGGCCTGACGCAGCTCTGCACCCCTCAACCATCCATCAAGGGCCGGCGGCGGCTGCTGCCCCGAAGGACCCGGCCCTAGGCGGTGGCGATGGGGACCGCCCGGATCGCACCCGGCTTGGCGCTCCTGCTCTGCTGCCCGGTGCTCAGCTCCGCGTACGCGCTGGTAAGTCCCTTCTCTCTGTGTGTGTCTACATTCAAAAAAAAAAAAAAAAGTCAAGAATCCTAGGATTGCTCCAGGGGTCCCTGAGATGGAATGGGGTGGGCGAGTCGTGAATTTCGCGCCCCTTCCCCACCCGGGCCCCAATAGTTTGAACTTTGAGCGAAGGGAGAGAGTCCCCTGACCTAGCATCCCCTGGTGCCTGCAGCCGTAGGTTTCCTGAGGTCTGAAGTCTCGTTTCTGAAGATTGGGCTTTGCAGGGTCCCGAGCGTGGAAATCTGTGCTGGGAGTTTTCCCGACCCTCTCTGCTTCTGGGAGCACACCGCTCGGGATTGTGTCTTCCAAAGATGACAGTGTGATCCGGCAGAAAGCTCTGGGCCATCCATGCCATCGGGGAGCTTTGGCTGCATGTGGAGTCCCACAGACTTTGTTTTTTTTTTGGGGGGGGGCGGGGGGGACTCTGCTTTCTGTTATTTTTGTTTGTACCTTGTTGGTCTGAGGTCCGGATTACCCAGGCAGGGGGTTAAGATTGAGACAGCCCCCACCCCATTAAGTTCTCCCACAATCACTTCCATACTTAGATGCATGCTGGGCTAGCTTTACTCAAAGTGGAATCTGTTTGCCCAGGGAGGTGCATGTAGCTTGGCAAGGGGGGTGCCCCCAAAGTGCACCCCTTACAGTACACCCATGCAGCAGAAAAATGCTGTGAGGGAGTCTGGCTAGTGAGGAGACCCTTGGGAAGACTGTGTACGTCTCCTGAGAGTAGAGACCAGGAAACAAACAGATTAATATAGAGAGGTAGAGAGAGAGGAAAGGTAGGAATGGGAGCTCCTCCGACCTCAGCCAGAAACGCATCCACTGGGCAGACCCGGAGCAGCAAAGACAAATAGAAAAGAAAGGTAGAGACGCAGAGGGCGCTCACAGCCCCATCTTGAGCTAGGGTCTGGGAGCCATTTCCCAGGGTGCAGGGGCATCCCACCCGCTCAGGTCGTCCTGTTTCAGGGGTCTAACCCATTCCTGAGGACACTGCCTCCTGTCCCCGTCCTATCCCAGGTGGGGACCTTTGCCTTCTAGAGAGGTAGCCAGTACAAGCAACTGCCTCTTAACCAGCCCAGGCCAGAGCCCCATATGAAGAGGTGGTGGGGAATGTGTGTGTGTGTGGGGGGGGACCTGGGATTCCTCAGCCCACTGTCTCTGTGACCTTGGGCATTCATTTCCCACACCTCAGCTACCCATCTGTAAAAAGAGTGTAAAGGAAACATTTGCCCAACATTCTCCCAGTCTGAGGCTCTCCCCACTCTCCCAGGACTCCTCATTTTCCAGTGCCCATGTCCCAATGAAAGACACCCCCACCACCCCCGCCCAAGCCAAAGACTTTGCCCCATGGGGAGACTTGTTCATGAGTTTGGAGGGGCTGAGCAGCCCGCACAGAGATACTCCAAGTACCGATGAAAAGCAGGGGACAGAGCCATTTGTCTGCTTCTCTGCATGAGCTCTGTGTGTGCAACAGACGTGTGCACGGGATAGGCAAGCTGTCCTATGAAGGCGGGTACCCTGCCAGTGTGCCCGTGTGTCCATTGGAGCAGGGCTCCATGGGCATCCAGGTCTCTGGAATTGTGTTGTCTGAAGTCCACATGTACCCGAAGCTGCTGGTCTGTACGTGACCTGTACAACTGTAGGCGCGTGCGTGTGCAGGTGTGCACCTGGGGCTATTTGCTTATTCCTATTTAATCAATGTTCCTGTACTTTCTATTCGCCACAGCCATTATTCTAGGCACCTTACACAGATCAGCCAGTCCAACTGTCCCAACAACTCTCTGAGGTATTTTCCCCATTAAAAAAATATTTATTTATTTATTTGCAAGGAAACAGAAAGAGAGAGAGAGAAAGAGAGAGAGAGATACATGTGCTACCTTGTGCATCTGGCTTTACATGGGTACTGGGGAATCAAACTTGAGTCCTTTGACTTTGTTTTTGTTTTTGTTTTTTTGATTTTTCGAGGTAGGCTCTCACTCTAGCCCAGGCTGACCTGGAATTCGCTATGGAGTCTCAGGGTGGCCTCGAACTCATGGCAATCCTCCTACCTCTGCCTCCCGAGTGCTGGGATTAAAGGCGTGCGCCACCACGCCCGGCTTGAGTCTTTTGACTTTGTAGGCAAACACCTGAACCGCTGAGCCATCTCTCCAGCTCTGTCCCCATTGTTTTAGCAACCAAATCACACAGTCACGATGACCATTACGTATCTCACGCTAACCAAGTGTCAAGCCCCGTGTCTCTTCTTGATGGGTCCCCGGGGCTCGTCCTGCTCTGTATGGAAGCCGAGGGAGGTTATTTGTGGAGAAGATTCCGGGTTTAGCCATGGCCCTAGGCCAAGTGTAGGGTCTGTGAGATGACAGTGTGGCTCTGTCAGGACCTTGGTGGGGCAGGTGAATGCATTGGTCTCCTGGGTCAGGGCTAGTGGATGTGACCCAAGGGCCGAGGACTCAGCCTACCCCACCCTCTACCACTCTGTGTACCCCCCGCCCCCCCCCCCCCCCCGTGCTCAACTGGAATCAGCAAGAATTGACTGTCAGTTCTCTCTCAGAAGCCCAAGGCCTGAGAGTGTGTACAGGAACTCACCAAGCCCACAAACCTCAGCTGTTACCAAACCTGCAGGCTACCTGACTGGCTGGGGGGGGGGGGGGTGTCAAAGAACATCGCACACTGGGGTAACGTTGACCTCAGCCGGACTCAGCTGGTCCGCGTGCAGCTCACTAGGAGAGTAGCTGGGAAGAGGAGTCAGGAGTGAAGTTTGCAGCAAGGGATGTCCCATTCCTCACAAGGAGGGAAAACAGTGGGCATGTCCTCAGAGCAAACTGACCCTAAGGACGCCCTTAGCCCATGGGAAATGTGCAGAATAGATTGCATTGGCAGAAGACAAAACTCAGTGGGGTGGGGGGGCTGGAGAGATGGATTAGTGGTTAAGGCAATTGCCTGCGAAGCCTAAGGACCCAGGCCCAACTCCCCAGGACCCACGTAAGCCAGATGCACAAGGTGGTGCATGCGTCTGGAGTTCATTTATAGTGGCTAGAGGCCCTGGTGTGCACCCATTCTCTCTCTCTCCCTCTTTCTCTCTCTCTCCCTCAAATAAATAGAATAAAAATAAAATAAAACTCAGGGGATGGAGAGGTGGCTTAGCGGTTAAGCGCTCTTGCCTGTGAAGCCTAAGGACTCCGGTTGGAGGCTCTATTCCCCAGGTCCCACATAAGCCAGATGCACAAGGTGAAGCATGAATCTGGAGTTTGTTTGCAGTGGCTGGAGGCCCTGGGGTGCCCATTCTTTCTCCTTCTCTCCCTCCCTCCCTGTCTCTCTCTCTCTCTGTCACTGTCACTGTCAAATAAATAAAAATAAGCAAAATTAAAAACAAAGAAACTCAATCTGGGCATGGTGGCACACACCTTTAACCCTAGCACTCAGGAGGCAAGGAGGCAGAGGTAGGAGAATCACCGAGAGTTCAAGTCCACCCTGAGACTACATAGTGAATTCCAAGTCAGCTTGAGCTAGAGTGAGACTCTACCTCACAAAACCAAAAAACAAAGGAACAAAAAACCTCAGCGAGGGGGCAAGCCTGAGCGTACGATGAGACCCTTGGGTGGGGCTCAACAGAGATTGTGTGGCTTCATGGACTGGCAATGTTGGGGATACTGCCCAGCTGGCCCTAAGGGCAGCTCTGAAGGTGCTTGCTTATAAAGATGGGGGGGGAGGCTGAGAAGATGGCTCAGTTGGTAAAGTGTGTGCTGCACAAGCATGGGAACCTACATTTGGATGCCCATGTAAAATGCCGGCATGGCGGTGGCGCATGCCTGTAATTAATGCCAGTGCTGGGGAGGCCGAGACAGAATCCCTGGCTGAACTGGTGAGCTTCCAGTTCAGGAAGAGATCCTGTCTCAAAGAATAAGGTTGCTGGGCATGGTGGCACACGCCTTTAACCCCAGCACTCAGGAGGTGGAGGTAGAAAGATCGCTGTGAGTTGGAGGCCAATTTGAGACTACATAGTGAATCCCATGTTAGCCTCCCCCCGCCAAAAAAAAAAAAAAAGAAGGAAGAAGAAGGTAGAGAAGGAACGAGGAAGACACCAGATGTCAACCTCTGGTCTCCACACATGCGCACATGCGTGCACATACATGTCCCGTGCACCCACACAAATGTGGCATACACACCGTATACATGCATACCACATATGCAAAAACAAAAAAGACGGAGGGAAAAAAACAACAACATGAATTGAGCAGTAGTTTTCCTCAGATCCTGAGCTAGAATCTGCCACAAATATTTTCTCATTCCACACGTTTACCGAGCCATTTTATGGGGAAGGACCCTGCGGTTCACACATGGAGTGTGGCAGAGGCGGGATTTGAACCATTTGCTCCGGGTCTTCAGATCTCTGTAGTGATACAGAGCAGAGTGAGAGCTTGCTCTTGTCACTTTGGATTTTTTTCCCTTTTTCTCCTTTCCCTCTCCCTGCCCCCCCCCCCCCCCCACGGCCTTGCTCTAGCCCTGGCTGACCTGGAATTCACTATGTAGTCTCAGGGTGGCCTCGAACTCATATGATCCCCCTACCTCTGCCTCCCAAGTGCTGGGATTTAAGGCATGCACCACCACACCCAGCTTCTTCTTCTTTTTAATAAAACTTCTGTTATTTGGCTTTTATTTCCTTATTTTAATTTCATGACTAAGACGCGAATATGAGCTTTTTTTATAATAGGGTTCCAATGATACAGATTAAACTGAAGTCCTTGATTACTCCTCTGTACCAGTCCCCTTTCAAGAGATAACCATTTTAAACAGTCTAGATATTGGCCAGGCATGGTAGCCCACACCTTTAACCCCAGCACTCGGGAGGCAGAGGTAGGAGGATCGCTGTGAGTTCCAGGCACCCTGAGACTACAAAGTAAATTCCATGTCAGCCTGAGCTACAACAAGATCCTAACAAAATAAACAAAAACATTTAGACAGTGTAGTGTCTTATATAGCTCAGACTGGCCTTGAATTTACTATATATCCAAGGTTGGCCTTGAATTCCTGATCCTCTTGCCTCTGCCTCCCAAGTACTGGGATTACAGGCATGTACTACCATGCTCAACTCTGGTTGATTGTTATAAATAACTGGCATCAACTTTTTGGGGGGGATGGATTGGTTTCAAGGTAGGGACCTGGAATTCACTGTTCACTAGCTCAGGCTGGCCTCGAACTTATGGCAATCCTCCTACCTCTGCCTCCCAAGTGCTGGGATTAAAGGCATGTGCCACCATGCCTGGCTGGCATCAGCTTTTCAATAAGGCACATGCATTTTTCTATCTAGAGGCGTATCCTCAGGTTAGTGAATACAAATCTTTTAAAATCCTGTATAGAATTCCAAAATATGAGCTTTATTAAACAGTCCTTAGGAATGTGTAATCAGATGCTTTCTACATAATTTTCCTGTGCATGTGTGCACGCATGCATGTGTGTGTCCACATGTGTGCATATGAGAGAAGTTTCAGGGTTTTTTTTTTTCCTTTGAAATGTCCTCTGTCTCCATGTGACTATTTCCCGGTAGGATATTTCTAGAATTTGTCTTTGCTGGGTCTGAACCATGCACATTTTTTATTTTAATAGGCATGGCCAAATTGCCCTCTAAAAAGCTGTGTTGGTTTGTACTCACCAAGACTGACCGCAAGGGCCCGCTCCCTTCCCGGCTCTGTCTCCTAGGATGTTCTGAAGGGCCCCTTTTGGCATTCTAATAGGTGAAAAAAATGGTGTCGCTTGTCATTTTAATTTGCTGCTTGACAATGATTTTCTGACTTTACACTTGTTTATTATCCATCTCTCAGAGAGCTTGCTTAGAGCCATTACCCATCTTTCTATGGGGTATTTATCTTGCTCATATTGATTTGTTGAAGCTTTTTATATCACCTGCCCTTAAGCACATCCTCCTCCCCATCCTCCCAGCTCCCAGATCTGCCTGTGGACCAAGCAGTAGAAGTGGGGTTGGGGTGCGGGTATGTCGGGGGGGGGAGCTCTCCCGGGAACTTGGGTTTTCTTCGGAATGTTTTAATGAGGCGTCAAGCAGCCTCCCCCAGATTCCTGTTGTGGGCCTTCTGGGGACACTCCCTGGTCCGGCCACCACATCAGGAAGGCAGCTATTACAGGAGAGAGAGCTCTAGGAAAAAGAAAACGTAAGGTGGGGCTTTTGAAGACCCTTGAAACTATCTGCAGGGTGACTAGGAAAGGGTGCAGTGTTTGCTCAGGTTCAGGGACATCAGGGACTTCCCAAACCCCTAGAGGCTCAGTTGTGAGGCTAGTCTTGTGCCCGATATTGACACCTGGTGGGATCCCTTTCTGCTGACTGGGCTAGGGTTAGATTAGGCAATCTCATTCCTCTGGGCCTTGGCTTCCCCCAGCCCAGGTAGAGGCCTCCTGTAATGATCTAGCAGCCAACTCTGCCATCCCAGGCTCCATCCCACCCACCGCCTGCCCCAAAGGCGGCCACGCTGGCTGGCTGGCTGGCCTGGATGAGAGGCGTCACAGTACCTCCCCCCCCCAACCCCTCCCGGCCCCAAACACAGGCAGCCTGTTCAGGAAGGCCTGGCGAGGGGAGGAAAAGTCAGCACTTGTCAGCAGTGGTGGGGGCAGGACAAGGAACCCGTCCCAGCCTGCTCTGGCCAGCCAGATGGACAGAGGGCAGCAAGGGGCGAGGGAGCAGTCCCCAGCCAACTGGCATGCAAAGCAGCGAGCGAGGGGTTCCAGCACGGGGCCACGTGGTGCGACCTGGATGAAGGGGATACAGGAAGGCCACGAGGTCATAAGGGGGTCTCTCATGAGTCAAGGAGGTCTCCTTCTGGCTTTACTGGTCGTTCACGACCTTGTGTCTAACCCCCAAGGCCCCGGCTGTTCCCTGCCTACTTGGAGCTGGCGACAGGCTGCATCAACACCATCACCTCCATTGTCACCTCTACCACACGGTCTCCACTCTCCCGTATGTGGAGGCCACAGAGAGGCTTGCTGGGTGCCTCCAAGGATGTGACCCAGGGCGCTGGGAAGAGATGAGCTGAGGATAATGCCACAGCCTGCAGGGCTGCTGTACTTTTAGCTCCGTCTAACGGTTCTTTGGCCTTCAGTGTCCCCTTTTGTAAAATGTAGCAGAAGGTGACGGCATGACAAAAAAAGTGGGGGGCGGTTCTTATCAAGATAAGCATAGAGGGATGACCAGCAGGGACAAGGAAGTACAGCACCCTCTCCCATAGGGGAGCAGGCTGACACTGGCAAGGGGATAGATGACGGCCCCAAGAGGACATCCGACTAAGAACGCCATGCAAAAGAAACCCCCTTGCCCAGAGATGCCCGAGCTGAGAAAGAATCTCTTTATTTCCTCCTGGAGGTGGGAAATTTCAACACGTCTGAGATCCCCCGTGGCAAATGTGTAGAATTTGGCGGGAGGGGAAGAGAGAGGAGTGGCTGTCATTACCGTCACCGGCCTTCTTCACATGTCAGCTCACTGCCCCTCACCTCCAATCCCTCTGCCACCATGACCGCCCCCCCCCCCCCCCGATTTACCACCATTCTCACTGGGCTGTTCCCCGGGAGCTGAGCTAGAAGGGGCGGCTTAGCCAGCCACAGAGCACACTTGCAGAAGTGGTACACATTTGTAATTTGTAAGGTGGCTGAGGAGAGAGGATCACAACTTGTGAGTTTGAGGCCAGCCTAAGCCTCATAGTGCAACTCTGTCTTAAAAAAAAAAAAAAAAAACCAGGGCTGGAGAGACGGCTTAGCAGTTAAGGCGCTTGCCTGCAAAGCCTAAGGATTGGAGTTTGATTCCACAGTACTGTGTAACACCAGATGTATAAGGTGGCACATGCATCTGGAGTTCATTTGCAGTGGCTAGAGGCCCTGGCACACCCATTCTCTGTCTTCCTATCTGCCTCTTTCTATCCTCTCAAATGAATAAATAAATAAATACATTTTTATGCAAACAAAAACAATGCCCCTATCACATACACTGGCTGGTGCATTCATTACCCCAGAGTGATTACTGATGTCCCTATTAAGGTCACTCAGTGGAATAGGGGTAGGGGACAGGGGACACAAAAGTATAACCCAATGGGAATATGTCCAATTTTCAGTATGCTCATATATTAAAGTTCTCAATTAAAAGAAAAGCCGGGTGTGGTGGCACACACCTTTAATCCCAGCACTTGGGAGGCAGAGGTAGGAGGATCACCATAAATTCAAGGCCACCCTGAGACTCCATAGTGAATTCCAGGTCAGCCTGAGCTAGAGTGAGACCCTACCTCGAATGAAAAAAAAAAAAAAAAAGTCTGGCTTAGTGGCACACACCTTTAATTCCAGTACTTCAGAGGCAGAGGTAGGAGGATTGGTATGAGTTTGAGGCCACCCCGAGACTACATAGTGAATTCCAGGTCAGCCTGGGCTAGAGTGAGACCCTATCTTGACAAAACAAAACAGAACAAAAACCCACAAAAAACAAAACCAGAAAAAAGCAGTTTTCCCACTGGGATAGGAGGGGAGAAATGAATATGAAGCAGATAACTTTCCTTCTTTTCTGGGCTTTTCTTTTTTAGATTTTTCTAAACATTTATTTCTGTGTGCATGCACACACACACGTGCATGCATGCCACAGCATGTGTGTAGAAGCCAGAGGAGTTGTCTGTGCTCTACCTTTGAGACAGGATCTCTTGCTGCTGCAAATGAGTCTGGCCCATGAGTGACTTTATGTGGGTGAATCTGGGCCAGTAGGCTTTGCTAGCAAGTGTCTTTGACCACTGAGCCATCTCCCTAGCCCTCTCACTCTCTCTTCAGGTCTTTTGGATTCAGGAACTGAGAGAACACATCTACACTTTTTGATTAATTAATTTATTTTTGAGAGAGAAAGGAGTAGAGAGAGATAGAATGGGTGTGCCAGGGCCTCCGGCCACTGCAAAGGAACTTCAGACACATATGCCACCCTGTGCATCTAACCTACATGGGTACTGGGGAATTGAACCTGGGTCCTTAGGCTCTGCAGGCAAGCACCTTAACCATTAAGCCATCTCTCCAGCCCCATCCATACTTTTTGGCCACACGTGCTTGATTCCTGGGTCTGAAGCTTCTGAGTTTGCAACATGCCAACTTCCAGCCTCTACCTGCCCCTTGCCTGGAGTGCCACAAACACTCTGGATGGTTGCAGACTGCCTTCCTCCCTGTTCTGCCAGCTCAGGGCCATGGTCACGTCACATTACCCCCCTGCGAGTTCACACACTCTTGGTACGCACACTGTGCACACAATCAGGCTCCAGGTTGGAAGGCTGAGTGGGGAAGTTGTACTTCAGTGGAGCAGAGTGGAGCCCAACTCTGTGATGGATGGGTTAGAGGGACTTACGTCAGCCCCATCTATAAAGGGGGAAGGGGATGTATAGGACACCTGGAGTCAGGGCTGGGTGACCCCATCGATGGTGAGTATGGGCTTAAGTGACCCTTGGCCATGACCCAATCCAAAGTACCTCAGTCTTACCCCTGAGACCAAAAATGTACAGACTCTCTTAAGAGGATGTAAGTCTGAGTTCTCCATTCCCTGGAGCTGGGCCAAGAAGACAGGCACTCTTGAAGGGGGAGGAGGTGATTGGGTGGGGGGAAGGTAGATGCAGACAGGGGGATGCCAGGCTAGTCAGAGCTGTCAGCATTTATGTCAGGACATAAAACCTCTGGGGCCAGGAGACAAAGGCAGATCCTTTTGCCCCCCTCCACACCCAAATGTGGGGTCTAGCAGTGTCCTTGAATGATAGTGTGAGTCCAGGGTGGTGGATCCAAAAATATGGGGAGTCATTAGGAAGTTTCTCCAAGCCAAAGGCTAACCAGGCATACTCCACCGCCCCCCCCCCAACACACACCAATCCCTGCCTTCAATTCTCCCTGTGGACCAACAACCTTTTGCTGATATACCCTGGAAGCATGAATTCCTCCCTAGTGCTTTAGTCCCTTGCCTGGTACCCCCCCCCCCCATGCCACTTGGCAGCAGGGGACTTTTGAGAAGTCTGTTTGAGTTAACAGAATAATAGTAGTAATAGCAGCAACCAGTTTTCCCCCACCTACCTGCCTTGCCCAGACAGTTTGTTTTTGTTTTGTTTGTGGAAGGTTCTCACTCTAACTCAGGCTGGCCTCGAACTCACAACAGTCGTCCTACCTCAGCCTCCTGAGTGCTGCCCAACCCTACTCAAGCTTTTGATGTGGCATTGCATTTAAACCTCATAAGAGCCCTATTATCATTCCAGTTTCTCAAGAAACCCGAGGCATAGGGATTCAGCCTCCAGCTTTGGTGAGGAATCTCCAGGGTGCAGAGTGCAGCTGAATGAGGGATAAAGAGCTTAAATGCGCCTTCCTCTTGGAGAAACACTTTTCTAACTATAAGCTATATTCTTGCTATAATGAAAACTCTGCCCTGATTAGGGGGACAAAGAAGTAGGTCCTGGGTCTGGAGAGATGGCTGAGCAGCTAAGGCACTTGCCTGTGAAGCCTAAGGACCTAGGTTTGATTCTCCAGAACCCACATGTACCAGGTGCACATGGTTGCACATGCATCTGGAGTTTGTTTGCAGTGGCTAGAGGCCCTGTCGTGCCCATTCTCCGACTCTCTTGTTCTTCCTCTCTCTAAAATAAATAAATAAAATATTTAAAAATACAGTGAGTTCTCTGTCTTGAGAGGGGAGGAAGTGGGTAGAAAGGAAAGAATAGCAGACAGGAGGGGAAAGGACAAGAAGGAAATACGGACAGTGGTTATGGGGCAGGTGGTAATATTGGTGATCAGGCAGGTGGTGTGACAGTACTGGTGGTGGCAATGATGGTTACATGGATGATAACAGCAGTGTTTGTCGTGGCAGTGGCGCTGCCAGTGGTGGTGATGGCTATGTTGGCACTGATGGCAGGAGGTCGTCGATGGAGTTGCCAGTTGCAGATGGAATGGTGGTAGTGAATGAATGCTGCCCTAGGGGTGGGGTGTGTGGGCACCCTACCCCTTCGCAGCCTGGATCCCCAAAGTAGAGAGCTTCAGGTTAGTCCTGGAAACTTCTGGATCCTAGTGAGCCAAATGGTCTTCCTTCAACCCCATCACCCCGCTCCAGCAAGCTCAGCCATAGATGTGGTGGCTTAATGGTAAAATGTTCAAGTTAGGGAAGGGTTGGGCAGCCGCCAGCGCGCGCATAGGAATCTGCTCCAACCCTTCCTAGGACCCAAGAATATTGGGTCCAGCTGAGTTCTGAGGATCCATTCCAAACCCGAGGGACACAGACGTGAACGTTAGAGAGCCGGCACATCACATGCAGAAGCCCACGCGGTGGACCTTTGGCCACGAACACATGGACACATGCATGCATGTTCGTACACCCTTCAGGCTCTGAGCCCAAAGTCACACATGTTGGGCAACTCCCCCTTCCCCCTTCCCCCCCACCCCCCACACACACGTGAGAATTCACAGAAACCGGGTGCCCACTGCATGTGCGCGTCCAGTCGCCCGCGCAGCCCCGGCGAGGACGCGCGCGCTCCTCCGCTAAGGGAACCCAGCAGAGGCGGAGCTCCGCCCGGGCCAACCGGAGACTCCTTGGCCTGGAAGCCCGAGCCGCTGCCGCCAAGAGACGCGGTCAATTAGCTTCCCTCCTCCCTGCAGCCCGGCTCCCTGACCCCGCCCGCCCCTTCCCGGCCACGCCCCTCGTCTTCCAGGCCACGCCCGCCGCCTTCCCGGTCACGCCCCCGCCTTCTCGGCCACGCCCCCAATTCTCCCTCCCCGCCCCTCCCAGTCCACGCTGACCGTAGGGACCCGCCCGCAAGAGGTGGGCCCGGGGAAGGGGGTGGAATGCAGGGTTCAGGGATAAAACTGTTCTGCGAGTTAGACTGGACGACATTTTTTATTTATTTACATCTTATTTAACTTTTTTTTTTTTTTGGTTGTTTTTGAGGTAGGGTCTCACTCTGGTCCAGGCTGACCTGGAATTCACTATGTAGTCTCAGGGTGGCCTCGAACTCACGGCGATCCTCCTACCTCTGCCTCCCGAGTGCCTTGGCCCTGCCCTGGGATCGGAGGTGACGGAGCCGTCACTGCTGGGAGCTGCCCTAGGACGAGCCGTGTGGGGTCTCTGGGGATGTACACATTCCGAGGGCCACAGGGCTGCTTGCAGACAGGATGGTTTTCCCAATCTATGAAGTCAGGAGGGAGGCAGGGGGCGGGGGGGTCCCTCTTCAGCAGCCACCTGCTCAGGGAGAGGCCCCCTCCCCTTTCTTTGCCTTGGTTGAAATGATGCTAGTGGGTCCCCATGGACATACAGGGTGGGCAGAAGCAAACAGGGTGGGCAGAAGCAAATTCGAACATTCCCTCAGTGGGTCAGCACGAGCGAAGACCTGCCTGTGTTCTGTCTTCGCCACACAGGGTCTGCTACAGTGGGATGCTCAGTAGGACGAGGGGCTCCCAGCGCCCCAACCTGGGGTTTAGGGGATCCTGCCATTCTTCAACAATTCTTCCACTTTCCCTCTTGAGGCCCTAAGTGGGGGAAGGTTCATCCTCTCTTCTTTTCTTTTCTTTCTTTTTTGGTTGTTGTTGTTTGGTTTGTTTTTTTGTTTTTCGAGATAAGGGTCTTACTGTGGTCCAGGCTGACCTGGAATTCACTATGCAGTCTCAGGGTGGCCTCGACCTCACGACGATACTCCTACCTCTGCCTCCCGAGTGCTGGGGTTAAAGGTGTGCGCCACCACGGCCGGCCATCTCACTTTCATTCTTCAATGAAGAAAGTACTGACTGGGAACCCGGAGAGGTGGCTCAGGCCTTTAATCCCAGCATTCGGGAGGTCAGCCTGGGCTAGAGTGAAACTCTTACCTTGAAAAAGTAAATAAATAAAAGAAAGCACTGACTGGACGCTGGGCCAGGGTGGAAATGGGTGACTGCCTCAGCCCCTCCGGGGATGGGGGTGGGGAGCCAGAACTTGAAGGAATCCAAGCCAAGAGTTTTGTCTCCTCAGAGTTCACCATTCCCTATCCTCCTTCTCCCTGCATAGGTCCGCAGCAGGGTCCCCAGTGGCTTCGTCCTGGGACATTCCATCCATTCCCATGTGTCCCAGGGGCACGGACCGGACAGAGAATGTCAGTGGCTGTAGCCTGCAGGGTTACTAGTGGACAGCTCTTGTCCCTTTCCCTTGGATGGGGCTGGCCCTAGCCGGGTCCACCTCTTCCCTTCTGTAAAACTTGACCTTCATCAAGGCAGACGTCCCATACAGGGCAGACGTTGTTCGTCCCACAGTTCCTGTAAGCACCTTTGGAAAAGGGGAAACATTCCTTGGGAGGATGGGATGGCCCCGGGGACCAGTCGCTGCCCACGGAAGCGCTTGCCTGAAGTGTGACCTTTGGCTTGGCAGGTGGATGCCGATGACGTCTTTACCAAGGAGGAACAAATCTTCTTGCTGCATCGAGCCCAGGCGCAGTGTGACAAGCTGCTCAAGGAAGTCCTGCGCACTGCAGGTGGGGGCAGGGGGATGGGGGGGGGGGTGCGTGAGCTCGGGATGCTGTCAAGGTGGGGGGTTCAGGAGGTGGAAACAGGCAGGTGAAGGGTTTGAAGGCGCCAGGCGAGAGCGGGTCCAATAAAAAGGGACCCAGACAAAGTGAAGACCCAAATTGAAAATGGACCAGACACAATCAGTAAGCTCAAGCAGTCTGTGGCTTGATTCTGGGCTCAGGTTTTTAGGATTTCTGCCCTCCCTCCAACCCCCACCCCCACCCCCACCCCCCGCCCTGCCCTCAGATGTGGGATATCCTTGTCCCTCATACATCTCCTCTCAGAGGGTATGGCTGTGTGTGTGTAAATCTTTTGCAGGATTTATCAAAAGAATTGTGAGTCTTCCCTTTAAAAAAATGGGAGGTCGGGCGTGGTGGGGCACGCCTTTAATCCCAGCACTCGGGAGGCAGAGGTTGGAGGATTGCCATGAGTTCGAGGCCACCCTGAGACTCCATAGTGAATTCCAGGTCAGCCTGGGCTAGAGTGAGACCCTACCTTGAAAAAACAAACAAACAAACAAACCAATTTACAAAAAAACTGGGGGGCTGGAGAGATGGCTTAGCAGTTAAACTCTTGCCTGTGAAGACTAAGGTCCCCGGTTCGAGGCTCGGTTCACCAGGACCCACGTTAGCCAGATGTACAACGGGACACATGCGTCTGGAGTTCGTTTGCAGTGGCTGGAGGCCCTGGTGCGCCCATTATCTCTCTCTCTGCCTCTTTCTCTGTCTGTTGCTCTCAAATAAATAAAAATAAACCAAACGAAAAACAAAGTTTACACCAAGTTGTAAAAAATATATATATATATTTATTTATTTATAAATATATTTATTTATTTATTTCAGACAGAAAGAGAGATAGAAAGAATGGGTATACCAGGGCCTCTCGCTACTGCAAACGAACTCCAGATGCACGTGCCACCAGCTTGTGCATCTGGCTTATGTGGGTCCTGGAGAATCGAACCTGGGTCCTTTGGCTTTGCTGGCAAGTGCCTTAACCACTAAGCCATCCCTCCAGCCTGAATCTTCCCTTTCTGAATGAAAGTATGGCGCTGTGAAGGGAGCTGCAATTCGTATAACTCCAGTGGGGTTAGGTAGAATGAGTCAAATCGGGATCAGAAACCCTGAGAAGGGTGCAGGGTCCTGTCAGGCTGGGCAAGGCCAGCTTCCTTAAGGAAAACATAGCCAAACCAAGTCTGGAAGGAGCAGGGAGGGGGAGCGGGGGTGAGAAGGTCTTTGAAAGAGGCTCCCCTGGAGCTGAGGATGAGGCTCAGTGCGTTCAGTGCGGGCCCAGCGTGTGCAAAGCCCCGAGTTCAACCCCCAGCACTGCACTGTACTTTGGGAGGGGGAGGTAAGAGGATCAGAAATCCTGTCGGAAGGAAGGAACAGAGAAGGGAAGAAAGTGAAGAGAAAGGAAGTGGGGGGTGGGGAGAAGAGGGCTCCAGGTCGGTCCATAGGGCTGGATGGGGGTGGATGGGATAGAGAGAGGGTTGGGTAAAACTCAGCCTACAAGCTGAGGAAGTGAGGCTTGCCAGGTAGGAAGACCCCCCAACACAACACCACCACAGCTCCCCCCCCACCCCCGAGGTAGTGTCTCACAGTAGTCCAGGCTGACCTGGAACTCACTATGTAGTCTCAGGGTGGCCTTGAACTCACAGTGATCCACCTATGTCTGCGTCCCGAGTGCTGGGTTTAAAGGCTTGCACCACCATGCCCGGCTCTTTTTATTTTTCCCTGCCCTCGAGGGTCTCACTTTTAGTTCAGGCTGACCTGGAATTCATCTCAGGGTGGCCTCAATCTCACGGCGATCCTCTTACCTCTGCCTCCCAAGTGCTGGGTTTAAAGGCATGCACCACCATGCCTGGCTCAGACAACATCTTTAAGGGACCTTTGCTATGGGAAAAGCAATACCACCCACCTAATCTCATAGTTTCTGAGCCCCTCTCACCTGAGTCTCCTCCCTCTCCCCTTCCTTAAGTGCGTTTCCTGGAAGTAGGTTCGGAGCACTGTAGCGCTCATTCAGGTTCTGATAGCTGGTTGATCTTATCAACCTGCCAGATCTGGACTCACTGACCTGTCAGAGCTGCTTGCTGTTGTTTTGAGTTTTATTTTTATTTTTCTGATTTTTTTTTTTATTAGAGACAGTGAGAGGGATAGAGAGAAAGAGAGGGAAACAGAGAATGGGCACACCAGGGCCTCTACCCACTGCAAACGAACTCCAGACGCGTGTGCCACCCTGTGCTTCTGGCTTATGTGGGACCTGGAGCATCGAACCTGGGTCCTTAGGCTCCTCAGGCAAGCGCCTTAACCGCTAAGCCATGTCTCCAGCCCTGTTTTGGTTTTTCAAGGTAGGGTTTTGTTCCAGCCTAGGCTGACCTGGAATTCACTATGTAGTCTCAGGCTGGCCTCGAACTCAACGCAATCCTCCTACCTCGGCTTCTGAGATTAAAGGCGTGAGCCACCACACTGGCTTTAGACAGCTCTTTTTGTTCACTCTCTGTAGGCAGAGCCCACGCTGCCCCGTTCTCACTTTCCAGTCAAATCAATGTAGGAGGACAGGTGAATGCCTCTCGGTCCTAAACCTGGGCCATCTTCCTAGCTGTGGGTGCCTAGAGTGCGCCTCGCTGCCCCCTCCACATCAATTATGGAACATCTCTCTGCACTGGTGGCCCAAGAGTGGGGGCAGGAGAATGGTCATAGCCCTTCTCGATTCTCACAGAGCCCAATGTGGAAGGGCCAGGGTGCTCTGCCTGGGCTGTAGCTAAAGACATACCAGTGAAATAATGAGGAGGACTTTGTAGCTAGGAAGAGAGATCTCCAGTGTGTCTGCAGCGTCTCCAGAAAGGCTAGCCCCCCAGCTCAGGTGGTGTCTCCAGGGTCAGTTGTGGAAGCTGCAAACCCCTTACTCGAGCATCCCAGATTGGTTTGTCTGTCCACTCCTGACAAACTGCCCTATGGCTCTTGTCCAGGCAGACCTGGATTTCACTATGTAGTCTCAGGCTGGCCTCGAACTCACGCGAGTGCTGGGATTAAAGGCAGGTGCCATCGCGCCGGGCCAGACCTCTTTCTCTCAGTCCCATCTCCCCCTGTTCATTTTTAGTTTGCCATGCGCCCCCTAGTGGTCCCTTTCCTCCTGTGTGACTCTCACTCCTGGTCGGGAGCTTACCACTTCCACTCCACCCCTCTAACTGGTTCAAGGTTTACTTGTTCCCTCCCATTTGAACCTTTGCTGAGCAACCCCACCTCCAAGTGACTTCTCTACCTGGTAAGCAATTTACAGTTTGCGAAAGACGTCGTTGCCCCTGGTCTGAGATCTCCCAAAGAGCAGCTTCCGTAGGCTCGACCTCCTCCCACAGTACAAAGGGGAGACTGAGGTGGGAGGGCGCCCCAAGCCCGCTGCTAACGATCTGAACTATCCCGATTTCTCCAGCCAACGTAATGGAGTCAGACAAGGGATGGACACCCGCGTCCACATCAGGGAAGCCCAGGAAAGAGAAGGCCTCGGGGAAGTTCTACTCTGAGTCTAAGGAGAACAAGGAGGGGTCGGCTGGCCGCAGGCGCCGAGGTACGTCTCTGCTCCCCTGCAGTTACCTGACACAGGCTTGGGCCCCGCCCGCCCCATTCCTCTGTCCTCATTAGGCGAGGTCCTGTGCAAAGTCAGAGGCAGAAAGTCCCTTCCCAGGAAAGCAGGCTGGGGACGGGGGAGGAGAGAGAACAGGGGAGGTGCCAGGAGGGTGCAGGTGAGCCAGGTGGGCTCAGGACCCAGGGAGATAGATCCCCACAGAGGACTCACCCAGCACCACCCCAGGGAAAGGACTGCAGGCCACAAGGGGACCCAAGACACACAGAGATAAAGAGAAAAGACCGAGTCCTGGGTGACAGGAGAGCCAGGGAGAGGCAGAAAGACCCAGAGAGGGGACCAGGAGGCACAAAGTGAAGGTCTGGAACCCAGTGTGTCAGAAGAGGTACAGGGAGACACACCGTGGGACAGAGAAAGACAGCAAGAGGGTAGGGCAGCTTGAGAAGGTGTAGACAAGCCCGGCGTGGTGGCGCACGCCTTTCATCCCAGCACCCAGAAAGCAGAGGGAGGAGGATCGCTGTGAGTTCGAGGCCACCCTGAGACTACATAGTGAATTCCAGGTCAGCCTGGAAAAGTAAAACAAAAACAAACAAAAAAATGAGAGGGTGTAGACAGAGACAGCGGGGGCAAGGAGAAAAGGAGGGAAAAGTAGGGTAGCCTCGTCCCTTAGGGAGGTGAGGGAAGACAAACATAGAGTCCAGGCTGTGGTCACAGGGCCAGTTGGAACCAGTCGGGTGGGCAGCAGATTCCAGATGGGCCACATCTGGGAGCCTGTGGTCACCCTGTGGCTCCCCAGAGACCAGAGGGAATTGTGGGCCTGGCCGGGTGGGGCTGGGAATATGGCACCCAGGACAGAGAGCCTTTCACCAAGTTGGGTGGGTCCAGCCATCAAGGCAGACTTCCAGGGAAGCTAGAGTCCTGTGGCCAGGGCCCTGCAGGGGGAGAGAAGGGGACTGTGAGCTAGAGAGGAATGTGGGAGACCCTCTGAGGTCACTTAGCATCTCTGCCAGGACTCTAAAGTGGGGATGTGTCACCATGCTTTGAAACTTACCATTAGCATTTGGATTTTGGGAGGTTGAGTGGTTATGGGACCCCTGGGCAGACCTAGATGGTAAGAAGTGCAGGTTAGTATGGTATGGTATGGTCAATCCCAACTTCCTAATGAGGAAATGGAAACACAGAGCGTAGGGATCCCTGTGTGAGGTCAGCAGCTCTTTGGAAGTCCGGCTGGTATTAGGAACCAGATTTCCTATCTGTGGTCCCTAGGGCAGGATCACAGAGGGAACCTCCAAGCCGAAGGAGACATAGTATGATAAACTGTCCTTCTTTGGAGGTAACTGGAAGGTGGGTTCTTCTTCAAGAAGAAAAGAGAGGCCTGGCTAAGCTCTTGAGGCCAACGTTTCTATATGACCACAGAAAGTCACCCACTTTTCTTGTCCGTTCCCAGACCATCTGGAAATGGGGTTAGTGTCAGCACTTGTATCGTGGGGACTGTAGTAAATTCTATGAGGTTAGGTAGGTCCAGGGCATAGCAGGAATATAGTTCTCTCCAGAATGCTTGAAGTCTGAAGTTTCCAGTCCTGGGACACACTGTCCCTGTGGGGAACCAACAATCACAGGTGTATTCATGTCCGGGCCTCTGGATCTTTTTGTTTGTTTGTTTGTTTGTTTGTTTGTTTGTTTTTCAAGGTAGGGTCTTACTGTCACTCAGGCTGACCTGGAATTCACTATGTATTCTCAGGGGGCCTCAAACTCTCGGCGATCCTCCTACCTCTGCCTCCCGAGTTCTGGGATTAAAGGCGTGCGCCACCACATCTGGTTATATATATAAAACCATATTTTAAAAAATTTATTTGCAATTAGCCGGGTGTGGTGGTGCACGCCTTTAATCCCAGCACTCGGGAGGCAGAGGTAGGAGGATCGCCATGAGTTCGAGGCCATCCTGAAACTACATAGTGAATTCCAGGTCAGCCTGAGCTAGAGTGAGACCCTACCTTAGAAAAGCAAAAACAAAACAAAACAAAACTTCATTTGCAAGCAGAGAGATAGAAAGGAGATAGAGAGAGAATGAGTGTGCCAAGGTCTCCAGCCACTGCAAAGGGACTCCAGATGCAGTACCCCTTGTGCATCTGTCTTACGTGAGTCCTGGAGAATCCAACCTGGGTCCTTTGGCTTTGCAGGCAAGCACCTTAACCGCTAAGCCATCCCTGCAGCCCTCCCTGGATCTTAACCATGGATTTGACTTCATGCTTAGTGTTCCTTCCCTGTCTCTCTGAGCACAGGACGCCCCTGCCTGCCAGAATGGGACAACATCGTGTGCTGGCCACTAGGGGCACCAGGCGAAGTGGTGGCTGTGCCCTGTCCTGACTACATTTATGACTTCAATCACAAAGGTAAGGCTGGTGGAGTAGGTTCGGGGAACCACGGGGGCACCAGGGTTTGGAGCTCTGGGCTTCACTGGCTCCACACTTCCTCTCCCTGCTCTGACCTTCAGGCCATGCCTACCGACGATGTGACCGCAATGGCAGCTGGGAGGTGGTGCCGGGGCACAACCGGACCTGGGCAAACTACAGCGAGTGCCTCAAGTACATGACCAACGAGACTCGGGAACGGGTGCGAGCCTTCTCCCTGCCCTTGACCCAGGAGACCACCCTCCCTACCTTGCCCGGCCGCCACAGGAAACCCCTGACCTAACCCTGACTCCTGCCCGTGACGTGACCTCTATCTCACCCTGACCACCCTGACTCCCACTTCTTTGTCTCCTGCCTGCGCAGGAGGTGTTTGACCGCCTGGGCATGATCTACACCGTGGGCTACTCCATGTCCCTGGCCTCTCTCACCGTAGCCACGCTCATCCTGGCCTATTTCAGGTAGGTGGGGGGAGAGGGCAGGGCGAAGCCGGCCAAGGGTGGGCTTGGTCAGGAGGTGATGGGATGGGCATGGTGAGGAGGTGGTGGGATGGGCGAGGTGAGGAGGTGATGCGATGGGCATGGTGAGGAGGTGATGGGATGGGCATGGTGAGGAGGTGGAGTGGGCGTGATCAGGAGGTGGTGGGATGGGCGAGGTGAGGAGGTGATGGGATGCGCATGGTGAGGAGGTGATGGGATGGGCGAGGTGAGGAGGTGGAGTGGGCGTGATCAGGAGGTGGTGGTGGCGTGGGCGCGGTCCAAGCGTGGACCTCCCTTACTTCCCTTGCATCCCTTCCTCCCCCCACTGCGGGGTACCCCCCCCCTCCCGCACCCCAACCCACCGTGGCGGTGCCGTGGCTCGTCCCCGCAGGCGGCTGCACTGCACGCGCAACTACATCCACATGCACATGTTCCTGTCCTTCATGCTGCGCGCCGCCAGCATCTTCGTCAAGGACGCGGTGCTCTACTCGGGCTTCACGCTGGACGAGGCCGAGCGCCTGACCGAGCAGGAGCTGCAGATCATCGCGCAGGCGCCGCCGCCGCCCGCCGCCGCCGCCGTGGGCTACGTGAGTGCCCCTCCCCCGCCGCCCCTCCCCCCGCACCTGCAGCCATCAAATCCATCCTCACGGGGACCCTGACAACCACCCCCACCCCCGTAGTTCTCGCTTGCGCTCCAATTCGTCCCCATCCACCAGCGCCGTCCCTGCGCCCCGGGGCAGCCCAGACCTCCCCTCCCGGACCCCCCTGTGATGCGCGCCCTGCTCCTCCTAGGCGGGCTGCCGCGTGGCCGTGACGTTTTTCCTCTACTTCCTGGCCACCAACTACTACTGGATTCTGGTGGAGGGCTTGTACCTGCACAGCCTCATCTTCATGGCTTTCTTCTCAGAAAAGAAGTACCTGTGGGGGTTCACCGTCTTCGGCTGGGGTACGGAGCCCCCCCACCCCCCGGGCAGTGGGCAGGGTGAGAGGGGACCCGTGGGTAAGGAACTCCCACAGCATGCTCTGTCCCCAGGTGCAGGGCTGCAGGCAGGACGCCTTACCCACCTGTTGTGACTCGGATCCTATTCTGGGGGTTAGAGGACAACATTTGGCTGGGAAGGGGGTTGGGGAGGGAGAATAGGGTTCACCTGGCTCACCTGGGGTGAAAATTCTAGAGGTGGGGAGGTGTTGAGCTAAACCCCAAAGATAAGAATGGGGGACTGTCAGGTCAAGCAGGATTCAATTGCCGGCGGAGTGGGATCTTTAGTCACAGGCCAGCAGACTGGGGCTGGAGTTGGAGTCTGGCCACTTCTTGGACCCTGAACCATGTAGGCCGGGTCCAGCGTCTGTTACGGAGAGATGCGGTCCACGGTCCAGAGCACACAGGCCCGACAGCTCAGTACCTTCTGGTTTCCGCAACCCCTCTGCAGTGGGTTGACGGGGCTCTGATCGTCTCCCAGCGCCCTGCCCCACAGGCCCTGGGATCTGGTTACTGATAATTGTCCATTATTGCTGGCAGCTCCAGAGCTTGGCTGGGCTCCGGGGCAAGCAGCCAAGCTACAGAGGGGTGGGCCCGTGGCTGAAGCCTCCTGGGCTCAGCACCCAGAAGCCCTTAGGTTAATCGCCACAGCCTCCTTGGCCCTTGGCACACACCCTACCCTTGACCTCACCGGGCCTGGTTCCAGGAATTCACATAGGCTCCTGAGCTAGAGGTGTCTGTGTGGTCGGGAAACACGTGGATTAGGGGAGCACACAGAACCCTGTGACTTAGGAATGTCACAGCCTTCTCTGAACGTAACCCCAGTCATACCCTCTGAGGGTCCACCAGGCCTAGAATCAAGCTGAGGGAGGCAATACCAGGCTCCCCCTGCCCCGGAGGTGAAACTCGCTCAGAGGTGCCATGTACCATCCAAGTTGCCCAGGCCAAGACACTCCAAAGTTCTTCTATGGCCTCTGCCCAGTCTGGGAATACACACCTCCATGAAACTAGGATTTTTCTTTTTTTAAGTTTTTTTTGTTGTTGTTTATTTTATTTATTTATTTATTTATTTGAGAGCTACTGACAGAGAGAGAGAGAGAGAGAGAGAGGGAGAATGGACTCGCCAGAGCTTCCAGCCACTGCAAACGAACTCCAGACATGTGCGCCCGCCCCCTTGTGCATCTGGCTAACGTGGGTCCTGGGGAATCGAGCCTCGAACCGGGGTCCTTAGGCTTCACAGGCAAGCGCTTAACCACTAAGCCATCTCTCCAGCCCGAGTCTAGGATTTTTCAAACCAGGCTGAGACTGAGGGGGGTTGTTGAAACAGAAAAGTACTGGTCATTGTTTCCCTCCTTGTGGGAGCTCCAAGCCCAGAGCAATGTGGAAACAGGGCTGCATGGAAAAGCCGCTCGGGGTGCTTGTTCAGCATGTGCCCGTGCATAGGTGATCGTAGGAGGCATAGAACCAGGAAGGGGCAGAGAAGCTGTGATAGATCTTAAGGGCTGGGACCTCCAAGGGGAAGTTCTTAGGGTGGCCTGTGTGCCTAGGCAGCTGGGTTTTGGCTATCATGACACAGCCCATGTGGCTGGGATGAAGGTTGGATGCAGTGGTGTGGGGGTCATCAGGAACAGAAGGTAGCATGAACAGCCCCCTCACACACTGTCCCCTGTGCCCGCAGGTCTGCCCGCTATCTTCGTGGCTGTGTGGGTTGGTGTCAGAGCTACCTTGGCCAACACTGGGTAGGTAGCAGCTGCAGAAAGGGGCCAGGGGCTCTGACACAGGCCAGAAATACTCCGGCTCCTCCTCCTCCATGAATCATGGCCCCCAAGCAGACCCAGCTTCAGGAGTTCTCAGTGCAGCCTTCAGCCAGGAGCCCCCTCTGGGTAACAGGAGGTGACTTTCAAAGAGGCCCATGAGGGTGACCTCAGGTCTGGCTACATGCAGCAACTCTTGTCCCGTGCCCTTGACAGCTGATAGAAGAACAGGCTGACCGTGGGGCCTGTGTGGGGCTGGCTAAGGAGGCCAAAGGAGCTAATTCCTCAATGTCCCCCAGGTGCTGGGACCTGAGCTCTGGGCATAAGAAGTGGATCATCCAGGTGCCCATCCTGGCCTCTGTTGTGGTGAGCAGCAGTGGCGGGGCAGGGGGCGGCATGGGCATGGGACCCAGTGATTAATTAGCCCCTGACATGAACATAGATGGAGGCTTTCCTAGACCCCAGGGACCAGAGACACAAAGGCTTCAGGGCCAACTAGTCTTAGTCTAGATGGGGAAACTGAGGACCCCAGGAGCCACCTTAGAGATAGATATACAGTGGCAGATGTGGGCCTGTGGCGGGGCCATGGCCCCGAGTCCTCGCCTTGCCTTGCTAGGACATGGCCTCTAATGCAGCCTTCCCCTTCCTCACAGCTCAACTTCATCCTTTTCATCAACATCATCCGGGTGCTTGCCACCAAGCTGCGGGAGACCAACGCGGGCAGGTGTGACACACGGCAGCAGTACCGGTGAGCTCTGGCTCCTCAGAGTTGATGGTGGGGTTTGGGGTCACTGGTTGTCAGGACCGCGTCCCCAAGGGAAGAGAGAGGACACCCCCCCACCCCATTGGTGAGCTTGTTGCAAGGGGAGACTCTGGCTCCTGGCTTCTTGGTTTAGCCGACCCGTCGCACACCCAGGCCCTGGTCTGCACTTGAGTGAAGGGTTCTGTTCTAGATCTCTCTTGGTATCAAGCCTTGCATCATGAGCACTGAGGCCCTGTAGCGTGGGACAAACCCAGGCTTTCACAAAGAGCTGGCTCAAGGGCTCAGTGGGTAGTGGATGGTTCCAAAAGAAAGGCACCGGCTCAGCTGAAACCTGGAGGGTTGGTCCATGAAGAGATAAGCTCATGCCAGCAGGTGCAAAGGGCCCAGGGGACAGACTGACAGCGCTTTGTCATCCACTCTGGGACATTTCAGAACCAAGGGGTGCGGGTCACACTTTTGTCTCCTCGCACTATCCGTCCTGGGTGGACTGGCTTGTCCGGCTGTTAGCCAGAGCTTCTGGAGTCCGGGGCTGGTTGAGGGAGGGGGGTGCCGGTTGCCTGGGGAAGAGGCGTGGCCTGACATGCGCCCCCCCACCCCAGGAAGCTGCTCAAGTCCACGCTCGTGCTCATGCCGCTCTTCGGAGTCCACTACACCGTGTTCATGGCCTTGCCTTACACCGAGGTCTCAGGGACGCTCTGGCAGATCCAGATGCACTACGAGATGCTCTTCAATTCCTTCCAGGTGTGCGGCCCGCCTGAGGCAGTGGGGGGGCCTGGTTGGAGGGAAGGGAAACAGCCCTGATTCCACGCACGCCTCTCTCCACAGGGATTTTTTGTCGCCATCATATACTGTTTCTGCAACGGTGAGGTGAGCAGCAGTCCGTGAAAGCATGGGGCAGGGGGATGCTGCAGATGCTTACTGGGGTTCCCCAAACTTTGTCCTTCCGTCCTTCCCCCGCCCCTGTTCCTTCAAGAACCTCCTCAAGCTTATTCTGAAGGAACAGAGAGGGCTTTAAAGATGATCGAGGCTCAGGATGTTCTAGGAGGTGCGGATTCTTTCCTCTGAGGCATAGCAGAATATCTTCCCAGAGGCCCCGGGTGAATTCTCTGGAGCTCAGACTAAAGGGCCTAGCCACCTTTGGGCCCATTTGAGCCTGTGGTTATTGGGTGTGCCAACTGCCTATAGCCAAACACCATTTTCTGATTTGATTTGGCCTTGGAGTTTCCCCAGGGGTCCCTCGTTCATTCACTGGTGGGTAGGTGGGGATGGAGGTACTACTGGGTTAGTGAGGGGGGGGGGACATGGCTCAAGGGTTAAAGGCACATCTGACTGACTGCCACCTGTCTGTCTCCCCAAGGTACAGGCAGAGATCAAGAAGTCTTGGAGCCGCTGGACATTGGCATTGGACTTCAAGCGCAAGGCGCGAAGCGGGAGCAGCAGCTACAGTTATGGCCCAATGGTGTCTCACACAAGTGTGACCAACGTAGGACCCCGTGCGGGACTCAGCCTTCCCCTCAGCCCCCGCCTGCTACCTGCTGCCACCACCAATGGCCACTCCCATCTACCCGGCCATGCCAAGCCAGGGGCGCCAGCTCTTGAGACAGAAACCACACCGGTTACCGTGGCTGTTCCCAAGGACGATGGATTCCTCAATGGCTCCTGCTCAGGCCTGGATGAAGAGGCCTCTGGGCCTGCAAGGCCACCCCCTTTGCTACAGGAAGAGTGGGAGACAGTCATGTGACTGGGCACCAGGAACCAAACTACTGGCATGGGTAGATGGACAGATGGACCAAAAAACTTATGGTTGGATGGTGGCCCATTTAGGGCTGGGCCAGGAGGAAAAACAAAGGAAAAAAAGAAAACAAAAAAAAAAAAAAAAAAGGAAAAGGAAGCGGTGTGTGGCTTCCTGTGGTCTGAACTAGGGATTCACTTAAGGAGGGAGGGGTCCCGGAGTCATGGGGGAGTTTGGTAGAAGTGGGGGGGGGCCCTAGATCTCAGCAGCTGAGAGGGGTCGGGCCTGGTACAGTCCAACAGAAAGGAGATTCTGCTCGAAAGGCCAGAAAGGCTCAATTTTTGTAGGATTCATAGCAGCTGGGTGGACCTCTAAGGGAATGTGGCCCAAACTTTCCCCTATTGACATTACCACGCTCGACCCAAGCCGGTAGAAGACCCAGGCTCCCCGAACCAACTCCTCTGCCCGCCAGCCCTCACTCACCGCCTGCCGAGGTCTGCGGCCCGTTCTCAAGCCTGCCACTAAGCGGACCTTGCCTGGCTGGTAACAATTCACAGAGCCCTCTATGTGCCACTCCAGCCCCAGTGCTGGAGCTGACCTGCCTCCAGTCACCAGGCAGAGGTTGCCTGGGTGGGCCCTGGCCACGGAGTGGAGGGTTGGCTGGTCCTGTCTGCTCTGGCTTGGGGCCTGTGAGGAGCCAGGAGTGCAAGCCCCGAGGGCTGGCTGGGGTATAGGTCTGCAAAGCTAGACTTAAGCACCTCGAACGCTTACCACCACCATCCTTGCTCCCTGGGCCCTGCCCAGCCCTATCTTGAGCCATTCGTGGGTCCCAGGATGGCACACCCTCTTAGCCTGATGCAAAGACCACGTGCTTACCCCGCGTGCTCTGGCTGTTGCTCAAGCTTACAAACAGCTCTACCTCTAGGCTTTCGCATAAGCCGATACCCATATCAAGCCCTTCCTACACCAGCTCAAAGCATCTTGCTTTTTCCCCATGGACCCAAGCACCCCAGAAAGCCCCTTACCTCCCACAGCCACTGCTCCCCCAGCACCAGGTGCTGGGTGGGACTATACCACACAGTGTCAGGTCCATCTCTGTGTGTCCTTCCAGATGGACAGCAAGGCAGACAAGCATCTGAAGACCTGGTGCTGTCACGGAGCACTGTGTGGGATGGTAGGAGAGACATATAGACATCAAGGCCACTGAGCCAGGCTGGGTATCAAGTGCTCCTGTGGATATATCGGGAGCCACTGGGCATTCTGGAGGGAGAGGGACAGGGTCTGAAGAATGTTCTATAGAGTCCCTAATTGCACGTGGAAACCAGAGGTCACACGGGGTTGGAGGAGAGGTGGCCTGGCTGGAGGCAGGTGACAGTGATGGAAGGATGTAAGGAACTCCCACAGCATGCTCTGTCCCCAGGTGCAGGGCAGCAGGCAGGACGCCTTACCCACCTGTTGTGACTCGGATCCTATTCTGGGGGTTAGAGGACAACATTTGGCAGAGTCAGGAAGGACACTGGATGAGGCAGTGGTTGGAGGAAGGAGACTGAAGTTAGAACAAAGCCCCATTCCCTCCTCCTAAGGACATCTGATGCCTCTCCCCAGGGTCTCAGCTCATAGCCACAAGGACTTTCACAGTGCTGAGCTTTGGGGGACACTCCACTGGCACACCCCCTGGACAAGCTCGCTGAGTTGAGCAGGGTGAACGTCAGGCCCCGTGTCTCAGGTCCATGCTCAGTCAGCACTGGAAGCCCTCAGACAGCACTCCCTGCCAGGCCTGTCTCTCCCCTCAGCCTTGTTACCCTTCCCGTTGGAGTCTCCCAGATAGGGCTATCCTTTCCCTTTAAAAAGGTTAAATATAAGCCAGGCATAGTGGCACATGCCTTTAACCCCAGCACTCAGGAGGCAAAGGTAGGAGGATCGCAGTGAGTTCTTGAGTTTGTGGCCACCCTGAGACTACATAGTGAATTCCAGGTCAACCTGGGTTATAGTGAGGCCCTACCTCAAAAAAACAAACAAACAAACGGCTGTAGTGGCACACACCTTTTAATCCCAGTGCTCAGGAGGCAGAGATAGGAGGATCACCATGAGTTTAAGGCCACCCTGACTATATAGGGAATTCTAGGTCAGCCTGGGCTAGAGTGAAACCCTACCTCGAAAAAACAAACAAACAAAGGTTAAATACTCCCAGGACTCCATCTTGGGCTACTGTGCCCAGGACAAACCAGGCCTCCCACACCCAGCTCGACATCTATTCAAGCCCTCCTTGGCTATTTGCAGTCAGGATAGAGCCAGCCCCTCCCCATTTACACTGGACACCATTTCTCTCAGACTGGATATTCAGGACATCGCATCACCCCAAGATCCTTGGCCAGAACCAATTCTGCTCTGGACTGGGGAGCCCCTAGGTCCAGCCTGGCCTCTGCTCAGAGAGGCTTCTGAGCCCCATCTGGTCTGTCCAGGTGCTGGTAGAGGAAACAGAAGCCCTCGGCGGGCCTGGCAGACGCTCAGGTCCCTGTTTGCCTTGAGCAACGGCTGGAGCCAGGTGGTCACTTCTCCCTTCGAGGCCCCACAGCCCAGCCAAGCCACAAGGAACACATAAACAGTACCTGGGCTGGGCAGTGAGTGGACAGGGAGGAGGGCACCGAGAGACGTTCTTAGTGTGCTGTCCAGGCACCTCGTAGGTAGGCTCTGGACTCTAGGTCTGTTCAGGGAGGTGGCCAGGTCCAGTTCCCACCTGTGTCTTGGGCATGTCCCTTTCTGGCCCATATCCACAGGCCAAACCGGGAGAAGCACTTCTGAAGACCCTAGGAAGAAGGAATGTCCCCAACGAGTGATCATAGATGCAGCTTCCAGTAAGGCTGGCTGAGCCCACAGCTCTCAGCTCAGACAGGGAGCTGGGAGACAGGACCATCCAGGCTGCCAACCTCCTCGCTGCAAGACCCCTCAAGAACAGGGAGGGTGCCCAACCCACCCCCTCTTAGCAATGGGCAAGGCCACTCCAGACTTCACCCTGGGAAGGTGGACAGAGGGACCAGTGACAGAGGGAAAGGATGTTGAGTTCTCTGGAGGTTCAAGATGGACACAACCCTGCTCTATTCTGGGCATCTGTGAGTGGACACAGCTCTGTCCCAGATCCAAAAGGGCACTGGTTCTCCCCTGGTTATCACAAGTCTGACCTTGGGGACCCAGCTGGGGACTGGGTATGGGGTTTGCTGTGTTGGCTCCAACACACAGGCTGGTTGAGTCCAGCTCCCTCTCTGTCCCCAAAGCCTCCTCAGCCAACCACAAAATTATCCCACCCTGAGTCTACCATAGCCAAGTGAAATGAACCTTGGCTGGGGGGTGCTGGTCTGCACTGACCATGAGAGGCGGTGGTGGGAAGGGACTCTGGTGTTCGGCTGGAGCGCCTGGGTCCCAGCTGGCTGTTTGACTCTGAGCAAGTAAATCACCCTCTTTAAGCCTCAGTGTGACAGAGGTCAGGCCCCAGCTCAGCTCTCCTGACCTGAGTGAACTTAGAACCCATCTCATAGCCCAATATGCCCCCAAGATGAGTTTCATTTGCCTGAACAGGGCCTGTGTCATTCCCTCTTGGGTAGACTTGTGACCTTGAGGACAGGTGGGTAAATCAGCCATCACCAGGTTCCCTTCTGCATCAGCAGGGGAGGCCTCAGGGTGGTGGGTTTAGAGTCCATGCAGATCCCACTGTCCAGAGGCTGGAGCTCAGTCACCCCTAGAATGTCTCTGGGCAGGAAAGGGACCAGAGTCTGCAAGACAATCCAGTATTCCAAGCCTACAGCCATCCTTTCTGGCCTAAGCCTTCCATCTGTAGGTGACGGCGGAGGAGGTAGGGTCTCTTCACAGTCTCGATCGGGGCCCTTGCCCGTGGCCTTACAGTGGGGGGGGCGGGAGGGAGAAGTAGGTTGATTACAAGGCCTCATAGTTTGTGGTCAGTTCTGCCAGCATGGTGAGCAGCAGACAGAACCACCGGGGATGGGGACAGGGCCTCTCTGGCTCTGGTGGGCATCTCTGCTGGTGGGTCATCATCCTGGGGCTCCTGCTGGCTTTGCTTCCCAGTGACAGGGAGGAAGGGCCGAAGCCAGTCTGGAAGATGGGATGCGAGGACATGAAAGGGTCGGGTCTTGGCCACCCCAGGCCCCTTTCTCAGCCGCCATGGATCCAGCCGCCCCCCCGCCCAACCAATGGCCCAGCATATGAGACCCTTTTGCCACCATGTCTTTACTGGTCAGCCCAACACAAACCTGTCCCAGACTCTCCAGTATTTATGAGTCAGGGGTAACGTTGGTGTGAACCACACCCTGGCCCTTGCCTGCGGGACATAGTGTCACACTATCCACCCCAACAAGCTCATTTATATCACCAAGATAGAGGGGCGTGTTGTGCGCGGGTTTCAATGTATGTGTTTGTAGGTATGTATGAACGTGTGTATTTATTTGTATTTATGTCTGCTTATGGTTCTATTGGCAAATAGGTCTGCGTCTGTGTTTGTGTCCATGTACCTTTACATGATGTTTGTGTATGTCTGTATGTCTTTGTGCATGCCTGTGTCTTTTGGTGTGCCTGTGTGTATGTAGGGGGGGAGACAGTATGTACCAGTGTGTATTTTTTGTTTGTTTGTATGTGTGTCTGTATACGTGTGTCTATTTGTGTGTGTGTGTGTGTGTGTGTGTGTGGACCGTGGTCTGCGAATGCCGCCTGTGGGTGGAATTTGGCTCCCAGGCATGTTTGGTTTGGCTCTTACAGTATTTTCAACATCTTGAGCCAACATTTAAAAATCAGGATATTTCACATAAAAATTCAGCTTTCCAGCTTCTCTTACAAATTCAGAAGCCCTGGCAGCCTGAGGCCAGCATTCCCATGAGGCCACTCTCCTCCCAGGCTGCGTAGGGCTGGCCTTCTCCTCCTGCCTTCATCAATCTTGCCCTCTTGTCTTGCTCACCAGTGCCTTAAGGATGGGCAGGGCTTGGGACCTGGAGTGTGTGGTCACCGCTAAATGTGAGCCTGTCGGGGAACGTGTGCATGAGTGCATGCATGCGTGTGCGCATAAATGTCTGCACGTGTGTGTGTGCAGAGGCCTTTCTACCTATGAGGCGAGTGTGAGTGTTGGTACGTGTACAATGGCTGTGGGTACTCGGGTGAAGTCTTCGTGCAGGGGAAGTAAGTGTAAAGGTGTGTGTGTCCACACGTGTGTGTGCATGGGGGGGACACAGTCATGGCCATGTGGAGTGTGTGGGCCACTGTGGTCTGGCATGCTCTGCACAGGGGCCTCTTCCGGCCTTTGAGGAGGAATCGGATTCCCAGCTTTTGGCTGGACTGCTTTGTGGGATTTATTTCTGTCTCGGTGCCCACCAGAGGCCTGAGTAATGGGAACATTTAAAGAAAACCAGTAAATACATACGGAAGGGGAAGGCTAGCTAGGAAACAGCCCAGACACCCTGCCCAGCCCACAGCTGAGAGAGCTGAGGGCCAGGCCTGAACCCAGGAAAGAAGTCACCTGGGACCCGGCACGCACTCCCACATGCTACAGACGGCCCATTTCTGCCTATTCAGGCCAGCTGAGGTGAGCTGTTATCAGCCCCCCTGTGGATCCCCTGGGACAGCAGTGGGCATCCTGAGATTTTGGCTCCTTGAGGAAATGCTACCTCAGGCTGTGCAAGGACAAGGTACCCTTCCCCATCCAGGCTTACGGTGGCCCAATCTCCAGGTGTTCTGTACATACACACTTACCTCCCACACATGCAGGCAGTCCCAAGTTCGTAGAAGCTGTGGTAACCCAGCAGGGCTAGGCCAGTCCTTAGAGCTGGGCGACACTTAAAAGTCCTCCCTCCAGGCATAGCACCCTGGGGTGCCTTGAACCTGTTTCCCCCAGGTTAACTGGAACCCATTCTAGATCAGCTGTGGTGACCAGCCACCTGACAAGGGACATGGGCCCATGGGAAAGGGGTGAGCGTTTCATGCCTTTGGGTGACAGGTTCTGCTGGCAGTGCTGACTAGCTGGTGTCTCCACTGCCCCCTAGTGGCCACGTGAGGACAATGGCGAATTAAAGACCCCTGAGAGCTTGGGGGTCTCATCTTGGCTTTTGGCTCTGAGTGATGATCAGCCAGGCAGCTCTGGTGGGAAATCTTTCAGATTGACCTGCGGGAAAGGGCTTGCTGTTTTATTTTATTTTTTGGGAGGGGTGGAGATAGGTCTTGGAAGACAGGTTTGCCATTGACTTCACAGCTGTGTCGTCCACACCTGGACAGTAGGTACTCAGGAAACAAGTGAATCAGTGACTGCTTCTCCCAGGTCCTTTGGGGGTAGGTAGGTCCCACCCCTGACTCTGAATACATCTCAGGCCCATGGAAAGGCAACTGAAGCGAGTGGGAATCTCACACTGTGGGTCCACAGAGTCCACACAGCGGCTTGAAGATAAGACACTTAAGGCCGGCTGTCTTTAGAACCCAAAGAAGGAGGATCCTATGAAGCTGAGGTGGTGGTGTTCAGGGCTATTCTGGGGAAAGGCCTGGAGAGCTAGGCAGAGGCAGGCACATTGGGGCTCCATCCCCAGAGAAGGGCACTGCCCCTTGGTGATTCTCAAGTCCTATGACAAGGGACTACCAAGACCAAGGCTACAGAATGACCCTGCCTTGGTGTGGGGAAGGGGGAGAGAGAGAGAAGAGAGGTTTACTTTGGTTCATGGCTTCAGAAGTTTCCGTCTACAACCACTTGTCCCTACTCTCTCCTGTCATGGCAGAGACAGGGAGCAACAATTGCTTGAGTGACAGCCAGAGAGCAATCCTTCAAGAGATTTCCTTCCAGGAGGCCCTACCACCTAAGTGTCCCACAATCTTCTAAACAGTGCCCCAGGTTGGGGCTAAACCTTTAGCACATAGGTGTTTAGGGGACATTCAAAATCCAAGGGTAAACCGGGTATGGTGGCGCACGCCTTTAATCCCAGTACTTGGGAGGCAGAGTACAAGGATCGCTGTGACTTTGAGGCCAGCCTGAGACTCCATAGTGAATTCCAGGTCAGCCTGGGCTAGAGCAAGACCCTACTTTGAAAAAGCAAGCAAACAAACAAACAAAAAAAACAAATTAAAAAAAAATCAAAATCCAAGGGCAGAGGGCACAGCTCAGCAGCGGAGAGCTTGCCTTACAAGGCCTTGGGCTTGATTCCTAGCATCAAGATGAATGAGTGAGTGAATGAGTAACGAAACGGCATACACAAGGCTGGGGAGATGGCTCAGTGGTTAAAGGTGCTTGCTTGCACCAGAGCCTCTAGCTATTGCAAGAGCTCCAGACGCATGTGCCACTCTGCGCATCTGGCTTTACATGAGTACTGGGGAAATGTACTTGTGTCATTAGGCTTTATAGGCAAGCACCTTAACTGCTGAAGGATCTCTCCAGTCCCTTTCAAGTTTATGTGTGAGAGAAAAGAGTAAGAGTGTGCATGTGTCAGAGTGCCTTGCTACTGCAAATGACACCAGATGCATGTGCTCCTTTTTGTATCTGGATTTACATGAATGCTGAGGAGTTGAACTTGGGCAGGCAGGCTTTGCAAGCAAGCACCTTTAATCATTGAGCCATCACTTCGCCTGTTTTATACCTCCTTTTTTTTTTTTCTTTTTTTCCCCTAGGTAGGTCTTAACTCTAGCTCAGGCTGACCTGGAATTCACTATGTAGTCTGAAGGTGGCCTTGAACTCTCTGCGATCCTCCTACCTCTGCCTCCCAAATCCTGGGATTAAAGACATGCACCACCACACCCGGCAGTTTTTCCCTTTTCTTAAAGGGTACCCAGTGTCTCAGACCCAGGAGCAACCCTTTTGTTATCTTCTCTGGGCCCAGGGTTCTCTATTCTAGTCCCAAGGCTACGGTAACGGGGACTTGGTTTTCAGTCACCAGGTGTTTGAGTCCTTCCACTGCCACAGCCAAGCTGCATGTCTCCACTGTAATCCCAGGTGGCATGGGGAACCTTACCATTCTTCATGCCTGGCTTCAAAAGAAAGCTGGCTCCAGCCCTCACAAATGTGGTCAAGTTTGGTCCCTGTCCCTTATGGGAGCTGGGGACACAGCCTAGTCTCAATACCATTCTGGCCATTACCACTTCAGTCCTTACTCAAGAGCTATACACTTTTGCTTCTCTCCTACACCAGAATGACCATTTGGGCTAGAGAGATGGCATAATGGTTAAGGCACTTGCCAGCCAAACGAAAGGACCCAGGTTTCATTCCTCAGTACCCACGTAAAGCGGATGCACAAGGAGGCACATGTATCTGGAGTCCATTTGCGGTGGCTAGAAGCCTAGGTGTGCCCATTCTATCTGCTTCTTTCATGCTCATCAATAAATAAATAATCTTTTGACATTAGTAACTTTTTTTTTTTTTTTTTGAGGTAGGGTCTCACTCTAGTGTAGGCTGACCTGGAATTCATTATGTAATCACAGGCTGGCCTCGAACTCATGGCAATCATCCTTTCTCTGCCTCCCGAGTGCTGGGATTAAAGGCATGCACCACTGCGCCTAAATTTTCTTTTATTTATTTGTAAGCAGAGAGAGGTAGAAGAGAGACAGAGAGAATGGGCATGCCAGGGCTTTTAGTTGTAACTTTTTTGTTTGTTTTTCAAGGTAGGGTCTTAGTTTAGCCCAGGCTGACCTGGAATGCACTATGTACTGTCAGGGTGGCCTTGAACTCACAGTGATCCTTCTACCTCTGCCTCCCTAGGACTGGATTAAAGGCGTGCACCACCATCCCCTGCTCAAATTTTTTTTTCCCTTTCCTTTCTCTCTCTCTCTCTCTCTCTCTCTCTCTTTTTTTTTTTTTTTTGGTTTTTCAAGGTAGGGTCTCACTCTAACTCAGGCTGACCTGGAATTCACTATGTAGTGTCAGGCTGGCCTCAATCCTCCTACCTCTGCCTCCCGGGTGCTGGGATTAAAGGTGTGTGCCACCACACCCAGCTTCTCTCTCTCTTTTTTGAGTTGTAATTTTTTTGCTTATTTTTTTTGGGGGGGGGGAGACAGGGTTGTATGTAGCCCAGGCTTGTCTTGAACTCACAGTGTAGCTAAGGCTAACCTTCAGTTCTTCATCTTCCTGACTCCACCTTGTAAATGCTGAGATCAGAGGCATGCACCACCACCCCTGGCTTCATAGCTTTCATTTAAAGGATTTTTATTGATTGTTTGGGTGACCTGTGTGCAAATACCTACTTCTTTTCCATGACCCAATCCTTAGCACTGCCCTCCACAGCTGGACTATTGTTTCTGGAACACAGCACACAGGGATGGTCCCACCGGATAAGTTAGTGCTGAGGGCTGTGGGTTCAGGGAGAAGCCCTGTGAGCACCTCCACACGTTACCTTCCTGGAGAAGCAACTTCAGTTGGCTACCCATGTCGAGTCTGGGCTAATGCAGCCAGTCCATCACCCTGGAGAGTCAGCTCCGTGGAAACTCAAAGTCCTGAGCCAGGACCTTGGGTCCAGGTCCCACGACCACTCTTGAAACCCACCCCCATCCAGCCTTTAGCAGAATAGACTCCTGACGTAAAAGGAGAGGGGTTGCCGGCGACATCAGAAGAAGCAGTGTGGGAGTCTGGCTCAATATGGAAGTTTGTCAGAGCCCACTTTCCTCGCTGTCACTGCGAGAGGCCCAGGCCTATGAGAAGTCTAAGAAAACTCTCTCAGATACCGCCCGTATGGAGTGAGGGTTTCCTTTTCCTCATGTGTGCACGCTCCGGTGACACCCAATGTCACCTGCAGCAGGCTGCGCTCCTCCATGGTGGCTGGAGCAGAGCGGAATGGTGGGTGTTCCTGTTCCATTGTTTTTCTTTTTTTTTTTCTTAATTTTTAAAATCATCTTATTTATTTATTTATTAGATACAGAGGGACAGAGACTGAGAGAGAGAGAATGGGCATGCAAGGGTCTCTAGCCACTGCAAATGAACTCCAGACGCATGTGCCACGATGTGCATCTGGCAAACGTGGGACCTGAAGAATTGAACCTGAGTCCTTAGGCTTCACAGGCAAGTGCTTTAACCACTAAGCCATCTCTCCAGCCCTGTGCCATTGCTTTTCTACCCTATCTTGTTTGAGCCGTTGTCACTTACTGATCCTGGAACTTTTTGTTTTCTTTCTCCTGTGGGACTGGGGTTACAGGCATGTGTGGTCATGCCCCATTATTTATGTGGGCTCTGGGTATTTGAACACGAGGCGATCTCAGGTCCCCTCAAGCCCTCATGACTGCACAGGAAACACACTTAACCACTGAACCATCCTTTCAGCTCTGGTCCCGGACTTGGACCCAGGTCAGCCTCAGTCCTTCCTTACTCTTCCAGCCTCAGTAAGCCCAGCCAATCCAGAGGTAACTCACAGTGAGCACCATCTCTGCACTCACCTGCTTTAAAGAGCCCAAACTCAGGCTGGAGAGATAGCTTAGTGGTTAAGGCATGTGCCTGTGAAGCTTATGGACCCTGGTTCAATTCCCAGTACCCACATAAGCAAGCTGCACAAGGTGGCACATGTGTTTGCAGTAACTAGAGGCCCTGGTGTATCCATTCTCTCCATTTGCCTCTCTCTCAAAAAAAAAAAAACAAAAAACCCCACATAAATAAATAAAATATAAAAGCTGGGCATGGGGGTGCATACCTTTAATTCCAGTTCTCAGGAGGTAGAGATAGAAGGAGTGCCATGAGTTTGAAGCTACCCTGACACTACATAGTGAATTCCAGGTCAGTCTGGGCTAGAGCGAGACCCTACCTCAAAAAAAAAAAAAAAGAAAAAGAAAAAAAAAATCAAACTCACAGTACCCAGTAAATAATGACAGATTTTTGCCATACAAGTTTTACTTGTCTACAAGAGATTTTAAAAAGTACAGGATACATACATATATACAGAGCCAGGCGCACTGACGGAGATACGGATGGTGGTAGAGAGCCTCAGACACGAGGGGACTGGCTCAGTTCTCAAGATCTGGAAGTGACAGCCAGCCTAGCCCCACCCCATCCAAGGTCATCTTCCTACAAGGAGCGCCTCAGTCAGAGTCACAGGCCTCTTGTCCAGTGGTGGCCTCCACAACAGAGGCGAGGTTGTCCTCCTGGCCTTTCAGCCGCTCACCTGGAAGGAGAGCAGACAAGCGAGGTGAAGGAGCCTGGGCTGCGGAGAGGCCGGGACCCAGCGGGCCGGGGCTGCACTTACGGATCAGCTCGGCGATGGCCCTCCGCGTGCGTTTTTCTAGCTTCTCCAGCTTCTTGGACACATCTCTCTTGAGGTCCCTGGAGCAGGGAGGAGGGGAAGAAGCTGAAGGGCAGCCTGGTGTGGCCTGGGGTTACTCCTGCAGTGCCCTCGGAATTCAGAGTCTCACTCAGCTGCCGGAGGGACTGCCCCAGAGAGAGCAGAGCACTGACTTCTTCCTCGGTGTCTCCTGTAGCCAGACATCCTTCTCAGTCCCACCGAGGAGGGAGGAGGGAGGATGAGCGCTGCAGAGCTGCTTCAAGGCAGAAGGGCCGAGTGCAGGTGCGCGAGGTGGCTGGCTCCACAGGGACCGCCCATCATGTGGCTGATCTACTGCAGGAAGCGAGCGACCGGCTGGCCCGAGCCTGCTACAGGCCCTGTTCCTCCTCTTGCCACAGGTTCACTCCCCACGACAGGATTTCCAGATAGGCATGTGAACTCATCTTGTGTCCCCAGGTTCTGAGTCCTCTGGGACACATCCCTAGCCTTTTTCATCAAACCAAAATGCTGTGCTAAGTGTTGTACTTATAGAGAACCAGGCTGTACAGGCGTGGGGGCACACACCTTTAACCCCAGCACTCGGGAGGCAGAGGTAGGAGGATGGCTGTGAGTTCAACATCAGCCTGGGACTATAGAGTGAGTGCCAGGTCATCTGACAGAGTAAGACCTACACTGAAGAGAGAGAGAAAAAACAAAAAAGAGCGAACCCGACTGCTTAGACCTGCAGGTGTGAGACACACAGCCCCACTCTGGCCCAGGGTGCAGCGAGACACACACCTCTGGCACCCAGGACCCTCCCTCAGTAAGAGAGGGCCCTGTGGGCTAAGAGGTTTGCAGAAGGTGAGCACCCATTTCACAGATTAGGAAACACAAAGAGAACTCATGCCTGCCTCCCCCTCCACTCCTCTCACTTTAGGCTTTTTGTTTGTTTTTAATAGAAAGGGCTTTGCTCAACGGGACTTTCCGTAGCGGGGCGGGCACGAGCAGGCGGGCACGACTGCGCCACGCCCGGTGCCTTCGCCCGCGCTCCGGCACTGCCGCCACTCACCTGCTCGCCCGCACTTCTGATGCGCGCGGTTCTACGTCCACGCTGCCCATCTCTGTGAGGGTGGGCAGGGCCAGCCCAAGGCTGCATTGGTCTGTATCCAAGCTTTTTTTTTTTTTTTTAACTCACCAGTCAGGTTTCCGGGGTGCCAGGTTTGCCAGGTCCTGGGGAAAGAGGGGATACTCGTCAGGGCCAAGGGCCTGGCCCCAGGGGAAGTAGAAAGACAGGGCCAGAAATAAGGAAATGGTGACAGGGGAAAAAGAAGGCAAGGGAGAAGGTGGAAAGGGGAATAAAGGCATGAAGAGAAAGAAGGGGACAGAGGGAGTGGGGTGCAGAAGAAGGGGCCACACAGGCGCAGCAAGGGAGGGAGCGGGGCGCAGGGCCACTCACCACTTCCTCGATGACAGGCTCGGGCTTGGCCGCCTCCAGCTGCTCCTTCACCTTCTCTTCCACTAGAGGGTGCGAGAGCGACACAGGCCTGTCAGAAGCAAGCTGCCACTCTGCAGGGACACGGCCTTCTGGCTCCGGGGATGGGAGCGTCCCCAACCAGCCAGAGGTGAAGCCCCAGTACAGGCAGCTCTGGAAGAGAACCCGGGCTTCCCAGGATGCAGACAGTCTCCAGGGGTCAGAGGACAGCAGAAGCTGCATGTGGAGTGGTCAGGGTCCAGACCCCCCGCCCTCCCCCGCAGAACGAGGACAGATGCTAAGCTGGGCTCAGCCTCCCTGGCTGTGCATCGGGAAGGGTGGCCTGTGTGCATGGCAAGTGAGGTTTTGTGAAGGGCTCTGAGGATTTCCTCTGAGTCCTGCCTGACAAGGGCCATTAGTGGCACCTCTCTGGCCAGTTGTCAGTAAAGTAGGCCTCTGGGTGGCCCCCGGGGTGGGGGTGGGGGTCAGAAATAGATGACAGAGTCACTATAACTGTGGGCTCGGTGCTATCTCCAACTCCATCATGAGGGGCCCATGAGTGTCCTCCTGCCCTTCTTGGCCCACCTTCCTGCAGTCAGCTGTGAATCTGGAGTGGCCTCCTGGCTACTATGATGGGGCAAATTCCTTCTTTCTCTCTCTCTCTTTGGTTTTTCGAGGTAGGGTCTCACTCTAGCCCAGGCTGACTTGGAATGCACTATGTAGTCTCGGGGTGGCCTTGATCCTCCTACCTCTGCCTCCCAAGTGCTGGGATTAAAGGCAGGTGCCACCATGCCCAGCTTCCTTCTTTTTCTTGCCCTGCCCATGCCCTGCCACTGCACCACCAGGCATGGTACAAGCTACCTGGAATGAGTCTGGTTTTCAATGAAGGGGATGGTGGGGAAGCAGACTGGGAACGAATGACTGGAGACTTGAGACCATTTTATGGGTCCTTATATCTGCTACTTGTACAATTAAAAGTTGGTAACAAGAGAATGAAACCCAGATTCTCCGGGGCAAGGGGTGGTGGTCCACGGCCTGGGACCAGGACGCTCCGGGCCTCGCGCACTCGTCACACTGTTCTCGTCCCGCAGTGAGGTGGGAAACCCTGGGCCGAGCGCCTCTCCACCTCAGTGCTGCCTGCCCGCAGTTCTGTGACTGGATGGTCAGCCTCGCACTGGGGCCTCTTACTCTGGCCCACTTAGGGCACATAGGACTTGCCCTGCTGCCCATGTCGTGGTTTGATTCGGGTGTCCCCCACAAACGTCAAGTGTTCTGAATGCCAGGTCCCCAGCTGATGGCAATTTGGGAATTACACCCTCCTGGAGGCAGTGTGTTGTTGGGGGCTTCCTCTTGCCAGTGTCTGGCACATTCTCCTATTGCTGTTGGCTCATGCCATCGTTTTCCCCTGCCATCATGGAGCTTCCCCTTGAGTCTGTGAACCAAAATAAACCCTTTTTTCCCCACAAGCTGCTCTTGGTCGCGTGATTTCTACTAGCAATGTGAACCTGACTGCCAGACCCAAGGGCCCCGGGGCCACTTCTACTCCTCAGCCCAGGAGTGCCTCTACAGTCTGTGCCCTGTCTAAGACCCCCTGGCATATCCCTGGTGACCTCCAGCTCAAGATGAGCAGGAGCAACTGATCTCTTGGTTGTCCCAATGGCCCCTCTGCTGTCCCTGAAGACTTAGCCCCTACCATGAAAGGAGCTAGGCTGGCAGCTATTCTCTGAGATGGCAAAACCTGCTGAGGTCTAGGGCGACTGGCAGGGCCATGGAGCATCAAGAGGAACGGTCCAACTACCTGCGACCGGTTTGGCCTGGGGCACCCTCCTCCTCTTCAGATCCTCATCCTCCGGGACATAGTTCCGCAGCCTGAGTTCCCTGGGAGAGCGGAGAACACAGACACTGAGTGAAGTGGGGGATGTTTCTCATTTGCCTCCTATAACATGAGAGTGCAGATACAATGAACCCACACAGGCCACCTACTTCTCCCATCCAAGTACTAACCAGGCCCGACCCTTCTTAGCTTCCGAGAACAGACGAGACTGGGCATGTTCAGGGTGCTATGGCTCTAGACCAGGCCACCTACTTCTGACTTCCCTCCCATCCATGTGAAGATGGCCAGGTGAAAGAGAACAGAACAGAAGCAACACTGGGCCACAGCTCTCCCTCACACACTCAGAAAGGCTCCACTCACGTGAAAGGAGTGCTGGGAACAGGATGACAGAAAGCAGTCACTAGTACCTCTCTTGAACCATCTCCGCTGGAGAGTTATGGGAAGCGAGGATCAAAGCATGGCTTTCATGAGATCACACAGCGGAGAGTGCACATCTGAGACCAAATGTTAGGTGTGCCTCCCAGCCAGAGCCAGAGCTCTTGAGCTGTCACTCTTACAAGAGAAAGTCTTCTTCTTGCACCCTACACATAGCTCCCCAAACCCAGACCTCCTCAGAACCTTCAAAGGTCTTGAAGACAATGTCACAGACTCTCAACTCTAGTGGAAGGGTCTGAGTGTGTGTGTGAGTGTGTGTGTGTGTGTGTGTGTGTGCGTGTGCACTATGCCAAGGGTATGTGGCAATGCGGTGGACTGACAAGGGGACAAGCAAGTGTGGGGACTTCAGAAGTGGTACAGCTGCCTACAGCTAGTGGGAATGTGCAGGGATTCCAGGGGAGGTGGCTTCTGGAGGCTGCAGTGGACAGGATCAGGGCACGAAGGACACAAGAGGTTGACCCACCTCCATACTCCTGGAAGTGGCCCTCAAGGGACAGTATGCATAGACAGACATAACCACGTGTGAGGCTGGGCAGCCATTGCCCACCTGGACAGTGGCGAGAACTGCACAATGTCCAGGTCCAGAAAGAGGTCCTCAGAATGCAGCCAGGAAGGCTCCAAATTTGGGTTGGCAGGGGGGACCACAGGAGCCAGAATCCAGTGGGAATAGAAGCCTCTTATCTCCCTTTCTACAGGCAGGGCTGGGGCTCAGCTGCTCATCAAACCTCCTTTCACACACAGAAGCATTCTGTCCCAGGAGGCCTTTCCCGAGGTGAGGCCCTAACGCCTGTGTCCACACACCTGGATGTGGAGGTGCTGTAAACCTGGAGCTGCACCTTCGCCCTGCCCCCAGCTCAATGCCAACATACATCTCCTCCCCTCTGTCCACAGCCCCTGGGGCCTTAGAGCCCTTGGGCTGGGCTGGGGTGAGCCTGGAGGGACCCCGCCCCCACCCCTCCAGAGAACCTGCTTCCTCTAGGCAGGGATGGGGAGCCCTGCCTAGACCCAGGGATAAGCACAGGGTTCACCGAGAGGCCTGGCATGGTGAGAAAGTGGAGCACGACCGTGCTTCTGTTCATCATAGGGTGGGGAGAAAAGAGGAAGAGAAACTGGGTGTGGGGAGAAAACTGCAGGGATCAGAGACAGAAAGTCACCCCAGTCCCACGGCTGGCTCCGAGTTCAGTGAGAAATCAGAAGACTGTAGGAACAAGCACCTACAGCCTCCTGCCCCACCTGCTGCCCATGGCTTCTGAACCCCCCACCCACTGGGGTAGGAAGTGGGCAAAGCAGGAGGGTAACAGTCTTGTGCCCGGTGCCCTGCTCTGCCCCTAGAGAAAGAAGCATACCAGTCAAACCGCTAAGGGCACCTGGGCCCCAGTCGCTGTAGGATGGCTCCATTTGGAGCCTTAGTGTGCATATCTGTGAATGTGGAGGCTGTGCACCCAGCTCTATCAAGCTAGGTAAAGGAAGTCTACCCTCTTACAATGCCCAGCTGACCCTCTACCAAAGAGTAGGCATCTTTAGGAGAGGAGCACCGGGTTCTGGTGGGGTCTGGGCTTTCTGAACAGGCCCAAGATTTAAAACCCCTTCTAAACAAACGTCTTAACAAACCTGACCACAGAGGTATGCTAAACATTTACTGATTGGCCTTGGAGAGATGCCAAGAAAACAAGGATTTCAGGGGCTGCAAGCACAGAGATAAGAGAGGTTCAATAACGTGAGCCTGCCATCGGCGCCTCTTAACTCCTGAACATCTGTCTCTTGACAAGCAGTTTCAGAAAAGCTGAGCTTCCTGCAATCTCATGAGGCTGGAGCTGGAGAGAGGAAAATAAGTTTGGGGTAGCCAAAGAATGAGGCTCTGGCAAGAGCCCCAGGCTTTCCATCCTAAGAGCAAGGCTGAGCCTGAAGGGCATCACTCCTCCTCGGATGGAAACAGCTTGTGTAACACGGTAGGTGACTGGCTGCCCTTTGGTAGGGGGTGTATATAACTGCGCTCTGGTGCGTCAGTTCTAAAAGGATGGGCCAGGGAACCTTTAGCCCAATTGCCTGTAAAACAGAGAGTAAATTATCTCTGGAGGAAAGTAAATGACCCAGAATCTCAAATTAACTCCAGACAACATTCACAGTGCAATGGAAACCATGAGAAAAAATACAAACAGAAATACATGCTGGAGAGCCAAGCGTGCAGTGCACGCCTTTAATCCCAGCACTTGGGAGGCAGAGGTAGGAGGATTGCCGTGAGTTCGAGTTCTCCCTCAGACTACAGAGTGAATAGTAAATTCCAGGTCAGCCTGAGCTAGAGTGAGACCTTATCTTGAAAAACAAAACAAAACCAAAACAAAACAAACAAAAAATAGCTGGAATTGTCAGGAATAAAATTTAAAGCTGAGTGTGGAGTGGTGATGCGTGCCTATAATACCAGTACTCAGCAGGCTGAGGAAAGACGATTGCAAATCTGAGGCCAGCCTGGGCTACATGGTGAGTGAGACTCTGTCTCAGAAAGAGAAATATGCTAGTATGCTAAAGGTTCAAGAAAATAGACCACAAGGGCTGGAGAGATGGCTTAGTGGTTAAGATGCTTGCCTGCAAAGCCAAAGGACCCAGGTTCAGTTCTCCAGGACCCATGTAAACCAGATGCACAAGGCGGTGCATACATCTGGAGTTTATCTGCAGTGGCTAAAGGTCCTGGCATGCCCATTCTCTCTCTCTGTCAAATAAATAAATGAGAGAGTGTGTTGGTGCACCAGGACCTCCAGCCACCATAATGGAACTCCAGACATGTGTGCCACCTTTTACACATCGCAGCCTTGTATCACCTTGTACATCTGGCTTACCTGGGATCTAAAGAGTTGAACATGAGTTCTTAGGCTTCGCAGGCAAGCACCTTAACTGCTAAGCCATCTCTCCAGCCCACATTGTTTGTTTTTTGAAACAGGACTCATGTAGTGCAGGTTGGGATGGCCTTGATCCTCCTGCCTCTGCTCCTCCAGTGTTGGGACAGTAAGCATGAGTCACCAAACTCAGCTTGAATCACAATTTAGATATAGCTTAAGAAAGAATAGTCACCAGGCATGGGCATGGTGGTGCCCTCGGGAGGCAGAGGTAGGAGGATGACTGCATTCAAGATTACCCTGAGACCACATAGTGAATTCCTGGTCAGCCTGGGCTAGAGTGAGACCCTACCTCGAAAAACTAACAACGAAAGAAAATAAAAAAGAAAGAAAGAGAATAGTCAACTTCAAGATATGCAGAAAGGCCAGGAGTGGTGGTCTAGCAGTCCAGAAACTGAGCTAGGAGGATTGCTGTGAGTTCAAGGCCAGGCTGCGATTATAGGGACTTGAGTTGGACAACTAGCTTCAAAAACAAGCTGAAACTAATAGCCAACTTCACCACTGACAGCATGGTGATGCAAGCCTATAAACCCAGACAAGATTGTGAGTCCAAGGCCAGTCTGAGCGATGGACAGTGAGTGCCAGGCCAGTCTGTGATATATGTAGCAAAATCTTATTTCAAAACAACATATGTATGTTTATATGGATGGGTGTGTGTGTGTGAGAGAGAGTGTGTGTGTGTATGTATGTATATATGTATGTATATAAATAATCAGCATGGCTGGGTGTGGTGGCGCACACCTTTAATCCCAGCACTTGGGAGGCAGAGGTAGGAGGATCGCCATGAGTTCAAGGTCACCCTGAGAAGAATACAGAGTGAATTCCAGGTTAGCCTTGGCTAGAGTGAGACCCTACCTCCAAAAAAAAGTAGAAAGAGCAACAAATGGCATTCAAGTGTCCTGAGGCATGCTGGGAAATGGTAAAAGTACCAGTACGTTTTAGTAGGTTTGTTGCTATCCCTATGGAAACTACTGCGTAGTGGCTGAGCTCTGACACTGGCCAGGGTGTGATTACACAGGCCAGCCAGACCAGTAAGGCAGGCCACCTTCCACCCACCACCTTGCTAGCGGGTCAGGAAATGACGCCGCCTGCACTCATCAGGAAGCCGCTCTCGTGGGAGTCATGGAAGCCAAATGCTGGTTCTGCTGCTCCCAGTTTAGACCGCTGAGAGAGGAGGTGAAGAGCGCTGGACCTCCAACAGTATGACCAGGGTCCAAACCCAGCGCTGCTACTTGTGAGACACTGACAGGCTCATGCCTTCACTAGTGTCCTTAAAGAAGTCAAAGGTATCCACCTCTCATGAGGCTGTGTGGGGCGACGACTGAAGACATCAGCCATGACCAGAGTGGAACCCTCTAGGACAAGAGCTATCAATCATACCCCACGAGCATCACCCTCTTGCTCCACACTACTGTTCTTGGGAAAAGAGCAGAACCAAAGCACAAGGACAGCCCGGGGAGAGAAACCCTTGTGTGGGTGGCTGGAAACAAGCTGCCCAGTACACACATGCACGGCCTGCCGAGGCCCCTACAGTATTCTTCATGAAGGGGGTGGCCAGCAGAGCAGACAGAATATAGCCCTTGTGCAGCCCACAGGGTGGCAGGGCCACCCAGGGCATTCCACTAGCGGTTAAGACTCAGCCAAACAGCTTTCCTGTCTTCTCCCTACCTGCCTTTCCAGTCTGTCTGGTCTTCACAGCTTGGTATCAGTTACCAGTGAGCTCTGGAAACTGGGCCAGCGAGGAGCCTAGCTTATCATACTCATCTTAGTGGCCTTTTCTGTTCAGAACTGGGTGTGGAGCTAACCAGGAGTGACGCTGGAATAGGGGATCATCAGGATCCACCACCATAGTAGGCTCTGCCCAACCCCAGGCAAGTGTTCACAGAGCACACGGGATGAGCCTCAGGTGCCCAGCTCTCAAGCAGCTGAAGGCAAAGGTGAGGAGAGAACCAGGCCAGAGAACAGCCAGCCCTCCTCTGCTCGGAGGTGCAGGAACAACCTAAGCCTGTGATGGGTGCTCTGTGGCATGGACCCAGAAGCCCATGTTGGAGCTACCCTGTTTCTAGGGGAAGGAAGGGATCATGTCATGCAAATCCTGCCTGGGTGCCAGCAGAAGAATGCCACATGGTTTTCTGCCAACCTTCTTGGAATACATGCCAAGGTGTACTACAGGACTGAGAAGAGCAGAGAGACAGGAACCGCAGTCTAATATCTATGGTGTGTAGCAACAAACCCGCAGGGGACGGCCTGCCCCTGCACACAGCTCACAGGCGAAAGAAGCAAGAAGCTAGTCCTAAAGTGGTCTCCAGCTGGGATGAAGGAAGGTGTTTCCCCTGTGTACCTGCTAATGCCCTTCAAAGAATGAAACACATGAATCTAGGGCTGGAGAGATGGCTTAGTGGTTAAGGTGCTTGCCTGCAAAGCGGAAAGGCCCAGGTTCAAACCCCAGGAGCCACATAAGCCAGATGCCGGGCTAGGACGAAAGCCTGCTTTGAAAACAACAAAATCCACAGGGAAAAAAAGCTAACAGTGGTTATCTCTAAGTGTGATTTTACTTTCTTCTTTGATGTTCTATTAATTTCCCAAGTAAGCATTAGTCTGGTTACCACACACAATCAGCCAAGCCAGTGGACAAAAGGAAACAGAGAGCACACGCGCAGCAGGGTAGCTGATCTGAGGACGACGACTGTGGTACAGGCCTGCATCAGGCTGCTCCCAGCGGCTGCGCTCCAGAGCCCTGCTCAGCCTGTGTGTCTGAGGGCCCAAGGGAGACAGAGAACAGGCCAATGTGTGAGAGGCTTCTTGGACGGAGGCGTATAGAAAGAATGGCGGCTCAATCAGTGAACCCAGACTTCCAGGACCCTGACCTCTTTACACCTGATGTGCTCGGCCCACCAGCCCCTCCGCTTTGGCAGCCCCCGTCAGAGTTGAGCCTTGAAATTTCTCCATAGGAGAAAGCAGGTCTAGGGGCCACCTCCACACCTTCACCAGCTCTAGCCCAGGGTTCCTAGTTGTTTCCAAAACAAGTTCAACTTCATGTGGTCCTGGCCCTACAGCTTGTCCGCTCAACCAAAGCCCTCCAGACCCGGGCGGGGCTGTGGCAGCTCCCTCCCCTAACTAACGCCCTCACTCAGCCCATCTTGCTGCTCACCACTCTCCTCTCTAACTGTTGTTGTTGTTGTTTTGGGTTTTCGAGGCAGGGTTTCACGCTAGCTCAGGCTGACTTGGAATTCACTATGTAGTCTCAGGGTAGCCCTGAACTCATGGCGATCCTCCTACCTCTGCCTCCCGAGTGCTGGGACTAAAGGCGTGCGCCGCCCGCCCGGCTCACCTCTCTCCTCTGCCCCATCGCACTCTCCTCCCTCCACAGTGGCAGCCACTCTCCATGCGCGACCCCAGGCCCTGCCTCACAAGCTTCCCAGATGCACTGCCAGCACTCAGCCTGTGCTTGCCTCGGGGTGGAGAAAAGCACTCAGGGATGCTGGGGGAGTATTCCGTGGGTAGCCTTCAGCTGTCCACAGCCATGGCAGACCAGGGGGGCAGAGAAGCTGTGCCCTGCAGATGCAGGCGACACCGATGTGGCTGGCCACAGCGGCCCATTTCTGAATGACTTCCACCATCTTTGCAGCAAAGCAACAAGGTGACGTCCAAGTTCACAGTCTACTTAGTCTCCCCAACCAGGGCACCCTTCTTACCAGATCCTCTACCCCGCTTCCTCCCCGCGAGTCCAGGAAGACCTGCCTAGCGCTGGAGTGGAGCTGGTGACGGCTGCGAGGTCTTCAAGGGCAGCTGCAGGGGCTCCGGGAGTGGGCTGGCTGGGAGACTCAGGGGAAGCACTCCTGAGGTGGCTTTTGTTTCATTTTTCATACCTTTCTATGTGCCACTGAAAGGGGTGGAGAAAGTAGATGTTCTCTGTAGAACATGAAACCCAGAAATGAAAGGAAGCTTTGAGACTGTGCACCGGGTCCAGCATCGCCACTGGCAAGCAAGATCATGGAGGTTTTACAGTCCCTGGCCACCGTAACTTCCTGCCTGCCCTTGGGCATGAGCTTCTCCTCTCATCCCATAGATCCAGATCCACTCTACGCATCCCCCTGCCGTGGACCTTTGCAGCAAAGACCAGACTGGCAGTCCACATGGCAAGCTCACAGGACAAAGCTTGCACCAGTTAGCTGCCTTGGTCCTCCTGGATATCCAGTCCCACTCAGGGGCCAGAGAGACACACAGTGTGGCTCCGGTCACAGTAATGGAACCCAGGGAAGTTCAAGCCCAGGATGAGCCAGTAGCTCTGACTACAGAAAGTTTTCATTTTTAACGTCCAGAATGTAGACAGTGGGGTTTCGAGACCTATCCATGTCTCCTACATAAGTAACAAGGCTTTGCTGGCTGCTGCCAGTGGCCAGACCCAAGAAAACCACAGAAACCAAGGGGAGAGGCAGCGATCTCAGATGATGCTCCAACAGCTGATCGGGTGGTTTCTTGAAGAATTTGTGAAAGTGTTTGAACCCCTTGACCCAGTGATCCCACTCTGAGGAGATCAGTCTGTTGAAATAGTAACAAAACAGGAACAGGCAATGTTTTTGGCAGCATGAGGAGGAACAGCTGCAAGGCAGACCTCTCTGGATGCTCTTCAGGCAAAGCCCCACCCCCACCCCAAGCAGGCTACCAGCACCCTGGCCATGACAGGGACCAGTGTAGGACAGTGCAGTCAAATTCTGGCTATAAGAGCCAAAAATATTCAGTATAGATAGTATACAAGAAGACAGAACATGAACACAACAAACAGGCTCTAAAGGGACATTTCTGTTTGCTTAACATTTTCTTTCAGGACATTAAATGGCTTAACAGCCGATGAAACTTGCAAAGATCCCTGTGGTGTCCTTACAGGCAGAGGACACTTCCAGCTGATGCCCAGTAAGGTGATTCTGGCTCCCTTAGGAAGTCAGGATACAGGGCAATAGAAGCCCCTCCCTTCTAAGCTATGGAGCATGCCTGCTCTTGAGAGGGTAAGGCCAAAAGATGGTGAGCTCGAGACCAGCCTGAGCAACAAAAGAAAAACAAAAACTCCTTCTCCAGTTCAGCCTACCCCAGGCCCTCCTCTGACAGTCAAAGACACAGTCAAGTAGGGCACAAGCACTAACCACGTGTAGGACAGAGTCACAGGACAGCATCAGGCATGGACCGAGATTTCCAACTAACTCCTGGCAAACACCTCCTTAGAGAAATTTTGGGAAAGGGGGTGCCTCCCCTAATTGCTGGCCACAGGAATGCCAGAAGCACCTTCCTCACCCTGCCTCTCAAGTGCACCTTTCAGCACAGGTAGAGGATGTTTTGATGTTCTGTAGTTGAAGATGAATCCAGAGAGATTCACGGATGGGTACAAGTAGATGAGCAACAGCCAAACTCAAACACAAGTCTCTGGCTTTGAGATCGACCCCACCCTAGTTGTTCCCAGCTGGGTTCCTCAGGGTCCTATGATCACTGTAGGAGTAGAGCTTTGGGAACCCTGCCCTCAGCCAGGGTTCTAGACACTCAATATTCCTCAAGGGAAAAGCCCTTAATCTATAGCACAATCTTAGAAATGTCTCGCCTGCCCATGAATCCTTGCTCTCTCAGCTCTTGAAGATCTGGGAATTCCTCCTTACATGCCCTCCTTACATGTTCCCAACCATCCCAGAGAGTCACATGCATTAGAGGCAGAACTGGGGATATAGCTCAGTGGTAGAGTGCTTACCTACCATGAGCAGGGCGCTAGGTTCAGTCTCTAGCACCACACCCACACGAACTTGTAAAAGAGGTCAAGAGGACTGTCCATGAGTTTGAGGCCACCCTGCGCTACATAATAAGGAGCAGGCCAGCCAGGCCTACACAGCATGACTATCATAAAAAGAATATATAAACAAACTTAATTATTTTTTTTTTTTGAGGTATAGTCTCATTATAGCCCAGGCTGACCTGGAATTCACTATGTATCTGACAACCTCGAACTCAGTGATCCTCCTACCTTAGCCTCCCTGAGCGCTGGGATTAAAGGTATGTGCTACCATGCCCACCTACCCTAAACTTAATTATTTAAAAAAATATTTTATTTATTTATTTGAGAGAGAGAGAGAGAGAAGGGCAGACAGGCAGAGAGAGAAGAGAATGGGTGCACCAGGGCTTCCAATCACTGCAAACGAACCCCAGATGCATGCACCCCCTTGTGCATCTGGCTTACATGGGTCCTGGGGAATTGAACCGAGGCCCTTTGGCTTTGCAGGCAAGTGCCTTAACTGCCAAGCCATCTCTCCAGCCCCCTAAATTTAAATTTAAGAAGAAAAGTCATGTTCATAGCTGCTAAGGTAAGTCCCAAAGGAGTCACAGATGAGAGCTGACGGTGAGGCCCTGTTTGGCTAGTCTCCAAGCGCAGCTATGATCATCTAAGTCGCGGCAGCCTTGAGTACCGGCTGGAGAGCCGGGCCCGGCAGTGCGCTCCGTGGCTTCAGGCGGTGCTGCAGGACGTAAGACGGAGGCCAAGTGAAGAGGGGCCCCACCTACTTAGCTGTGGGGAGTCATCATCTGTTCTCAGGTGGCCTTCTTGTAGACGTAGTTTTTTTAAAAAAATATTTTATTTATTTGCAAGCAGAGAGAGATAGAAGAGACACTGAGAATGGGCACACCAGGGCCACCAGTCACTACAAACGGACTCCAAATGCATGTGCCACTGTGCGTCTGATTTGACATGGGCACTGGGGAATCGAACCTTTGCAGGCAAGTGCCATCTCTCCAGCCCGATTCTGGGTTACCCAAGCTCCTGCGAGGAACACCTTACTCACGCTCTTGTAAGTGAACTTAATGGTTCACTGAGCTAGAACTGTTACTTTGGTCTGTTTTCAGAGCCATCTGGGCTAATAGGCTTATTCATGCCTCCCCGGGAAAAGTTCATGCAATAGGAGACTAGGGAGATGCCTGCACAGTTCACTGTCCCTCACTGGGGACCCACCACCCCAAAGACCACTTGGGGAGGACAGTGGTGCTCCACCTCTCAGGAAGACCAGACCTACAAATGTTTTGTTCCTCTTTAGCACACAGCTGCTGGCATCCACGCGCCCATCCCACTGAGCTGAGCCACAGAGGCCAGGGAACTCCCCATCTGGGGTATTACAGAGGGTCTAGGCCATACGTGGCTTGAGGGGTTCCCAGGCAGAAGGCAAGAATGGCTTCATTTCCCCACCTGTGACACACAAAGGCAGTGTGAACTCATTGTTTCCACCCCTGCTGTGCATCACATAGGAAGCAGGGAGGGGCTGCAGGGTCAGCTCCACTCCCTTCAGCTGGGAGGTTTAGAGCCAAGTGACTTCACCAGCTTGAAGTGTGGTTTCTTCACTTCGACACCACACCTAGTCCAGAGCAGGCCTGACCGTTGCAGGAAATGGTTTTTGTTGTTGTTTGGTTGGCTGGTTTTTGCGAGGTAGGGTCTCACTCTAGCCCAGGCTGGCCTGGAATTCACTATGTAGTCTCGGGCTGGCCTCGAACTCACTGTGATCCTCCTAACTTTGGTGCCCAAATGCTGGGACTAAAGGCAGGTATGCCTAGCAGGAGATGGTTTTGCATGCACACAAGGTGAGGCTTTTCTCACACAAAAAGGAAAGGACTCAGCCATGGCCCCACCTCTCCTCCCACATAGCAGGAGCACACCCAGGCCCAGTGCAGCGCCTTCCTTAAACCAGCCCCTTTCTCCTCCTCTCTTCTCTCCCCTCACCTCCTCTTCTCTTTCTTCTCTTTTCTTTTCTTTTCTTTCTTTTTTTTTTTTTTTTTTTTTGTCTTTCAGAAACAGGGTCTCACTCTAGTCCAGGCTGGCCTCAAACTCATGGCACTCCTCCTAACTCAGCCTCGCGAGTGCTGGACTCAAGGGCGTGTACCCCCACACCCAGTTTAAACCTTTTCTTAATCTGCTCTCCTACATTTCTAGCCTGTTCCTGAGAAATAGGGTCAGGACAAATGGGACACTGCAGGTCTCCCTATTGTCACTTCAGTGAGCAAAAAGCCACAGCCACTCCACAACCTGATGTCCTGGACCTAAGAGCCTGGAGCATGCCTGGGATAACTAGGGAGGAAGTGGGAGCCACCTGGGTGGTCACCACAAGAGTGGAGCAATGTGTGCTGAATCAAGCCGACATCATGAATCTACGACACACCACGATGGCATAGAACATTCCGTGGGAACAGACCCAGAGAAAGCCTGGCATTTGCCAACCTAGAGTTTGGGTGCTATGCCTCAAATGGATGGGATCACTCTCCCCAAGGGTCATGTGCATGTGGAGAACAAGTTTTCTATCCCTTGAGGAGAAAGGCCTGTGGCCTAGTTGCTTTTGCAATATGGAATACTCATCCCATGGGGAACCATTATCCCCGGTACAAAGGTCTGCTGGATCAAGACTTGGTCCAAAGGCTGGGGAGGTGCTTAGCGGCAGAGTGCTTGCTTCATGGGCACAAGGCCTTGAGTTTGGGTTTGATCACTAGCGCAACTGAAGGTTCCAAAGTCCTGATCCAAAGCTATAAGGAGACAGTAGATGGGACTTGTTTGCTCAGGTGCTTTGTAAGACATACTCCCCTCTCCTATACCATGTGTGACATGACACACAATACCTCCCCTCGTGACACCTTCAAGCCAACAATCTCTCCACAGGGCAGGGCCTCTAGACCCCTATCAGGGTCGTGCTTTCGAGACATGCCTTGTAGGTTTAAAAAGACTAAATAAGGGCTGAAGAGTTGGTTTAGCAGTTAAGGCACTTGCCTGCAAAGCCTAAGGACTCATGTTCGACTCTCCAGATTCCATGTAAGCCAGATGCACAAGGTGACGCAAGGTGGCACGTGCGCACAAGATGTGTGCACATGTCTAGAGTTTCAGTGCAGTGGCTGGAGGCCCTGGAGCGCCAATTATCTCGCTCTCTCTCATAAAAAAATATGGAAAAAAAGGCTAAATCAGCTGACGAGACACCCCTTTCTGCAGACCAGCTTTCCAGGGGGTACTTCCTCTTATCTAGGTGGTGAGTGGGGAGAAGGTTGCTGGGAGAACTGCCTTCAGAGCGAGTCATCAAAGTCCAGGTAGTGTCAGCCACAAGAAGGTTGGCAGGGACAAGGAAAGCCACCTAGAAGTCAAGCAAGAGCACCTCTGAGGACGGAGCACCAGGTCCTTCCTCCCTAGAGACTGGCCTGAGCTGATTGACCTGCTGGGCCTCACTCCCACCTAATAGAGGTCTGGCTGTATAACAACAGGACAGGATTTATCCTAGGAGAGAAGTCAAACTTTCACAAAGGAATGTGTGGGCTGGAGAGATGGCTTAGCAGTTAAGCGCTTGCCTGTGACGCCTAAGGACCCTGGTTCGAGGCTCAATTCCCCAGGACCCATGTTATCCAGATGCACAAGGGGGCGCAAGCATCTGGAGTTCGTTTTCAGCCCTGGCGTGCCCATTCTCTCCCTCCCTCTCTCTGCCTCTTTCTCTCTCTCTCTGTCGCTCTCAAATAAATAAATTTAAAAAAAAAGAATGTGTGATCGCTGGGCGTGGTGGTGCACGCCTTTAGTCCCTACACTGGGAGTCAGAGGTAAGGGGATTGCCGTGAATTCAAGACCACCTGAAACTACATAGTGAATTCCAAGGTCAGCCTGGGTTAGAGTGAGAGTTTATTTATTTGTTTTTTTTGAGGTAGGGTCTCACTCTAGCCCAGGCTGACCTGGATTCCACTCTGTAGTCTCAGAGTGGCTTTGAACTCATGGCGATCCTCCTACCTCTGGCCCCTGAGTGCTGGGATTAAAAGTGTGTGCAAAAAAAAAAAAAAAAAAAAATTAAAAATTTAAAAAAGTGTGTGCCACCATGCCTGGCCAGCAAACGTTTTTAAACAGACACTGCCAAGTTGGTTATAAAAATATATTTTTGTGTATATATGTGTGTGTATTTTCATGTGTATGTGCATGGTGTATACATGCTTATACATATGTTTATGTGCAAGTGCACACGTGTACATGTACGGAGGCCAGAGGTCCAAGTCAGGTGTCTTCTTGTATTTCTCTTCACCTTATTTATTCATGCATATACTTATCTATCTGTCTCTCTGTCTAATTGAGACAGGTTCTCTCACTGAATCTGGAGCTCACTGATTCAGCTAAGACAAGACAAGCTAGCCAGCAAGCCCTGAGGATCCTCTTGCAACTGTCTCCCCAGCCCTGGATTACATAGGGGCTTGCACCAGCTTGCCTGGAGTTTTATGAGGGTGCTGGGAGTCCACACTCAGGTCCTCATGCTTGTGCAGCAAGTATTTTACTGACTAAGCCATCTCCTCAGCAACGCCTCCCGAAAATTGCTTGGTTGTTTCTGGACTTTTTAAAAATATTTTTATTTTTTATTTGTATGCAGAAAGAGAGAGGAGAGAAGACAGAGATAGAATGGGCATAGTAGGGCCTCTAGCTGTTGCAAACAAACTCCAGACGCATGTACCACTTTGGGGCACACAGCTTTACAAGGGTACTGGGGAACTGAACCTGGATCATTAGCTTTGCAAGCAAGTACCATAACCGCTGAGTCATATCTCCAGCACTAGATTTTATTTATTTATTTATTGAGACAAGGTCTCACACTAGCTCAGCCTGGGCTCGGAAACCCACTATGTAGTCCAAGGCTGGTCTCAAATTTGTGGCAATCCTTCTGACCCAGCCTCCTGAAGCTGAAGTGAAGGTATAAGATGCCACTAAGTCCAGATTGATTATAAACATTTATATAGAAAGATATGAGAACTAGAATAGCCAACCTAATTCTAGAAAAAGTGAGGCAGAAGCCTGGGCGCAGAGAAAGGAGAATGACCCCAGCATAGTTGGTGAGAGGGTCCAGGGGTGCCTGCCTCCAATCTGGCCAGGCATTCCACATCTTCAGGAGCTGCATACTCTGGTCTTGGAGTTTCTGCTCAGACAACTGAGTCTGTAAAATGAGGCCGCCCAGCTTCCTGCCAAGGACTAGCTGATGTGCCAAGTGAGTGCGGCCAGATCTGCACTGGCTCCTCCTCATCATCTCTTGGTCACATAAGCTCATTTTTACTCCCATCAACCCACTTTGCTGCCCCCCAACTACTGTCCTATTTCTAGAGTGAGCTATGCTTTCTGTCTTTTGCCTGTTCAAGCTGTGTCCACAGGCAATTCTTTTGCATGTGTGTGATTTTTTTCCCTGGGTGCTGGGAATGAACCCAGGACCGTCCGCTGAGCTAAATCTCCAACCAGAGATGGTTCTTTTGGGAGGGCCTCTGAGTGCCCTCCTTGTGCCCAGAGCCCTATCACTGGCTGGCAAAAGTATGGTGTTTGCTCCACACCAGGTGAAGCAAGTTTTACTTTATTTCCCACTGGTGAGGTGAAGATATGAGAGCTCACTGAGGCAATGCGACTTGCCTCTGAGTCTGGATTCAGAAGCTAATAATTTGCAGGGCCAGATCACAAACTCAGATGCTACTTCCCAAGTCGGAGTTCACTTAATCTGCTTAATTCCTACCAGAATTGCTTCAACATGCATACATTTATTTATTATTTATTTATTTCTCCAAACCCCAGGGTATGGATGAGGAGAGAGGTCCCCACTCCCAGGGTAGACACAAGTTTGTGCTGCAACTTGCTCTTCTTTATTTTTATCTTTTTGTTTTCCCAGGTAGAGTCTCACTGTAGCCCAGGCTAACCTGGACTTCACTTTGTAGTCTCACAGTGGCCCCAAACTCACAGCAATCCTCCTACCTCTGTCTGTGGAGTGCTGGAATTAAAGGTGTGTGTCACCACACCTGGCTTCTTTAAAAAATTTTTTTAAAGGAATTTTATTTATATATTTATTTGAGAGTCAGATACAGAGGCAGATAGCAGTCAATGGGCATGCCAGGGTCTTCGGCCACTGCAAATGAACTCCAGGCACATGCGCTGCCTTGTGTATCTGGCCTTATGTGGGTACTGGAGAATTTAACCTGGGTCTTTATGCTTTGCAGGCAAGCACCTTAACCACTGATCTATCTCTCCAGCTCTCTCACAGTCATTATGAAGTATGTCAGGCACACAGAACAAAACAGTGGAGAGAGCAGCATAACTCCTGTTTGTCTTCTCTAGATAAGAAAAGCCACATTTTACAATATACATACATCCATATATACATACATACATACACACATACGCCACCTTGTGCATCTGGCTAACGTGGGTCCTGGGGAATTGAGCCTCGAACTGGGGTCCTTAGGCTTCGCAGGCAAGCACTTAAACACTAAGCCATTTCTTCAGCCCTTGCAATACTTTTGAGACAGGCTTATCCTTCTGTTTTGTCTATTTAAAAATAAAATCAGGGGCTGGAGAGATGGCTTAGTGGTTAAGGCATTTGCCTGCAAAGCCAAAGGACCCAGGTTCAATTCCCCAGGACCCATGTAAGCCAGATGCACAAGGGGCACATTCATCTGGAGTTTGTTTGCAGTAGCTACAGGCCCTGGCATGCCCATTCTCTCTCTGTCTGTCTGTCTTCTCTGTCACTCTCTCTCTCTCTTTGCTTGCAAATAAGTAAATAAAATTTTAATAAAATAAAATCAGGCTGGGGCATGGTGGCACACACCTTTAATCCCAGCACTTGGGAGTTACCCTGAGACTACATAGTTAATTCCATGTCAGCCTGGGCCAGAGTGAGATCCTACCTCAAAAAAAAAATTTTTTTAAATAAATAAAAAGGCTGGAGGACGGCTTAGTGGTTAAGCTATTTGCCTGCAAAGCCAAAGGACCCAGATTCAATTCCAAGGGACCCACATTAGCCAGATGCACAAGGTGGCACATGCATCTGGAGTTTGTTTGCAGTGGCTATAGGCCCTGGTGCACCCATTCATTCTTTCTCTCCCTCTTTCTCTGTCAAATAAGTAAAAATAAATTATTTTTTTAAAAAAGGTTAGAGAAGCCCATACTCATGTTCTGAGGTGTGTCTTACTTAAAAAAAAAAAAAATCAGAGACTAGGCTGGAAAGATGGCTTAGTAGTTATGGCAGTTGCCTGTAAAGCCTAAGGACCCATGTTCGACTCTCCAGTTCCACGTAAGCCAGACGCACAGTGACACAAAGACGCAAGGTCGCACATGCACACAAGGTGGTGCATGTGTCTGGAGTTTAACTGCACTGGTTGGAGGCCCTGGTACACCAATTCTCTCCCTCTCTCTTTCATAAAAAAAATAAATAAAATAAGATGGGTATGGTGGCACATGCCTTTAATCCCAGCACTTGGAAAGCAGAGGTAGGAGAATCATGTGAGTTTGATGCCACCCTGATACTACATAGTGAATTCCAAGTCAACCTGGGCTACAGTGAGACGCTACTTTGAATGACCCCCCCCCCCCGCCCGACACACACACAAAAGGCCAGTCTGTTGGGCTTGCCTCAAAAAAAAATAATAAAATAAAATAAAAAGCTGGGAGTGGTGGTGCACACCTTTAATCCCAGCACCCAGTAGGCTGAGGTAGGATTGATGTACCAGAGACCACACAGTGAATTCCAGGTCAGCCTGGGCTAGAGTGAGACCTGACCTTGAAAAAACAACAACAGGGTGTAGAGATGGCTTAGCAGTTAAGGTTTTTGCCTACAAAGCCAAAGGATCCCAGTTCAGTTCTCCAGGACCCACGTAAGCCAAATGCACAAGGGGGTGTATGGGTCTGGAGTTTGTTTGCAGTGGCTGGATGCCCTGGTGCACCCATTCTCTCTCTCTTTAAAATAAAAAAAATATATTAAAAAAAAACAACAAAGATAAATAAGTAAATAAAGTAAAAATACAATCAGGGGCTGGAGGCATGGCTTTTAGAAGTTAAGACCCAGGTTCAATTTACCAGTATCCACATCAGCCAGATGCACAGGCTGGAGGCCTTGGCATGCACATTCTCTCTCTCTTTTTCTCAAATAAATAAAATAGATAATAAAAACAAAACCACACATCACAAACAGCCATAGCCTTCCCTGGTGCAGCTTCCTCTCTTATTTGCACTGTCACCCCTGGCCATCGCACCCCACATGCTCACACTATGCTTTTTTGTGGCACCTAACACCATATCACACTTCCTCTTTCGTAAACAGTCTGTGTCTTTCTAGAGAATGTCACTGGGCCACCTCCCAGGGGATCTACAATGTTGTCCCACACAGAGCAGAGCAGCGGCATCAGTACTAAGTGAACGACATGAATATATCACTGTGTTCTGAACTTGATACGTGGGCTCTTTTCTTGTATGTCTCAGTGCTGAAACCTGTTTTTTCTTTCCCTCAGCACCATATATGAGATTCAACCACATGGTCCAACATTTAAGCCTCTTACTGAGTGACCCACTCACTGCTAACCAATGACCCTTCTTTCTCAGCAAGAAGGACTAGAAGAGATGACCCAGCATATCAAAGAGGACCCCAAAGAAAACCCACGGTTCTCCTCAGCAACAGAGAACATCAGAACAATCCAGGAAAAAAAAAAAAAAAAAAAAAAGGACTCTTTAAGTAGTCCACCCCCAAATCACACAAGTCTGGGATCACTTGGCAAAAGGACCCTAAAGTGCTAGGGGCTACAATGCCCACGAAAACCACACAGCCCAGTGCCAGGGGACCCATTCTATCCTCATAAACCTCTGAGAATGGAATGGAGCCAAGAGAGGCAGTAAGGACCCTGTAGGGCTGCCAAGAGGCCAGAGCACAGGGACTTTTTAATTGGCAGAGATGAGGGCCTGCTCTTGGGGACATTCTTTCCTGATGGCGAAGGGCTGTGGTAATAGAAAGGCCTGTTCTGGCATACCTTCCCAACTTCCTCTGGAAAATTCTGCCTCCCCGCCCCCACTGCACCCACAGCTGACCCACCCCCTGTACCAATCCCAATTCCCCAAGTAGCAGGTGCCTGTACAGACCCTGTGACTGGAGGAAGCTGCCAAGAGTGGAGGGAATGAAGGTCACTTGTCTATATGAAGTCTGATCATGGGTCCACAGGCTTTGTGGGCAAGCACCTTTACTACTAAACCATCTCTCCAGCTCCCTATGTTGTTTTGGGGGGAAGGGGTGGTGGAAAACTCTTTGGATGATACCATCAAGACTGGAGGGGAAGACCTCACAGCTGCCACCAGGAGAGAAAAGGATCCAAGGACCTCCCAATGTGCTGGGCTAGGCAACTTAAATGGACTCAACCAAACAACAGTATTGGACAAAGTAAGATAAACACTCCAGGGACTGGGGAAATGGCTCAGCAGTCAAAGGTGCTTGCTTGCAAAGCCTTCTAGCCTGAGTTCAATTCCCTAGTACCCACATAAAGCTGGTTACAAAATGACATATGCATTTGTGATCCCAGAGCACCTAAAACAACAGGAGGCAGAGCCAGAATCCAAAGTTCATGGACCAGACTCGTTTGTAGCCACAAGAGATCCGATCTCACAGAAAGTGGACTTCCCCATGAGTGTACTGTGACACACACACACACCTATACACACACAGATTTAAAATTTTTTTTGAAAAGATAAACACTCTAAATGAACTACTGAAGAGAGTATAAGCCAGAGAAAGAAGAGGCCGTCTCTGAGCTCTACAAGCAGAAGGAATGTCCAGGTGATGCACACTTATGAACCTAGCAAGGCCATCTCAGCTACCTAGAGAACTCGAGGGCAGCCTGGGCTACTTGAGACATGAGATCCTGTCTCAAAAAAGAAAGATAGAAAGATAGATAGCTAGATGAACTGATCATAGTGGCACATACCTTTAACCCTAGCACTCGGGAGGCAGGGGTAGGAGGATCACCATGAGTTTGAGACTACATAGTAAATTCCAGGTCAGCCAGAGCTAGACCCTACCTCGAATCACCAAAAAACAAAAAAACAAACAAACAAAAAAAAGATGAATTTAGGCTGAGAAGGCATTGTAAGCCGATAACACTGTTCAGAAATGTTGCCAACTAGCCAGGGAAGACAGGACAAACAAGGCCACAGTGCTTAGGCAGAGCCCAGGTAAAGGGGTGTGTGTGTGTGTGTGTGTGTGTGTGTGAAAGGTTATATAAAAGATATACATGAAGTCAGAAAGAAGACACTGGTGGCTGAGAGACGGTGAACAGAGCCAGGATGCAGGAAAGGTCCCAGCTAGAGGGAGAGTTGAGAGGACGTGGAGCCCCAGACACTGGCGGGTGCCGGTGCAGAGAGCAGAGCAGTGGCACGGTGAGAGCTCCCCACAGGCAGTACCTGTGCTTCTCGCCTTCTTCCTCCTCTTCTCTTAGCTGCTTGGTCTTTGGTTCTCCATCTTCCTTGTCCTGCAAAGAGAGGAAAAAAACCCACGTACTCAGATGAACAGTCTATTCTATTCCATACCACCAGGGACTGGTACATTCAGGGCCAGGTACTCTGGCAAGGATCAGTGTGGCCTTCTGGTATCTAATGGCATAATGCTGGAGGTACCTGACTCCCAATCCCTCACTGCCTGGACAGAATTTAAAAATCCATAATCCAGGGCTGGAGAGATGGCTTAACAGTTAAGGAGCTGGCCTACAAAGGCTAAGGACCCATGTTACACTCTCCAGGTCCCATGTAAGCCAGACATTCAAGGTGAGGCAAGTGTGCAAAATTGCACATGGGCACAAGGTGGTGCATGCATCTGGAGTTTGAATCCCAGTGAGTGGAGGCCCTGGCACACTAATTATTTCTCCTCTCTCTCTCACAAAGGCAGGTGCCACCATGTCCAGCCAAAAAAAAAAAAAAAAATCCATTATCCAGCACAGTCCAGGCACATGGTAATCCTCAAAGACAAACAAACAAACAAACAAAAAATGCTGGAAAAGTTTTTGGTGGTGAGAACAGAGCTGGTCAGCTCTAGAAGGATACTAGCTACCTTGAAAGGTCTGAAAGGAACCTTCCCACTGAGCTGGGGAAAACTGGGAGAAGAATGGTTACCAGCAGCCTGGGCAAGATGTGAGGCCAGGACTTTCAGCTTTCCTTCCAGGCCAGAGACCCTTCCAGAAATACTTATTTATTCCTTTTGTTTTTATTTTATTCTTTTTCCAAGGTAGGGTCTTGCTGTAGCCCAGGCTGACCTGGAATTCACTATGTAGTCTCAAGGTGGCCTTGAACACACAGCAATCCTTCTACCTCCCAAGTGCTGGGAGTGCGTCACCATGCCTGACTCCTTTTATTATTGTTGCAATCAGGTTCGCATTGCTAGCAGAAATCACCTGACCAAGAGCAGCTTGTGGGGGAAAAAAAAGGTTTATTTTGGCTTACAGACTCAAGGGGAAGCTCCGTAATGGAAGGGGGAAATGATGGCATGAGCAGAGGGTGGACATGATCTCCTGGCCAACATCAGGTGGACAACATGATCAGGAGAGTGTGCCAAACGTTGGCAAGAGGAAAATGGCTATAACACCCATAAGCCTGCCCCCAATAATACACTCCTCCAGGAGATTCCCAAATCTCCATCAGCTGGGAACCTAGCACTCAGGACGCCTAAGTTTATGGGGGACACCTGAATCAAACCACCATGATTATCTTAAAGTATTTTTATTTATTTGCAGAGAGAAAAAAAGAACTAGTGAGCTAGGGCCTCTTGCCATTACAAATGAACTCTAAATGGAAGAGCCACTTCGTGCATCTGGCTTTATGAGGTACTAGGGAATTGAGCTGAGGTCGTCAGGCTTTACAAGGGAGCGCCTTTAACTGCTGAACCATCTCTCCAGCCCCTTAGTTCCCTTTAGAAGTAACATAATTCAGACTAGGGCCAGACCTGGAACAAGACTTACTACTATCCAGACTAGTGATGTACTGAGGGAGACAGGGGCAAGAAGAACCCAATCAATGGATTTATGGAAAAAACTTCTTCTAAATCTGGTTCTTTTGTACCCCTTATTTATTTTATTTATACTTATTTATGTATTTATTTATTTAAGAGAGAGAAGGAGACAGGCAGATAGAGAGAGGAGGGCATGCCACGGCCCCCAGCTGCTGCAAAGGAACTTCAGATTGTGTGCCACTTTGTACATCTGGCTTATGTGGGTCCTAGGGATTTGAATGGGGGTCCTTTGGTTTTGCAGGCAAGTGCCTTAACTGCTAAGCCATCTCTCCAGCGGCACCCCCTTAAATTTAGAAAAGTCATGTTCATTTCCACCTGATCACTGTATGCTTGGCAGTTCAGGTGTCCTGAGGGTGACAACACGTGTGTGCCATCTGCAGCAGGGAAAGTGTTCCTGGGATCCCTGATTTCTGCCATCACTGCTATGGCATCGGCTGGCCCTGTGAACAAACTAAGGCGCAGACACGTGCATGCACAGGCAGGGTCAGTGCACGTGGCCATGCCACAGGTGAGGATATGAGCCAAGGCCCAGGACGGAGCCCTGCGTGCCAGCGTGAGCCCCCTCCCCCACAGGAGGTGTCAGCCACTCTGTCACTGGCGGTGACCTGCTTTTGACACTCACTAGAGTGGTGCTCTGATATGCTACCTGGAAGCTGCTTCTACTTGCAATCTATTGTGATGGCTCTGAGAATAACCAGGAGCTGACATGAAGTTTCAAGTGAACAGCTGCCTGAGGCACCTCTCCTAGAAGGTGGTATATGCCACTGACAATGACCCCCCCACCCCAGGGATGGCACCTGCTCCATATCACTTCCTGCCAGTGCTTATTCCGGTGATCTCCAGGGCAGGGACTAGACCCTGCTATTCCTTGCTATTCCTCACATGACCTACAGGGGAGGTAAAGCTCCAAAAGTATTCTGTAATAGGAACACATCAAGATGCCCCCAAGGCATCTAAGTCTCATGGGCATGAGGCTGAAGGATCAAAATAACAAGTGAGATCGACAACATGGCTCTCTGGGGATGGTTGAGGGACTTCCTACCGAGAGGGAGGCAGAATCTGGGTCTCCCACAATGAAGAAGCAGAAGGTGGAAGAGCATTCCTGGGGTGAAGTATGGCTTGAGCAAAGGTAGCGAGTGTGTGGTCCAAAGAACAGACTGGATAGTGGGGGAGGAGGGAGGGAAAGGCCCATGCCCACAGAAGGTAGAGGCCCATTGCAGAGGGCTCTCTGGCCTCTGCCTTCCGAGGCCCAGGCTGATGACAGCCGGAGGGAAGGGCAGAACACAAATGCTTAATTGGAAAACAAGTTCATGTTCTCTAAGTGGCTCATGGGCTGCTTGGAACCTAGATTGGGCGTCCGCAGACCAGGCTGACACCCCTCTCCAGCTAAAGGCTCACCCACAAAGCCACCAGAAGCCCGGACTTTCCAAGTGTTCCTCCTACTGTGAAGGCCAGAGGTTCTGCCTCAGGGAAGGGCTGGTGACACATTCTCGAGATGAGTGAGAGGGGGCAGAAGAGCAAAAAGACCTCGAGCTAAGCCCCCCACGCACCCCAACACACACACACTCTAGGGGAGACATCTTTCTCGAGGGTCATTGTGCACCTGGTAGAGGAAGGCAGGAGCTGGGTAGACAGGAGCAGCCACAGGGGAGGAGTGTTTTGCCACTACCATGACCCCCCTTCCCAGCCAGATGCAAGGTCAAACTCAGGCAGGCTGCCGCCACCACCTCCAGAAGCCCCAGAGACACTTAAGTGCCCTGGCAAAGGCCAAGTTACTCATTAATAAGTGAGAAAACACCCAGGTATCTAAATGACATTTAAACCCGCCCAGCCGTCTGGCGGGTTGGTACAGCACTGGTTTATAGACAGCTGAGATTAAGACCCCCCCCCCACCCAGCCTGGGATGCTGAATGGAGTAGTGACTCCAGGCAAACATAACACACACAGGTGGCAGGAGGTGGACAAATGAACTGGCCACATGGGTGGGGGATGAAATGTACTCTGGCTTTGTTGGTAAATAGTGACTCCAGGGACAGCGAGCATTCTGAGAAAGAGACTCGCTTTTGCTGGGTCCTGGCCAACACCCCATGGCCTGTGCTGGAAGGAGGTGTGCACCAGCCTAGAAGCCTACCCCAGACTGAGAGACTCGGAGAACTCAGAACTGGATACATCACAGGGTCGCCCCCTCCAGGTCCTTTTAAAATAAAAAATATATATTTAATTTATTTATTTGAGAGGGGGGCGGAGAGAGAGAGGCAGATAAGAGACAGAAAATGGGCACAACAGGGCCTCTAACCACTGCAAATTAACTCCGGATCCATGAGGCATCTTGTGCATCTGGCTTAAGGAGATACTGGGGAATGGTACCTGGGTCCTTAAAACTTCCCAGGCAAGTGTCTTAACCACTAAGCCATCAATCCAGCCCCTCATCCAGGTTCTTAGTTCAACACATGGGAAATCTGGAATTGGTCGTCAGGGAAAGAAAGGAAACGAGTTGCTCAAGGTCACAAAACCTGCCTGTGGTGGTTAGTAGCAAGTCTGGTTCACAGTCCTGGTTGGGCCCATAGCTCTTGCCAGGAGGCTTTGGCGTGCCCATTCTCTCTCTCAAATAAATAAATACTGAAAAAAATAAAGAAAAAAGGCTGGAGAGATGGCTTAGCAGTTAAGCATTTGCCAGTGAAGCCTAAGGACCCCGAAGGGGGTGCACACATCTGGAGTTCGTTTGCAGTGGCTGGAAGCCCTGGCGCGCCCATTCTCTCTCTCTCCCTCTACCTGTCTTTCTCTCTGTGTCTGTCGCTCTCAAGTAAATAAATAAATAATGAACAAAATATATATATATATAAAAAAGAATGGCATTGTTTCTAAAAACAGCTCTGATCTCAGCTACATTTCCTGTCTCTCCACATGGCTGACAGGGCCATGTGTACAGACCCAGTTACTGCCAGCCCAAGCCTAAGCTGAGACACTGTTGGCCACCCAGCAGGACAGTGGGCAAGGGCTTAGGGGTCCCCTCACCCATTCTGAGACCTTTAAATCAGGCTGTCTTAACTCCTGTCTCCACACCCTTGCGTTGTCTTTCCCTCCTTTCCAATTCCTTGTCTCAACTGCTGCTCCTTTCTTATGGCCACCTCCTCAGATCCTTAAACCAAGCTCCCAGACACTCCCCTCCACCCCCACTAGTCACAGAGCTCTGCTTCTTAAACTGGACGTCATGACCCTAACAGGTGGGGGGGGGGTCACATAACTGAACGTGGGAGCCATGAAAACTTGGCAAAATATGCTGTGGTGATTTGAAGATATTCTCCATAGCCTCGTGGGTTTTGAATACTTGGTCCCCAGCCTATGGCAATTTGGGAGGTGGAGCCTTGCTAGAAGAGGAGTGTTGCTTGTGAGTGGGCTTAAAGAGTGTTATAGATGCCGGGCATGGTGGCACACGCCTTTAATCCCAGTACTTGGGAGGCAGAGGTAAGAGTATTGCTGCGAGTTCGAGGCCACCCTGAGACTACATAGTTGATTCCAGGTCAACCTGGACTATAGAAAGACCCTACACTGGAGGGGTGGGGGGAATAAGAGTGTTATAGGCCAGTTCCTCTTGCCAGTAGGAGCTCAACTCACTCTCTTGCTGCTTCCTTCCAGTGCTTGGCAAAATGTGATAGCCAGCCTCCGCTGTAATGACCCAAGGTGTTTCTGGCAGCACCTGCTTATGTTACACTGAGGGAGGGACCTCACTGACGCTCTGGATCTGAACACACAACTCACAGACTTTTACTGTGTGTGCCATCACTGCTAAAGCACCGTGCCTCGGATTTGAGACTGTGGTGGTTTGATACAGGTGTCCCCCATAACCTTAGGTGTTCTAAATGTTAGGTCCCCAGCTGGTGGCAATTTGGGAATTGGAGACTCCTGGAGACAATGTGTTTTGGGGGGCAGGCTTATGAGCATTGTAGCCAGCTTCCCCTTGCCAGTGTTTGGCACACTTTCCTGCTGTTGTCCACCTGATGTTGGCCAGGAGGTGATGTCCAGCCTTAGCTCATGCCATGTCTTCCCCTGCCATCATGAAGCTTTCCCCTGGAGTCTGCAAGCCAAGATAAACTTTTACTCCCACAAGCTGCTCTTGGTCGGGCGCCTTCCACCAGCAACAAGCAGCGGACTGCGACCGAGGTTTCTGAAGGCTGCGGACCGCAGTGCTCTTGCTCACACGCCGAGTCATCTACTCCTCGAGAAGCATAGTGCCTTAACTAACAGGAGCAGACAGTAGCTTCCTACTGTCATTCTTCAGCATGGTGAATATCAAATTATTACAGCTTTACACTGGATTGTGTGGGAATGTTTAATTTTAAAAACTGTTTTCAGGTGCCGACTTGTTTTATAAGATAACATTAAATAATTCTGGCTTGGTTATTAGGTTGGAATTCCCAACAATTTCTGAAATGGCCCTAAACATACCTCTGCTATTTTGAACTATGTATTTATATGAAGCGGTGTTCTCAGCTTTGATGAGTATAAAATCAAAACACTGATCCATTCTGAAAAACACTGAAGAGGCTCTGTGTCCTACAATATCACTAATTCAGCCAAGACCTAGTTCTTAATGTAAAAATAAACCAGCACATCCATCATTAGTACACAAATTTCTTGTCATATTATATATAGGGGCTGGGGAGACTTCAGTGGGTGAAGGCACTTGCTTGCAAAATATGAACGCCCAGATTCAATTCCCTAGTACCCATATAAAGCCACATGCACAAAGTGGCACATGCATCTGGAGGTCGTTTGCAGTGGCAGGAGGCCCTGGAGCTCTCTCCTCCCCTCCCATCACCCTGCAAATAAATAGATAAAATGTATATAAAAGAACTGTACCAGGTGTGTAATGAAGGAAGACCATTCCTGGAAGTGATAACTGCTTAACAAAAACTTAAAAGCAGGTCTGGGAAGATGGCTCAGCAGTTAAAGGTGCTTGTTTGTAAAGCCTGATGGCTGGGGTTCAATTCCCCAGTACCCACATAAAGCCAGATGCACAAAATGGTACATGCATCTGAAGTTCGTTTGCAGTGGCAAGAGGCCCTGGAATACCTATAGTTTCCACCTTTCTCTCTCCCCATCTCTGGTATAAACAAATAAATTAATAAATATATATATTAGTGCTGGGTGTAGTGGTATACACCTTTTAATCTTAGCACATAGGAGGACTGCCATGAGTCTGAGGCTGCCCTGAGACTACATAGTGAAGTCCAGGTCAATCTGGGCTAGAGTAAGACCCTACCTCAGGAAAAAAAAAAAAAAACAAAACAGGGGTTGCTGGAGAAATGGCTCAGCAGTGAAGGGTGCTTATTTGTAGAGCCTAATGGTCCAGGTTCAATTCTCCAGTGCCCACATAAGCCAGATGCACAAAGTGACATGTGTCTGTAGTTCATTTCTGGTGGCAAGAGACCCTGGAGTGTCCCTATTCACTCTCTTTCATCCTCTCTCCCTGCTTTCAAATAAATAAAAATAAAAATAAATTTTTTAAAAACTTAAGACAGCTTGAGACTACACAGTGAATTCCGGGTCAGCCTGGGCTAAAGCAAGACCCTACCTCGGAAAACAAGACAAAAAACGTTAAGAGCACAGCAAGGACACTGTCACTGCCTGCAGAGCTGACCCACAGGCCAGGAGCCCTGCCGGGCGCAAAGGAGAACTTGAAAAATCCAGGCTTCAAAACTTCAGGTCCCATGGCTGAGGGAGATGGATGCCTCAGTGTTTAGATAAAGGTGTTTGCTTGCAAAACCTTGACAGCCTGGGTTCAAATCCTCAGTATCATGTAAAGCCAGTTGCATAAAATGGTGTATGCATCTGGAGTTTGTTTGCAGTGGCAGAACTTGCCCACTGTCCTGCTGGGTGGCCAACAGTGTCTCAGCTTAGGCTTGGGCTGGCAGTAACTGGGTCTGTACACATGGCCCTGTCAGCCACGTGGAGAGACAGGAAACGTGGCTGAGATCAGAGCTGCTTTTAGAAACAGTGCCATTCTTTTTTTTTTGGGGGGGGGGGTGCTGCCACCCATACTGTTAATACACTGAAAAGGAGACTCCTTGTGGAAAGAGGAAACCAGGGTCAATCAGATCTCCACTCCTAACCTGAACTTGCCCCAACCTGCTGCTGCTTGTGGTTGGGTATGTGCTTAAAGGGTGGTTAAGGTTAAATTGAGGGCTGGGAACTATGCTCAGGGCTCAGGGCCAAGTATGCCAAAGATGGAGGTCTTGAGTTCAGTGGACAGGGAGCAAGCCCATCCCTGATCCTAAGGACTCAGCTCTTTAGAAGCCAGGGGCCCTCACTTCCAAGAAGGAGCTGAGGGAGGGAGGTAACAGCTAGGAGAGAGCCGTGCCGCCAGCTAGTGCGGCATCTTAGCCACTCAGCCCACACCTGAGACCCCAGAGGAGTCGACAGGGGCAGACCACGTCCTACCACCACATGGATTTCCATGGGGATCAGCCCCCTGAAAAATCCAGGCTTCAAAACTTCAGGTCCCAAGGCTGAGTGAGATGGATGCCTCAGTGTTTAGATAAAGGTGTTTGCTTGCAAAACCTTGACAGCCTGGGTTCAAATCCTCAGTACCATGTAAAGCCAGATGCATAAAGTGGTGTATGCATCTGGAGTTTGTTTGCAGTGGCAGAAGGCCTTCTCACTCTCTTGTTTGATATATACATATATACCTAGTTCCTTATGAGGTGAAAGTTTGTGCTTTTCCAGTTTTGATTCAAGATCAGGATGAGGAAAAAAACAAAAGATGAGCAAGCATACAGGGCTTTGGAGAAGGCGGGGGAGGAAAAGACTGATTGGGGCAAACCTGGAAGGTTCCCCAACTTCACCCTTGCCAGTGCTTCAGTGCCAAGGCTCTACTGGGGTGGAGGGACTTCCTCTCTGGAGCTCTGTTCCAAGGGCACTTAGAGGGGAAGGGCAGCTGATGGAGTGTGACTCACCCTGAAGAAGGAATGATAAGCCCTGGGCCGAACACCACCACGCCTTGGACCAAAACTGTAGGCTCCTTTCTGCCCAGCGGCTGTGGAGGGGGCTCCAGCAATAACAACAAAAATGATCCTGATTTTTCTGGGCAGACTGTGATTCCTCTGAGCTGTGGGGCTCCTCATTCTAGGCCCTCGGATTTAACCTGGTGTTGGGATTTCTTATCTGAGCATCCATTTTGCCTGTCCACCAGCCCGTGAGTTCTTTGAGGACAGACACTTATCTAACTTATCTGTGTCCACAGGCCTGACACCTGCTACCAGTACAGCACACGTGCTCTAGGTTGGAACTGGATGGGAAATCCGGTTCCATCTCACCCTAGCTGTGTGGCCTTAGGCAGGTTATACCACCTGTCTGGCTTTGGCTTCCTCATCTGTGAAAACAAGGACAGTCATAGTGACATCACAGCACCATTACAAGAAGGAGATGATGAGGGAGAGAGGAGAAAAGCCTGCAGTGTATGTGTGTGGGCAACAGTTCCTGGACAGCGCGGAGGAGTGGGGCCTAAGAAGGGCGCTGGGGACCACAGGCCTGCCAGGCCAGCAGGCCTTTGTAGAGGTCTCCTCTGACATGCTCGGCAATCCTCTGAGCAGACAGGACTGGCTGCCCGAGACAACAAAACGAGCCAAATGATGCCTCAGAGAAGTTGGGTCTTCTGGTTCCTTGTTCGGGGCTCAGGGTGTGGCAGGGCAGGCTGGGGTTCACCCTCACAGCGACGGGCCAGCAGGGGCACAGCTCTCCTATGGGTGCCGCCATCCCCCAGAGGCTGGGGAGCAGAGAAAGAACAAAGGGCTAGGCGGGAGGCTGGAGTACAGCAAGGAAGCTGGAGATAAGAGCCCGGAACTAGGTCAGAAGCAGGGCTGTGGAGAGACGGGGAGGAGTCAGGAGGACTGAATGAAGTTCTCCCTGTGACTCACTGAAAGAATGAAGGCGCCTTTGACAAAAGAGGTGGCAGTGCTAAGGTGACAAAGAGAAGGGTGTGGTGGCTTTTAGGAAGACAAGGGCTGAAGCTAGAGGTCTGGAGTCTGAGGAAGGCCGGTGTCTGCCAAGGTGTCCTTCTGCAGTGGAAAAGTGGGTCCCATGCCCAGGAGAGGCCGGGGGCCCTACCACTCATACCCCATCTTGAACGCAAGGCAGAGCCAGTGTGGCTCCTGCCAGCCTGTCTTCTTGTCCTAAGTGCAACCGGGCCACCAGCCACAAGTGCTCAAGGGGAGCAGCAGGTAACTCCTCCAGTACATTCTCTTCACTGGTCACAAATATTGACTGGCTCCCTGGTGCTAGGTACTGCACTGCATGCTGGCACGGGAGCGGAGGAGAAAAGGGACAAGTAGGCACAGAGAATTCACAGGGCTTGGTGGGGGTTCTTATTTTGGGTGCTGGATGCACTGAGGCTCACTGACCATGCACATACACAGGCCAGGTCTGAGAAGATGCAGTTCCTGAAGAAAAAGCCAGAGCTTGTTGGATTCCCAAGTGGGGAGAAAGGGGTGAAGGGATTGGTGTCAAGGGCATGGCAGGGATGGAGGGTCTCCAAACACACCTCTTAAAGGACCAGTGGGAGGGGTGGTACAGGAAAAAGCTAGCACAGCCCAGTGAGCACAGGTTCTTCCCCGTGCCCAGGGCTTCACCCTCACCACCCCAGCAGGAAAGAACCTGCTGGAAGGTCATGCAGAGGGCAGGGCAAAAACCAGTCTCCCTTCTCCCTTTACAAGGAACCATGCAGAATCAGTTCCTCTGAGCACCTAGGTGCTCCAAAAAGCTCCAAGCTGCGCCCCTGCCTCTCCCCGTCCAGCAAGAATCATGGCATAGAGGAAGCACAGAAAGCTGGCCTGTACTGGGCAGATGGTGGGCTAATCATGGTGCCAAGCTTACCCATGGTGGGGCTGTAGGCAAACTGCAGGATCTCTGTGGGACAAGTGAGCTGGTGCTACCTTAGCAGAGCCTTAGCCCAGGGCCACTGTTTGGTGCAAGCACTGCCCATGGTGCCCACCATGGGAAACAAACAGCTTGCTGGCACCCTGGGGTGTCCTCAATCCTGCTGTCCAACAACAATGGGCCTGGCTCAAACCTGGCTCTTGCTGCATCCTTTCTGGGGAACCAGATGTTCCCTCATTCCCACCAACCACTGTCCTGACTCAAGAAAACACAAGGCCAAGAGCCGGCTGAGTTCCAGGAATCAGAAGTCCCAGGGACCCCAAGTCCAGGGCCATACTGGAAATGGCCCATTACCAATGGGTCAATCAGCAGAGAAATTCATACCTGCCTTGGCTTGACTGTGGTAACATGCACATGAATGAAACAGGATCTCTTCCCAAGAGTGCTTCTTTGTGGGCCAAGTTTCTATACATGGCATACGTTTTCTTTTTCCTTTCCCTGTTTGGTTTTTCGAGGTAGGGTCTTGTTCTAGCCCAGGCTGACCTGGAATTCACTCTGTAGTCTCAGGGTTGCCTTTAACTCAAAGCGATTTTCCTACCACTGCCTCTGAGTACTGGGATTAAAGACATATGCCACCACACCCGGCTTTTCTTTCCTTTTTATTTTATTTTATTTTTTATTTATTTATGAGAGAGGGAGAGAGAATAGGCATGCCAGGTCTTCTGGCCACTGCAAATAAACTCCAGATGCATGCCACTTTGTGCATCTGGCTTTACGTGGGTGCTGGGAAATCAAACTCAGGCTGTCAGGCTAATTTATAAGTCAGTGCCTTTAACCACTGAGCTATCTTTCTAGCCCATCTTTTCAAAACAAGGTTTCATGCAACACAGGCTAGCCTCAAACTCCTAATCCTCCCTAATGCTAGGATTATAGGCATGTGCCACTAGCAAGATGGCATACTTAAAAAATGTATTAATTAATAAAATTTATTAAAATTAATGAGCCAGGAATTTTAGCCTCTCAGATCAACACATTTGGAAGCCAAAGTGGGAGAATTGCTGCAAGTTTGAGGTTGCCTGGGCTACACAGTCTCAAAACAAGAAAACTCAACCAAGGGCTGGAGATGTGGTTCGGCTGGCAGTGAGCTTGCTCAGCACGCCCGCGGCTCTAGATTCACTCAGCACTCACAGCACTCAGGAGGGAGACAAGAAGACCAAAAGTTGCTCAAGGTCATCTTCTGCTACCTAGCGAGCTTGAGGCCAGTCTGGGCTACAAGAGACTCTGAGATGGGCGTGGTGGTGCACGCCTTTAATCCCAGCACTCAGGAGGCAGAGACAGGAGGATTGCCATGAGTTCAAGGCCACCCTGAGACTATACAGCGAATTCCAAGTTAGCCTGGGTTAAAGCAAAACCCTACCTTGAAAAACAAAAACAAAACAAAAAGACTCTGTATTAAATAATGAATGCTAAGATTGAGGAGATGGCTCAGTGGTTAAAAACCTTTGCTTGCAAAGCCTGATGGCCCAGGTTCAATACCCCAGCCACTCACGTAAGCCAGATATGAAGAGGAGCATAAGCATCTGGTATTCATTTGCAGTGATGACAGGCCATGGTACATCTATACACACTCGTGTGCAAATAAATAAAAATTGGGCTGGAGATGGCTCAGCGAATAAAGACACTTGCCTGCAAAGCCTCATGGCCCACATTTGATTTCCCAGTACCCACGTAAAACCAGATGAACAAAGTGGTGCATGCCCCTTGATGTCATCTGCAGTGGCAACAGGCTCTAGCACGTGCCCATCCTAGCACGTGCCCATTCTTTCTGCTGGAGTGAGACCTTACTTCGGGGGAAAAAAACAAACGAATGAGGGCTGGAGAGATGGCTTAGTGGTTAAGGCGCATGCCTGCGAAACCTAAGAACCCAGGTTCGATTCTCCAGGTCCCACATAAGCCAGATGTACATGGTGGCGCGTGCGTCTGGAGTTCATTTGCAGTGGCTAGAGGCCCTGGCATGCCCATTCTCTCTCTGTCTCTAATAAATAAATAAAAATAAATATTAAAATAATAATAATGAATGAATGAAAAAAAGAATATAAGAAGTCAGACTCAAGCTAGGAAGATGGCTCAGTGGGTAAGGGGCACACTGTTCAATGACAACCCAAACCTGGACCCCAGAGCACATTTGAAGCCCTACCTATGGGTGAGTGTCTGTAATCCCAACGTGCCTATGGTGAGACAGGAGCTGGAGACATGAGAATCCCAGAAGCTCGCAGGCCAGCTAGCCTGTCATGAGACCCTGCCTAGTCTATAACCATACCACCCTGAGCACACCCGATCTCATTTGATCTTGGAAACTAAGCAGGGTCACGCCTGGCTAGTGCTTGGATGGGAGACCCTGCCTAGAAGGTAGAAGGTGAAGAATGACATTTGAGTTTGTCTACTGACCTCCATGAGCACCGTGGCAAGCACGTGCCTCCATTCACACACACAAAATGAGTAAGAAAATAAAAGGTCTACTTTAATAATTAAAAAGTAGACTTCCATGAGTTTGAGGCCAGCCTGAGACTACATAGTGAATTCTAGGTCAGCCTGAGCTAAAGTGAGACCCTACCAAAAAAAAAAAAAATCAAACTCATAAGCAGAGAAGAAAGGTTACCAGAGGTTGGGGTGGGGAGGGGATAAGGAAAGAGAAGATACTGATCAAAGGATATCAAGTTCTACTGTCACAGAGTAATGTGTTTTTAAAGATCTAAAGCATGGTGCTCAACAGTTCATAATGTATTAAGTATTTCAAAATTGCTCAAAAAGCAGATTATAAATGTCTATTACAAAAACCAAGGGCTGGGCTGGGCGTGGTGGTGCACGCCTTTAATTCTAGCACTCGGGAGGCAGAGGAAGGAGGATCACTGTGAATTGGAGGCCACCCTGAGACTACATAGTTAATTCCAGGTCAGCCTGGGCCAGAGTTTGACCCTACCTTGGGGGAAAGAAAAACAAAATCAAGGGCTGGAGAAATGGCTTAGCAGTTAAGGCATTGCCTGCAAAGTCAAAGGACCAAGGTTTAATTCCCCAGGACCCATGTAAGCCAGATGCACAAGGTGGCGCATGCATCTGGGGTTCATTTACAGCAGCGGAAGGCCCTAGGGCGCCCATTCTCTCCCTCTCCCCTCCCTTTACCTCTTTTTTCTCTCATAAATAAATAAATAAATCAAGATCATTGCTATATTAATTTAATCTTTCTACAATGTATATATATGTACGTACAGATATGTGTGTGTATGTATGTATATCACACTAGACGCCAAAGATATGTAATTACGATTTGCCTTGGGACTTTTGTGTTTGTTTACTTTGAGACAAGGCCTTACCATGTAACACAGGCTAGTGTTAAACTCCCAAGTGCTGGGATTACAGGGTGTGCCACCATGGCTGGCTTCAATTATTTGTGAACTAACATTTTTTTTCAAATGAGGTTTCAATTAAGAATGGTTCCCTCAGGGGTGAGTGACAAGAAGAACCAGGCTCCTACAAAAACCTAAATGAGTTTCTTTTTTTTTAGATTTTTATTTATTTATTTGATTATTTGAGAGTGACAGAGAGAGAAAAAGGCAGATAGAGGGAGAGAGAGAGAGAGAATGGGCGCGCCAGGGCTTCCAGCCTCTGCAAACGAACTCCAGATGCGTGCGCCCCCTTGTGCATCTGGCTAACGTGGGACCTGGGGAACCGAGCCTCGAACCGGGGTCCTTAGGCGTCACAGGCAAGCGCTTAACCGCTAAGCCATCTCTCCAGCCCCAGCCTGGTTCTTTTTATTTATTTATTTTTTTTAGAAACTCATTTAGGGGCTGGAGAGCCTGGTTCTTTTTATTTATTTATTTATTTTAGAAACTCATTTAGGGGCTGGAGAGCCTGGTTCTTTTTATTTATTTATTTATTTTAGAAACTCATTTAGGGGCTGGAGAGGCTGGTTCTTTTTATTTATTTATTTATTTTAAAAACTCATTTAGGGGCTGGAGAGATGGCTTAGCGGTTAAGCACTTGCCTGTGAAGCCTAAGGACCCCGGTTTGAGGCTCGGTTCCCCAGGTCCCACGTTAGCCAGATGCACAAGGGGGCGCACGCATCTGGAGTTCGTTTGCAGAGGCTGGAAGCCCTGGCGCGCCCATTCTCTCTCTCTCCCTCTATCTGTCTTTCTCTCTGTGTCTGTCGCTTCAAATAAATACATAATTAATTTAAAAAAAAAAGAAAAAGAACCAGGCTGGCAGAACAGGCAGCCACGAGTCTTCCCCACAGAACCCTTCATCTCTATGCCTACCTTGGGTTTCAGCACTTGCCCCTGGCCAACAGAAAGGTTATTCTCAGGCCTTCTAAGTGATCACTGTCCCACAGAGTTGACTCTATGTAGATTTTCCCTCTTCAGATTTTGCCACCTGCCTTCCCTCCTATATTAGAAGTTCTGAGAGGCCTGTCCAGCACCGTCCCTAGCATGTGGCATACAACAGCAGCAGCTGGGCCAATGTGTGTGTGAACCATGGGGATGGAGAGGCAGGGAATGTGTTAATTCCTCTCTCTCTGAGGCAGGTCTCACTCTAGTCCAGGCTGGCCTTGAACTCAACAGCAGAAGTCCTCCTAGCTTGGTCTCCTGAATGTCTAGTTCATCTTAGAAGCTCTCATGCATCATTTGAGCTTCTGAGGGTGTCCCTGCATTACCCTGCTGCACAGATGGAGAACAGAAGCTCAGGGATACCTAACAAGTCAGGTCTGAAGGGTGGCAGGGGACTGAGCGTCCAGGTGCCTTGGTCCCCACACACCCAGTTCTTTCTATCACATTCATCTGCTCATTTACCCCTCAGTTTTCACCTATATCCTCCCCACCAGCAGCTTGGCTTCTCTCCTGAGAAATTAACCTTGTTCACTTGGGATAAAATCTATGTTCCACAAACTTGGAAGGAATGTCATTATTAGAAGGTGAGTTCTGGCAAGAGCTGAACTCAAAAGTTATTCATTAGCTGGGTGTGGTGGCACACATCTTTGATCCCAGCACTCGAGGAGGCAGAGGTAGGAAGATCACCATGAGTTTGAGGCCAGCCTGGGAATACAGAGTAAATTCCAGGTCAGCCTGGGCTAGAGCAAGACCCTACCTCGTACCCCTCCAAAAATGTTAGTCATTTCTAGTCTAAGTTCCTACTATTGAGTGACCAAAAAAATGAAAAAACTTAATTACTTGATAAGTATTGACATTAATAGGTATGATCAATATTATAAAATTAACCACTGCAAACATCTAAGAAGGCCAGTACTCCTTTCTGCTTTTACAGATGAGCAAAATGGAGGCCCAGTGTAATTAAGTCATCCACTCAGTCACACAGCCCCATGTTACCAGGACCCCATGATACAGCAGCCTTCAAACCTTGACTGTTTCCCCTCTGGACCAACTACTGCTCTGATCTGACATACGACGTGGTCTACTATGCCTAAAGCACCGCCATACCATATTACAGGCTTGAGAGCTCTTACTGGTGTCATTCCAGAAAGGCATGACCCAACCACCAAGAGCCTCAGATACGGTCATTTCTGGGCCAAGACCTCCACTCCTGAAAAGCATCTCAAGGAACGAGAACCCTTCATGGAGAGCTGTGCTTCTCGTAACTGGAACTATGAGCTGAGTGCATGCTGCTGAGTACAGGTGGGCAAGCCAGCTGCTCACTGAAAAGGAATAGAGTCACTAAAACAGGACTTGACAGCAGCTCAGTGAGTCTCACACCTCACAGCCATGATCCACAACCATGGCAACACCATGTTGTACCAATGGTCAAAGACCACAGGCTCACACAACCCAACTAAAGGTAATATTTTTCCATTTTAATTGTGTTGCCAAAATGACTCATTAATAAACAGAAGCCACCAGGGAACCCAGGGGCAGGTGGCTCACTGTGTTGACTAAACCAACCCTAAACAGTCTCCTAGCTGTGGCTGGTGCTCACCAGACAAGCTCTAATGACCTTTCTGGAGCGTGGCACACTGCCAGGGCACAGCAAGGAGTGTGGCTGAAGTCTGCACACACCAGCACCCACTTGCACCGTGGATCATACACAGCAGCCCCAGCAGCTCTTATTGTGGGCCAGGTCCCCTTAGTAGAGCAAACAGCTCCATTAGGCAGGCTAACATTTCCAGTTAACAAGTTAACTGATACCCAATAACAAGGTCATTTCCCCACCGGCTCATGTGACCCCATCCTTTCTTTCACTTTCCCAAGAGTTTCCCCTCCTTCCTAGCCACCAACCCTCATTGGCTGGTGCGGGAGTGAGCCAACCACAAACCCCAGAAGAGAGCTGCAGCCGCAGTGCGCAAGACTCCCGCTCGGGCGTGGCGCTGCGGGACAGCCTGGGACTTCTGTCTCAAGGTAGAATGCCAGGGTCATCAGGAACCGGCAGGGTCTCACTCTAGCCCAGGCTGACCTGGAAATCACTACGTAGTCTCTGGGTAGCCTCAAACTCATGGTGATCCTCCAACCTCTGCCGAGCGCTGGGATTAAAGAAGTGCGCCACCACAACTGGCCAACTGGTCAATTTTTTTATTTTTTTTAATTTAATTTAATTTAATTTTGTTTTTGTTTTTCCAGGCCCAGGCTGACCTGGAATTCACTATGGAGTCTCAGGGTGGCCTCAAACTCACAGCAATGCTCCTACCTCTGCCTCCCGAATGCTGGGATTAAAGGCGTGCACCACCACGCCCGGCTCCAACTGATCAACTTTGCGGAGCAGCAGCCACTTAGCATCTCTTTCAGAGCACAACAGCTGGTACCCGACCCTCCCCATATTCATCAAGCCTGAAGAGCACATAGGCTTCCTTTTTTCCATGATCTCAGGCTGGTGGCTGGGTTTCAGAGGCTGAGGGAGGGAGGAAAGAGAAGGGGACCATCTCCCAACATTCACCATTCCAGGATCCTATGCGAGTAAGCAAGTACCAGAAAACCTGAGCAGGGGCCCTGCAAATGACACCCTCCCTCCCACACATCCTAGCCTGATGTGCCTGTTTATGCCAATTCTGCACACACACACCCCAACAGTTCCTTAATACCTGACAACAGCCTTGACTCTTGTCTGGCAACAGAGCATCAACTTCTGCAGTCTCTCTGACCTGGGCAGAATCACTCTTTGAAGTAGGAAGCATGAAGTTTGGATAACAATGGTCATTTAGCACAAAGATAGGTATTTCCCAGCTAACACCTCAGCTGGGATCACATTAGGGTTTCTGGCACCAATATCACTCCACCAGCTTATTCAAAGTCTGGGACAAAGCTGAACGTGGAGGTGTCGCCTTACCCAGCTCTTGGAAGGCTGAGGTTGGAGGGTCATATGAGTCAGAGGACAGCCTGGGCTACAGACTGCATTCCTTGAAACAATAATGAAAAAAAAAAAAAATCCAGGACCAACTCAAATACCCAGTTCTCTTCTATGTGGACAGCCCTAGAAGCTACCCTAATCCACACCTGAGCAAGACTGTGGAGACCTCAGTCTGGCTTCTTGAACCCCCATGAAGTTCACCTTGTTGATATCAGTGCAGCCTTCAGACTTCACTTGTCCCCTGCGAACAAGTACAGCCCAGACAACCCCTAAATCCATGTGCTTGAGTCTTGACATGTCATTAAGATAGGTGACCAAAGCACAGCTGCTGCTCTTGGGGAGCTGGGGCAGGTGAGGAGGAGACAGTGAGTGGATAATCACCAATGGCATTGGCACCACAGGTGCCCAGTGCAATGGGAACTGAGGAGGTGAAGCCTCACTTGCCTACAGGCAACTGGGCAGGGCAGGAAGTGCTGGTACCATGAGTGCTGGTTTGATGAGGCAGAGCCCTGTGCCCAGGCAGAGGGAACACAATAATATCCAAGGGCACCAGAAGGCCCTGCTAGACAGTGTGCAGACTCTCCAACCAGCACCCAGGAGCTGGTGAGAGCCAGCTAGAGCTAGATGCCAAAGTCAACTGAAAGGGGAGGGCAGAGAGGCACGTGGCAGCAATGTAAACTGTTACTTATAATGGGCAGTCAGCAAGCAAGGAAAGACTGCTGGTGGAAGCCACTGGAGAAAGCCCGAGGCTGGGTAGATGGCTCAGCATTTACTGTGCAAAGCATAGGACCTGATTTGCCGAGTTCAATCCTCCAGCACCCATGTAAACCGCTGGGTGTGGTCATTCGTCTCCAGACCTGTCGCTGGTCAGCCAGTGTGAGCAAAACATCGCAGTTCTGGGTTCAATGAGACCCCATCTCAAGGAAACAACACAAGAAGCCATAACTGAGGACACCCAACGGGGGGGGGGGTACAGCTAAACACACACACACACACACACACACCCAAGCTTGATGGCCTGACGTGGGTTAGAAGAACCACTTTTATTTTTTTTTTCTTTTTCAAGGTAGGGTTTCACTCTAACCCAGGCTGACCTGGAAATCACTATGTAATCTCAGAATGGCCTTGAACTCACAGAGATCCTCCTACCTCTGCCTCCTGAGTGCAGGGATTAAAGGTGCATGGCCTCATTCCCAGAAAGAAAAAAAAAAAAACTATTTTCTTCTCTCTCTGTGTCTGTAATAAATTTTTTTAAAATTAAGCTATTTTCTTTATTTGAGAAAGAGAAAAAAAAGAGACGGATGAGAGATGGAGGGAATGGGGGTACCAGGGTCTCTAGCCGCTGCAAATGAACTCCAGATGCATGTGCCACCTTGTGCATCTGGCTTTATGTGGGTCCTGGGGAATCGAACCTGGGTCCTTTGGCTTTGCAGGCAAACACCTTAACCATTAAGCTGTCTCTCCAGCCCATAACCACCTTTTTGCCTAAGGCTAACAGAAGAGGCTATCTTAGAATCTGGCTGGAAGGATTGCCCCTTCCAGCTGCAGAGTCATACACTGCTGGCACATCTTTGCATGCTTCACTAAGGGGCACACCAGAGCCTCCAGCCCTAAACCTACCTGAGACCAGGGATTACCAGATTTGGGACAAGCAAAATGAGCAGATTCAGGACAACTGAAGGGATCTAACCCTTCACAGAAAATGAAAGGTGAGTCAGCATGTGCAGTGATGCTTCCTGACTGCATCACACTTGCAAAGTTCTCAATTAAACAGCTCCAAAGCTTGGGTATCTTTTTGCACAATAGCAAGAAAAGGGTGCCCATGCCCATTCGTAGGCAAAAGAAAGAAAACCACAAACTGGCAGACCTGCAAAGGCCTCACTCATCATCTAGTGTGGGCCAGGGAAACAAAAACAGCACTTCCCAAATCAGAAGCTTCCAGGGCAAGCCCCAGGAACCTGAATGTATAATGGGCTGCCGACTCCCGGGTCAAGACTCTTAACACATGACCCAAGAGCCTCTTCAAGAGGCCGGCCAAAAGGGGGAAATGGCCAGCTGTCTGAGGGCTACTGTGGTCACAACAGGGAGCTTCTGGACACAGCACAGGCAGGATGGAAAGAACCAGAGAAACCACTCATGTGATGTCATGTCTCAGAGACTTTAGGACACTCAGATAAAGTGTACAGCAACAGCTGGGCGTGGTGGTGCATGCCTTGAATCCCAGCACTGGGGAGACAGAGGTAGAAGGATCACCAAGAATGAGTTCAAGGCTACCATGAGAACTGACACTACATAGTGAATTCCAGGTCAGCCTGAGCTAGAGTGAAACCCTACCTTGAAAAACCAAAAAAAAAAAAAAAAAGGATACAGCAACAAAAAATACAATAACTAGGCTAGGGCTGGAGAGATGGCTTAGCTGTTGAGGTGCTTACCTGTGAAGCCTTATAAGGACCCAGGTTTGATTCCCCAGTACCCACATAAGCCAGATGCACAAGGTGGTACATGTGTCTGCAGTTTGCAGTGGCTGGAAGCCCTGGTGTGCTCATTCTCTCCAAATATATCTGCCTCTTTCTCTCCCCCCCCCAAATAAATAAATAAATAAATAAATAAAATATTTTTAAAAAAAACACTAATGAGCTGGAGAGATGGCTTAGCGGTTAAGGCATTTGCCTGCAAAGCCAATGGACCCCAGTTCAATTCTCCAGGACCCATGTAAGCCAGATGCATAAGGGGGTACAAGCGTCTGGAGTTCATCTGCAGTGGCTGGAGGTTCTGGCATGCCCATTCTCTCTCAGGCTCTCTTTCTCTCTGCCTCTTTCTCTAGTAGCCGGGTGTGGTGGCACATGCCTCTAATCCCAACACTTTGGAGGCAGAGGTAGGAGGATTGCCATCAGTTCGAGGCCACCCTGAGACTACATAGTGAATTCCAGGAAAGCCTGAGCTAGAGTGAAACCCTACTGTGAACAAAACAAGAAATAAATAAATAAAATATATTAAGAAAACAAAAAAAGAAACTAAGTAGACCTCAATTCTCTGGACTCCAAGTTCACTGTTCTAACCCACTTTCTCATACAGCATGGGGCAGGGAGGAAAGAGACTGGAGCCTGGGCTCCCAAGTCATCCTATGAGCAGTCAGTGCTGAGCCCTGGGAAAGGACTTACTCATTCTACTATAAAAGCCACAATTGTCCCAACTTACATCCCCAGCCTGCCTTGTAGCAGGAAAGTGACTGCTGATCCAATACATCCACACAAGATTTGGAAGGGTGGGCTGTAGAGATAGATGGCTTTGTTTAAGGTGTCTGCGAAGACTAAGAACCCAGGTTCGATTCTCCAGTACCCACAGAAGCCAGCTGCACAAGGGGGCACATGCATCTGGAGTTCATTTGCAGTGGCTCTAAGCCCTGGCATGCCTATTTTCTCTCTTTCTTTCTCAAGTAAATAAAGAAAAATTTTTAAAAATGGGTGAGTGATGCCCTAGAAGGGGAAGGGTACCGACTTTTCTCTATTGGCAGCTCCAACTAGCTGGATTCAACACTGGCTCCAAGAGCGGGCAGGGTGGCTGCAAGGCTGCTTGGGAGGTGGAGAAGACAGGTAGATCAGGAGGAGTTCAAGGCCATCCTCAGCTATATGGCAGGTTTGAGGCCAGCCTTGGCTATGTGAGATCCTGTCTCCAAAAAAAAAAGGAAGGAAAGAAGGGAGGGAGGAAGGGGCTGATTCCAGCATAGAGGCAGCAGATCGCACTAGATGTGTTCTAGAACTTGAAGGCACCCAAGTTTGAGCTTGTTTGGAGGTTCTTTTTATTTAAAAAAAAAAAAAAACATTGAGAAAGAGGCAGAGACAGATAGACAGACAGACAGACAGACAGACACTGCCCACTTGTGTCACTGTGTGTCTGGCTACATGGGACCTGGAGATTAGAACATGAGTTCTTAGGCTTCGCAGGCAAGCACCTTAACTGCTAATCCGTATCTTTAGCCCTCCCTTTTTTTTTTTTTTTTTTGAGGTAAGGTCTTGCCCTAGCCCAGGCTGACCTGGAATTAGTCTCAGGCTGGCCTAGAACTCACAGTGATCCTTCTACTTTTGCCTCCCAAGTGCTGAGATTAAAGGTGTACACTACCACACCCAGAAGAAAAAGAGAGAGAGAGAGAGAAAGAGAGAGAGAGAGAGAGAGAGAGGGAGAGAATGGGTGCACTGCAAACAAATTCCAAACACATGAGCCACTGTACATCTGGCTTTACATGTGTACTGGAGAATCAAACTCAGGTCATTAGGCTTTACAGGCAAGCACCTTAACCACTGAGCCATCTCTCAAGCCCCTACTTTTATTTTTATTTTTTTGGTTTTTCAAGGTAGGGTCTCACTCTAGCTCAGGCTTCTCACCCCCTTTTTAAAAATTTTTTGTTGTTTATTTTTATTTATTTACTTGAGAGGGACAGATAGAGAGAGAAAGAGGAAGGCAGGCAGACAGGCAGAGAGAAAGAGAATGTACAGGCCAGGGCCTCTAGCAGCAAATGAACAACAGATACATGTGCCCCCTTGTGCATCTGGCTAAAGTGGGTCCAGGAGAATTGAGCCTTGAACTGGGGTCCTTAAGCTTCACAGGCAAGCACTTAACCACTAAGCCATCTCTCCAGCCCTTCTCGCCCCCTTTTTGAAGCAGGGTCTAATTATAGCCCAGGCTGACCTCAAACTCATGGTGATCCTCCTACTTCAGCCTCCATAGTGTTTGGGATTAAAGGTGTGCACCACATGTTCCACTTATTTTAGATTCTAGCAAGAGAGCAGCGCTCATATCCACCTCGCTAACGAGGCGCCATCTTCAAGAGTGCAGCTCTAGGAGGCGCAGATGCACGTGGCATAGTATGGAAGGCTGCAAACTCCCCAGTCGCTTGCCGGATGAGCTAAATCAACACTAGTGATCAATGTGGTGGACAGATGTCACAGCCAGATCACCTTCACAACCTAGAGTTTGAAAAGCAAAATTCTTCATAAGTCCATTTCCAGGCAAGTCGGGGCTTACAGAGCAACAAAGTATGCTGAAGTTCCTAGGAGACTAGAAGCTATTTTAACCTCCAGGCTCGTCAGCTGCTTCTCAGAGTGCCAGTCTAAGGAGAAAAGACGACAGCTGTCTCCTCTCTGGTGTGATCTGCAAGTGACAAAATCCTAATTAAAGCCAAGTTTCAACCACAAGTCAGAACTGGCACATTTATTGTGGGGGATAAGACCACTTAAACAAGGTCTTATAATCATCACCTACTGCACATTCTTCCTTGAGAAGCAAGGCATTCTTGTCTAATCCATGTGCTCAGCTGAAAGGTTGAGAAAGCAGAACCCCACGAGGAAGCCTCACCGCCCTGACGACTGTCTGTGGCCGCGCCTTGGGTAGGCCACCGAGTTCTTTAGTTTCTTAGAGTTGCAGTTTCTTCAACAGCAAAGCAATAGAACTCTGAAGATAGGAAACATGGTGATGGGACAGCTCTGCACTGTGGCCTGCGGTCAGGGACAACAGGACATCACCCATGGGAGGACAATGGAAAGTGTCATAGTGCCGCCCTCCTACCATACCCACCAAGGGTCACATAACATAACAAATCCCCTTGTGTAGGCCAGGCATGGTGGTATATGCCTGTAATCCCAGCACTTGGAGAATGGAGGCAGGAGGATCAGAAGTTCAATGTCAATTTCAGCTACACAGTGAGTTGGAAGCCAGCCTGAATTACAAGATACCTGGTTTAATAAGGGGGGGGGGGAGTTCTGGGAGATGCTCTGTGGTTGCAAAGCCTCTTGGCCTGGGTTCAATTCCCCAGTACCCATGTAAAGCCAGATGCAACAAGTAGTGCATGCTTTTGGAGTTTATTTTCAGGGGCAGAGGCCCTGGCACATTCATACACATACGCACACACATTCTCTCTCTAATAAATGAATGAATGAAAAAAAAAATATATATATATATATATATATATATATATTTTTTTTTTTTTTTTTAAAAGAACCAAATCCTCCCATTTGTACCTTATTCCTTCACTCAGAGTAACTAGCAGTATCACAGGGAAGAAAATCCAGTCCTTGTCCTAAAGCTAGCTAGAGATCAGGACAGAGTCTGATGGCATGTAGAGAACAGAGTACAATTCAGGAAAGGCTGATCACAGTAGGAAAGGCCAGAGGTGGGAGAGGCCTCCCGGACAGTCTTCCCCATGCCTGCCTCCTCTGCTCCAGCTCTTTCTCTGCCTAAAATCCCTCCTCTTCCATGCCCTATGACCAGTCAGTCCTTCAAGTCTCTTGGCCAAGTAAGGCTCTGAGTTATAGAGCCTGGAACAAAGACCCCAGAAGTAGACACATCAACCTGTAAGAAAAAGTAAGATATAAGTGGGCTGGAGACATGGCTTAGTGGTTAAAGCACTTGCCTGCAAAGCCAAAGGACCCTGGTTTGATTCCCCAGGATCCACATCAGCCAGATCCACAAGGTGGCACACACATCTGGAGTTTGTTTGCTGCAGGTCCTGGTGTGCCCATTCTCTTTCTCTTTCTCACTCTCTCTCTCAAATAAATAGTCTTAAAAAATAAATATTAAAAAAATTTTAATTAAGATACAAGAACCCACACTGTAGAAGCTCCCTCCTCCATGTGAAATTGCAAGCAAGTGTCACTCCCAGCCCTGCCTCCCCTCCCCTCCAGGATGCTGATGGCCTCCATGTCCTTCCAACATGCTAGGTAGTCTTTTATAATTGGTGGTACATGGGCCTGACTCCCCATGGGGGCTCAGCCTGCTTAAGATAAGGGTTGGAAAGGGGAAAGTGTGGGGGGTGGGGAGGGAGGGAATTACCATGGGATATTTTTTTATAATCATGGAAAATGCTAATAAAAATTTAAAAAATTTTAAAAAAAGATTAAAATCAGAATTTCCACTCCAAAAAAAAAAAAAAAAAGATAAGGGTTGGCCTCACCAACCTTATTCCACAGGCATGGTGCACAGAGGCACTCCACAGTAAGTGTGATGACAGCCCTTCCTCCCTAAGCTGGAAGACAGCCTCATGAAAGTGACCTCAACAGTCACTCGCTTTCACGTCCTAAGGAGAAGGCACCTGCTTGAGTCACAACTCCAGGACCCAGGAGCAGAAGGTCTGGCACGGGCATGGGACATAGGTGCTTTTTTCTTAGGATTCAAATTACCCAGTGAGAAATCCAGCCAGTGCTCTGCCCTGAAACAATGGGAAGGGGGTGGGGGTGGTCCTTGAAAGGACAAGTGTGCCCGGCCTCAACCCCTAACATTCTCTCTCTAGACAGAGGAGTGCTTCAGAGCCCAGAATCAAAACAGCCCTGCAGTGTGGATTTTACTCCCCACAGGGTTTCGTCACCACAGCAACTGTTTTTCCTCTTGGAATTCTTTAACAGTACAAGCTGTTGCTTCCTTCCAAAACAAAACCAGGAGAAACCAGGACTCCCAGATCAAGGGCAAGGCCTTGAAGGAAAGAGTGTACCACCAAGCTCTGCTGTGGCATCTCTCAGATCTCTGAGCACCTGGCCAGTCATCCCAGGTGCTTAGGGAGGGGGTGTTTGAGGCTGAGGGTATGGAGACAGCGTCCATGGAGATGTGTGTGATGGGAATATATGGATATACGGGGCATGTGTTGGAGTGGGGGGGTATTTAGATGTGTAGGTATACGTTAGTGGCATGGTGGTGAAGTTCCGGGGATATAGTTGGTATAAGTTGGTATAGGAGGAAGTGCTGGGTGGGAAAAGTATTTGGGAGCTGAGGAGATGGCTCAGCTGTTAAAGGCATCTGCATGGAAAGCCTGCTGGGCCTGGGTTCAATTTCCCAGTCATTCACACAAAGCCAGAGGGGCATTCCTTTGCAGCTGAAGAGGCCTTGAGTACCCCACCCTGGCAAAGAAATATTATTTTTAACTAATTGTATATATTTATTGCAAGGGGGCGAGAAAGAGAAAAAAAGGGGCACCCCAGGACCTTCTGCCACTGCAAATGAACTTGAGATACATGTGCCACTTTGTATATCTGGCTTTACGTGGATACTGGGGAATTAACCCCAGATCTTTAGACTATGCAGGAAAGTGCCTTAACTGCTGAGCCATCTCTCCAGCCCTAACATTTTTTTTGAGGCAAACCCAACAGACTGCCCCCCCTTTTTTAAATTTTTTTTTTTTGTTTATTTTTAGTTATTTGAGAGCAACAGAGAGAGAGAAAGAGGCAAATAGGCAGAGAGAGAATGGGCACATCAAGGCCTCCAGTCACTGTTAATGAACTCCAGATGCATGCATCCCTTTGTGCACCTGGCTTATGTGGGTCCTGGGTAATCGAGCCTCGAACCAAGGTCCTTAGGCTTCACAGGCAAGCACCTAACTGCTAAGCCGTTTCTCCAGCAACCCCCTTTTTTTTGAATGGGAGAGGAGGGGGGGAGAATTGGTACACCAGGGCTTCCAGCCACTGCAATCAAACTCCAGACACATGCACCCCCGTGTGCATGTGTGGCCTTGGGCACTTGTGTCACTGTGTATCTGGCTTACATGGGACCTGGAGAGTTGAACATGAGTTCTTAAGGCTTCACAGGCAAGCACCTCAACTGCTAAGCCATCTCTCCAGCCCTAAAATATTATTTTTAAAAGGGAGAGTATTTGGGTAAGAAGCTGGAGATGCAGTCCTGGTGGGGCTGGGGAACAGAAGTGTGTGGGGGTAGAGGGTCACATACATGTACCGTAGGTGAGTGGGGACAGGGACGCACACTGTTGGAGGCGTGTGGGGACGTATGTGGAGGTGGGCTGGAGAGCATTTTCTCTGGAAACAAATAATTAGTTACATGAGCTGCCTCACTAGTCTTAGTGCTTGATCTATACATCAACCCACATCCTGATCCAGATACAAAGCTGACAACCACCTAAACATACTGCCCAAGCTGGATACTGGGCATTGCAGCAATGTATGCCCTGTACGTAATCCTGACACTTGGGAGGCTAAATCAGGATTCTGAGTTCAAGGCTGACTTTTGGTTACACAGCAAGAGCCTACCACAAAAGCAAAAAACCAAGGCTGGGGAGATGGCTCAGTAGTTAAAGGCAAAGCCTGCTGGCGAAGTCCTCAAGTCCCCAGCACCCGTGTAAAGGCGGATGCAAAGTGGTGAATGCACCTGCGATTCCAAGGAGCCCACAGCAACAAGAGACGGAGTCAAGAGACTCTGGAGAAGGTCAAGGGCTGCTGGCCTGACATGTGCAGTCTGGCAGTCTGTTTGCACAGCAAGAGACCTGTCCTCTGACCTTCACATGGGTGTGGACACACACGCGCACACACACAAATAAAGAAACGACAGCTTAAGAAAAGACAAGCACTGGGGAGGTGGCTCAGAGGTTAAAGGAATTTGCTTGCAAAGCCTGATGGTCTGGGTTTGATTCCCCAGTACCCACATAAAGCCAGATGTGCAAAGTGGTGCACGTATCTGGAGTCCGTATGCATACACTCTCTCAAACAAATAAATTAGCCAGGCATGGTAGTGCATGCCTTTAATCCCAGCCCTAGGAAGGCAGAGGTAGGAGGATCGCCATGAGTTCGAGGCCACCCTAAGACTCCATAGTGAATTCCAGGTCCGCCTGGGCCAGAGTGAGAGCCTACCTCGAAAAACCAAAAAAAAAAAATAAATAAATAAAAAATAATAATAAGTTAGCAGGGTGTGGTGGCTCATGCCTCCTCTCTCCCTCTCCTTTTCCCCTTTTCCTTTTTTAAATATTTTTATTTATTTATTTGACAGAGAGAGGCAGCGAGAGGGAGGGAGAGAATAGGCACACCAAGGCTTTCAGCTGTTGTAAACAAACTCCAGACACATATGCCACCTTGTGCATCTGGCTTACATGGGTCTTGGGCAATTGAACCTGGGTCTTTTGATTTCGTAGCCAAACCGCTAAGCCATCCCTCCAGTCCCCTTCTTCTTTTTCTTCTTTACTTTTATTTTTTCTGAGGCAGGGTCTCACTCTAGTTCAGGCTGCTATCAGGCTGTCCTTGAAGTCATGATCCTTCTACGTCAGCCTTCTGAGTGCCAGGATTAAAGGTGTGAGATATCCAGCCCAGCTTTCCTTTTATCTTAAAATAACACACTGTCCTTAAAGTGAACTCCACCTTAAAGAACTGGGGCTGGGATGAGTAAAGCCTAGAGAATGGGCCCCATGCTTCCTTCAGAACCAGGGCCAGCTCCATTCACTGTCACCCAGCAGAGAGGGCTGGAGAGCTCGAGGGCCATGGGACCTCTTCATTTTCAAGAGGATGAGGAAGCAGAGAATATAGCCAGGCTTTAAAGAGGCCAGCATGCTAGAAACACACAGACTATATGTCCTCTATCTCCTGGCTACTGATTAGGTCAAGAACCCATATCTCAGGCTGGAGAATGGCTCAACAGTTAAAGATGCTTGCTTGCAAAGCCTAGTGGGCTGGGGTTTGATTCGCCAGTAGCCCCATAAAGCCAACACAAAGTGGTACAGACCCTACCAAATTTTTTTAAATATATTATGTATTAAGGCTAGATGTGGTGGCACACATTTTTTTTTTCAATGTAGGGTCTCACTCTAGCCCAGGCTGACCTGGAATTCAATATATAGTCTCAGGGTACCCTTAGATTCACAATGATCCTCCTATCTCTGCCTCCTGAGTACTGATATTAAAGGTATGCACCACCACACCTGGCGCACACATTTTTAAACCAGACATTCAGGAGATTGAAGTAGGAGGGCTGCTGTGAGTTTGAGGCCAGCCTGGGACTACATAATAAATTCTAGGACAGCCTAGATTAGACTGAGACCCTACCTCAAAAAAAAAAAAGGTGTTAAAGTGTCAAAAAAATAAAGGAAAATCCACATTTAAGCATATGTGCCAGCTAAATAAAACAAAGAATAGGGACCAGAAAATTAAAATTGGGATGAACGAATACTTAACTCAAAGAGATGCTTCTGGCGTATTATGATACTCTGCCATAAACAGCCAACCTACAAGGCACTGTCAACTCACGACGTAACGACCTCCTTGGCTGTCTGTGCAAGAAGTCGTTGGGCATGAGGATATGGCCACACAGGATGGGGGCACAGGCAACTTCCTGAGTGCAGCACAGACGGGATGTGGACAGTGTGACCGCCCAGCCGGCACATGCCCTCACTCCTTCAGCCCAATTGCTGGCTCCTCCCTCGGCACACATTGGCCAGGGGACCTCCTGCGGCCGGCAGGTCTGAAAGTGGTAATGCGTGTCCTCTGCCATGGCGTTGCTCCCACTGTCCATGCTGTAGGGGTGCGGACAGTCACAGCGACGATACTCAACTCCCCAGTGTGCACACACACAGGTGACCTGGAGCCATCAGCATCTGGCCATGAAAACCCTCTGCCCAACCCTAGGCTCCCAAGGCTGGTCTAAGGGCCTTCTTGGTTTCCCAGTACTTCAGTCTCAATAAATGGGATTCAGGTGGAGACATGGTTGGTTGGTTAGTTGGTTGGCTCCTTCCTCCCTCCTTCATTTCTTTTTTTATGTGTATGCATGTTTATGTGCACGCATATGGTTGTGTGTATGCAAGTGTGCATGCATGTGTGTGCTAATGCATGTGGGGGCTAGAGGACAATCTTGGTGTTGTTCCTCAGAAATGCTGCCCACCGGGCTGGAGAGATGACTTAGTGGTTAAGTGCTTGCCTGTGAAGCCGAAGAATCCTGGTTCAAGTTTCAATTCCCCAGGACCCACGTACGCCAGATGCACAAGGGTGCACATGCATCTGGAGTTCGTTTGCAGTGGCTGGAGGACCTGGCATGCCCATTCTCTATCTACCTCTTTCTTTGTCTGTCACTCTCAAATACATAAATAAAAATAAATAAATAAAAAAAAGAAATGCTGTCCACCTTGTGAAAGACAGGGTATTTCACTGGCCTAGACTGCTGGCCAGTAAAGTCCTACATCCAATACTGGGATTACAAGTACGTGCCACCACAGCCTAAATTTTTAGGTGGGTTCTGTGGATCAGACACAGGTCCTCATGTTTGCAAGGCAAGCACTTTACCAAGTGACCTCTCCAGCCCATGGTTTCTTATGAGCTGCACTGGGAGCATGGCCTCCGAAGTGCAGTCCCACAAGGGGTCCGTGAGTCACAAGTGGCTGGCTAAGTGTAAATTAATTAAGTGTAAATTAATAAATTAATTTAATTAAGTAAGTAAAATTTCACAATTTGCCACATTTCAGGATTCAAAAGCCACATGGAGTCGGTGGCTATGGTACTGGCCAGTGGCAACAACAGATGCATAAACTTCTTACTGCACAGCCCTGGTCTAGTCTCTTCCTGGTAAAAACCAGCAGCTGCTGCTGAACCTACAAGCTGACAAGCAGCTCTGGCTCTGAGGTAATGCCCACCCTTGAGAGGCTGGTGAGCCAGCCATGTGGTCAGTCTCTCGTCTCAGGAAAGCAAGAGATAACCCAATTCAAGCCAAATGCTCCGGAAAGCCAACAGCCAAGGGGTGCTGTGCCAAGTCAATCACTTTTAGGAAGCCCACATTTGGACACCGAGGAAGAAAGAGGTCAGAGGAGGACAAATTGGCCTCACACTGCCTTGCTGGACAGCACGACGGGGGATGCCCAGAGCTCCATCTGCATAGCCTTGAGTGGCTCACACTCATTCAGCTGGGAGCATTCAGAAGAAAAATCAAGAAAAGAAATTCAACCAGGTGTAGTAGTGCACACCTTTAGTCCCAGCACTCAGGGGCAGAGGTAGGAGGATCACCGTGAGTTCAAGGCCACCCTGAGACTACATTGTGAATTCTAGGTCACCCTAGGCCAAAGTGAGACCCTACTCTGAAAAAGCAAACAAACAAAAACAAACCAACAAAGAAGAGGGCTGGAGAGACGGTGTAGCAGTTAAGGCGTTTGCCTGCAAAGTCTAAGGATCCAGATTCAGCTCTCCAGGTCCCACGTAAGCCAGCTGCACGAGGTGGTGCATGCATCTGGAGTTCGTCTGCAGTGGCTGGAGACCCTGGCTCACCCATTCTCTGTGTATGTGTGAGTGTGTGTGTCTCTAATAAATAAATAAAAATAAGTATTTTTAAAAAGAGAGGTTCAAAAAGTGTGCCCAGGTTGGCTGTCTTCCCAGCGAGAAACCCTGGCTCCAGCAGAATTTGGCCACCAAAACACTGTCCAGCACATACAGGGGCAAACACTGCCCCTGCCTCAACCACTTCCAAGTCTTACCGTCAAACCCTGTGGAGCACCTCCATGCACTGTCACCTCTCTCTGGGCCCCTGAACGCTCCCACCTCTGACCTGCTCCCCAGGAACAAGCTCCTGCCTTCTCTCTCCTTTTCTGGCTGAGGTCAAGTTCCTTTCTGCGAAGCTTCCTCAACCCCAACCTGGCTCTCCCAGGCAACATGCCATAGGAGCATAGCCTAATCCTAGATGTAGACTCTCTTTTGGACACCAGGGCTGACTGACCACAGACCACTGTTTCATGCAGCATGTCATAAGCTCTACAGAACCTTCTCTCCATAGGGGAGGGGAACTTGCAGAAGGCAGGCAACATCTCTTCCCTCCAGGACCTTGGGCAATGAAGCACCTCTGAGCCTCATGTTTTGTCCCCCTCCCACGTCTATCACAGCTGTAGCCTGACAAGGAAGTACTTTGTGAAATTACCAAGCTCTGCTGAATAATACGTGGAAGCAGTGAGCTCCAAATCTTGTCTATCTTCACCTACCACAATCCCAGGACTCTGATTCATACATAATACCACTAAATTATGAGTTTACAGTCTGGGTGGGGAAAAGATAAACTATGAAAGAAACCAATCCCACGCCCCAAATCTTCAGGCCTCCAGCAAAACCATGCAAGTGGTAGGAACTCAATGAAAGACCTGTCATTGAGCCTCCCGGGGAAAGGAAGGGGCACTAGAAATCCAGGGTCTCACACAAGCCATTGCTCTGTCACTACCACCCCCAGCCCTGGGTAAATTTTTCATTAGGCAAGTGCCTGGGGGAAAGACAAGGGTCTAAATTACTTCCAGTTAATTTTCCAGCCCACAGTGTCATCTTGCAGGACATGCTGAGTGAGGAGACTAAGAAGGAAGTGGTGGACTGCCAGCTGCCCAGAGATAAGACCCCACTGTGGAGGAAGTGCTCCACATTTTTTATTTGTCTTTTCTTTTTAAAGAAAGACTTTTTACATTTTATTTATTTTATTTATTTATTTGGGAGAGAAAAGCAGATAGAGGGAGAGAGAATGGGCATGCCAGGGCCTGTAGCCACTATAAAAGAGCTCCAGACGCATGAGCTACCTTGTGCATCTGGCTTTACATGGGTAATGGGGAATCAAACCTGGGTCCTTAGGCTTTGCAGGCAAGCATCTTAACCACTCAGCCATCTCTCCAGCCCTATTTATTTATTTGCAAGCAGGACAGACAAAGAGAATGGGCCTCCAGCTGCTGCAAATAACTTCCAGATGCATGCACGTCTTTGTGCATCTGGCTTTAGTGGGTACTGGGGAATAGGACCTTGGTTGTTAAGCTTTGCACACAGATCTTAACTGCTGAACCATCTCTCCAGCCCCAGTTGTCTTTTTTATTTTTTTAATTATTTATTTATTTATTTTGAGAGAGGGGGACAGAGAGGAAGATAGCAAGAAAATGGGTACTCCAATGCCTCTAGCCACTGCAAACTCCAGATGTATGCACCATCTTGTGCATCAAGCTTACATGGGTCCTGGGGATTTAAACCTGGGTCCTTAGGATTCATAGTAGAGTGCCTTAACCACTAAGCCGTCCCTCCAGCCCTAATTCAGTCTTTTGATGTGACAATAAAAACTGCAGGGTTTGGCTGGAGGGATAGCTTAGCAGTTAAGGCTCTTGCCTGTAAAGCCAAAGGACCAGGTTGGATTCCCCAGGACCCATGTAAGCCAGATGCACAAGGGGGCACATGTATCTGAAGTTCATTTACAGTGGTTAGAGGCCCTGGTGCGCCCATTCTCTCCCTCTCTCTACTGCCTATTTCTGTATCTCTCTCTCAAATAAATAAATAAAAACAAAATATTTAAAAGAAAAATTGTGGGGTTAAGCCTTGTTTTGGCCTGCACCTGCCAGTAGTGAGCCCATTTGCACATGGGGTCTGCTCCTTCCTGATCCCCTGAAGTACACTTTCAACTGAGTATGCATCACTTTTTTCTGTTTTGTTTTTTCAAGGTAGAATTTCATTCTAGCCCAGGCTGATCTGGAACTCACCCTATAGTCCCAGGCTAGCCTTGAACTCACAGTGATCCTACTTCTGCCTTCTGAGTGCTGGGACTAAAGGTGCGCACCATCAATCCCGACCAGTATGTATCACTTCTTTTACACCATGGTAAAGTGGAAAAAAAAAATCTAAGTGGAATCATTATAAACTTAAGAGGGACTACATTCTTTCTTTGAGCACATAATTCGCAAATCTCAGAATGTCTCAGAAAGCGCTACGTGGCTGGGGATATAGCTCAGTGGTACAGTGCTTGGCTTGTAGAAGGTCTGGGCTCAATACCCAGCACTAAAAATAAAGAATGGGTTGGAGAGATGGCTTAGCAGTTAAAGCGCTTGCCTGCAAAGCCAAAAGATCCCAGTTCGACTCTCCAGGACCCACGGAAGCCAGATGCACAAGGTGGAGCATGCATCTGGAGTTTGTTTGCAGTGGCTGGAAGCCCTGGCACACCCATTCTCTCTCTGTCTCTTTCCCTCTCTCAAATAAATAAATAAAAATATTTAAATAAATAAAGAAAATAAAAAAGAAGAAAGCCAGTTATGATGGCACATGCCTTTAATCCCAGCACTTGGGAAGCAGAGGCAGGAGGTGAATCACCATGAGTTTGAGGTGACCCTGAGACTACATAGTGAATTCTATGTCAGCCTGGGCTACAGTGAGACCCTACCTCCAAAAATTTAAAAAAAAAAAAAGAGCCAGGCATGATTTGTGAGACAGTGACTGAGTGTATGGGCATGCTAGGGCCTCCTGTCACTGCAAATGAACTCCACGTACACGCACCACTTTGTGCATCCAGCTTTATGTGTATACTGGGAACTGAACCTGGGTCTGCAGACTTTCCAAGCAATCTTTTTTTGTTTGTTTTTGTTTTTCAAGGTAGGGTCTTGCTCTAGCCCAGACTAACTTGGAATTCACTATGTAGTCTCAGGGTGGCCTCGAACTCACAGTGACCCTCCTATCTCTACTTCCCAAGGGCTGGGATTATTTTGTTGGTGTTCTTTTTCTTTTTTTTTTTTTTTCAAGGTAGGGTCTCACTCTAGCCCAGGCTGACCTGGAATTCACTATGTAGTCTCAAGGTGGCCTCAAACTCACGGCGATCCTCCTACCTCTGCCTCCCGAGTGCTGGGATTAAAGGCGTGTGTCACCACACCCGGCTTTGGTGTTATTTTTCGAGGTAGGGTTTCACTCCAGCCCAGGCTGACCTGGAGTACTATGTAGTCTCAGGGTGTCCTCGAACTCATGGCAATCCTCCTACCTCTGCTTCACTAGTGCTGGGATTAAAGGTGTATGCTACCATTCCTGGCCCAAGCAGTCATCTTTAACAGCTGAGCCACCTCTCCAGGTCTACTTGTGTTTGTTTTTGAGATAGGGGCTCATGTATCCCAGGCTGACCTGGAACTCTATGTAGCTTAGGGATGACTTCTGATCCTCCTGCCTTTATCTGCAGTGTTGGGAACATGGCCCAATTTTATGCAGTGTTGGCATCATGCATGCTACACAATCACTCAGAGAATTCTTCTTTTTTAAATTTTTTTTGTTCATTTTTATTTATTTATTTGAGAGTGACGGAGAGAGAGAGACAGAGAGAGAATGAGCGCGCCAGGGCTTCCAGCCACTGCAAACGAACTCCAGATGCGTGCGCCCCCTTGTGTATCTGGCTAACCTGGGTCCTGGGGAATCGAGCCTTGAACCAGGGTCCTTAGGCTTCACAGGCAAGCGCTTAACCGCTAAGCCATCTCTCCAGCCCTCAGAGAGTTCTTCTTTAAAGGCCACTCCTGATACCCTGGCAAAGCTCTCCCATGGCAATGGCTCTGGAGATCCTATTTCATCCTTTGTATCCATATCTTTTTTGTTGTTGTTGTTTTAATTTTTTTTTTTAATAGAATGGGTGCACCAGGGCCTCTAGGCACTGCAAACAAACTCCAGACACATGCACCACCTTGTGCATCTGGCTTACATGGGTACTATGGAATCGAACCTGGGTCCTTAGACTTTGCAGGCAAACACCTTAACTGTTGAGCCATCTCTCCAGCCCTGTATCCAGACTGTAAACCAAACCCTGTCCCAATGACCCAAATAAGCAGCTCCAGTAGACTGACTAGCGACTGTCTGACAGACCTGAGCTTCTGCAAGCCACACAGTTGACAGATGACTCTCAGATGGGCTTCACAGGCTGCCAGCAAAGGCAGAAGTCCATCGGGCTGGCTTGGCTTTCACTCTGCACTTCCCCTTTCACTTTCTCCCAGCACTGTAGTCAGCCACAGAAAAGAAAGCAAAGGCCAGTCAAGACTGATCACAGGGGCTGGAGAGATGGCCTAGTGGTTAAGGCATTTGCCTGCAAAGCCGAAGGATCCCCATTTGATTCTCTAGGACTCACATAAGCCAGATGCACAAGGGGGTGCATGCATCTGGAATTTGCAGTGGCTGGAGGCCCTGGAGCACGCTCTCTCTCCGCCCTTTCTCTCTCAAATAAATATTAAATTTTAAAAAAGACTGACCATGGGCAGGGTGTGGTAGTGCTTACCTTTAATCCAGCGCTTGGGAGGCACAGATAAGAGGATTGGTATGAGTTCGAGGCCATCCTGAGACTACAGAGTAAATTCCAGGTCAGTCAGCCTGGGCTAGAGTGAGACCCTGCCTCAAAAGGCCAATAAATAAATAAGTCAATAAATAAAACCTGACCAACCTGGGTTTTGTTTTTAAGTCAGAAAGAGTCCCTGACATTCCTCATCTCTGGTAGATCTTTGTATTTAATAATCATTGTACTGCACTGAATGAAGGACACAGCTTTTGTCCATCCAACAAAGGAGGCAAGAGCCTCCAGCCTCTCACATCCTTTCATATAGATTAGCCCATCAGATACTAACCCGTGAAAATGAACATGTTATTCCCATCAGAGGCATGAAGAAACCGGGCTCAGAAGCATGAAGCAATTTGTCTCAACTTTCACAGCCTCAAGTGACAGGACCAGGGTCTGCATACAGGTAGTGACGTTCAGAGATTGCCTTCCTCTCCATTACTTCAGAAAGATGGGACAAAACAAATGGATTCAGATCGTTTCAGTGGCTAACAAAAGCAAGACAAACAAACAAACTTCCGAATCCAACCAGAGAAGCATTCTGGGAAAAAAGGACACGCCTTTCCCAACAGACCGCCCTCCCTGACAATTTTTTTTGGCTTTTTAATTTTTTTAATTTTTATTTTTTTAATTTATTTGAAAACAAGAGAGAGAGAGAATGAGTGCAGCAAGGCCTCCAGCCACTGCAAACCAACTCCAGATACATGCGCCACCTTGTGCATCTGGCTTACGTGGGTCCTGGGGAATCGAACCTCGAACCCGGGTCCTTGGGCTTCACAGGCAAGCGCTTAACCGCTAAGCCATCTCTCCGGCCCTTTTTGATTTTTTGCTTTTTTCTTTTTTCTTTTTTTTTTTTTTTTGGCCTGAAAGATTCTTGCTGAGCGCCCACAACAGTCATTGCTATCGTGCCCACGGCGTGCTGGCGAACAGGGAAGGGTCAGGAAATCTAGCATGGGCATGAAAGACCGGCGGGACCACGGGGAAACGGAGCAAATAACTCCTAATCCAACAAATACTTGAAGTTGGGAGCGGGCCTCGCAATAACTGGCAGGCAGGAGCCTGGTCCAGGGTTCAGGACCACTGCTCGCCCGCGAAGCACCGCACCTACAGCTCAGGAGCCCAGAGCATCTCTACAGCCGAGGATTCATCCCAGGGGGGCGTGCGCGCTTCCCTTGCGCATGCGCCGATTTCCATTTTTCCCCCTCCCCCCGCCTCCTCCCCACGCGCACACGCGGCCCGGCGGCGGTCCTTCCCCGGCAGTCCTCAGCCCTCCCACTCCCGACTCGGAACGTAGGCTGCAGCTTCCGCTCCACGTCCCTCACCTTGCGGCCCGTTTTCTCCCGAAGGGCCTTCAGCCTTTCCTTCCGCCTCAGCGCCTCTTCCTCTAGGCGGCCCACACCGGCTGCAGCCGCCGCCATTTTGCCCGAGGCCACGCCCCCTCCTGCTTTCCCTCCTGCGTCGCGCATGCTCACTGGATGAATACTAGCTTCCAAGCCAATCACAGGACAAGAATGGAAACGCCGGACGCTCTGGAAGCCAATCGGTGCTGACTTGCTGTAGGAGGGCGCGCCCCCTTTGCTCTGGGACAATTTGTCCAGCGCGAAGAGAGCCAGAAAAAAAAAAAAAAAAAAGCGCGCTAAGGCTCGATTTGTCCAGTGCCCATCGGTGAGAAAGCGGCAAGTGCAATCAGACGTGAGAGGAAGAGAGTAGAGTGCGTCGATCGCTCGGGTGTCTAACCATTATCTACTAGTTTACTTCCTCCTCTTGCCCTATGGGAAAGTCCCATCTTTATCCCCTTCTCCCAGTTCTAAAGGGGGCGAATGCCTTAAAAAAAGAGAGTTAAAAAGCCGGCCGAAGCCGGGCGTGGTGGCGCACGCCTTTAATCCCAGCACTCGGGAGGCAGAGGTAGGAGGATCACCGTGAGTTCATGGCCACCCTGAGACTACATAGTGAATTCCAGGTCAGCCTGGGCAAGAGTGAAACCCTACCTCAAAGAAAAAAATAAATAAAATAAAATAAAAAATAAATTCCCAACCGCATGGTGGTGCACATCTTTAATCCCAGCAATTGGGAGGTAGAGGTAGGAAGATCAACATGAGTTCGAGGCCACCCTGAGGCTCCATAATGAATTCCAGGTCAGCCTGGGCTAGAGCAAAACCCTACCTCAAGATAAATAAATATTCCCCTGCCCCTGCATTTCGATCCCACTCTAATATGAGATCAGTCTTTTCCTCCGTTTGTAGACAGCAGTCAATAGCTCCTTCAGACTCACTTGATCGAGTACTCCTTAGTCCCTCTCTGTCCACTCCCAGCTCCAAACACGTACACGGAGGGAAAGCTGTTTTCCTCTGGACTCATAGATGATCTCCTCTCACCCCCACCCGTTCCCGGAGCGGGGAAGTACTCAGGGTGGGGCTACTCTCCCTTGAGAACAGCAAACACGAACCAGGCCAAGTAGGCTTCAGAAAATCTATCCCTTCCTACCAATTTAAGGAGAGGTGGGTGGTCACAAGGTGCATGCACCTCCCCCGCAAACCCCCTCCGACACAATCTTACCCCTACCAGCAAGGCTGTTCCTTATCTTGGGCTTCTTGTTATTAGCTTGGTCAGCAAGTGGATGCCCTCCCCCCCAACTCCCTTTAAATTCCACAGTTGGGGGGGGGGGTTGCTGAAGAGATGGCCTAGCAGTTAAAGTGCTTGCCTGTGAAGCCTAAGGACCCAGGTTCAATTTCTCAGTACCCACATAAGCATGATGTCCAAAGTGTTGCATGTGTCTGGGGTTTGTTTGCAGTGGCTGGAGGCCCTGGCATGCCTGTTCTTTCTATCTGCCTCTTTCTCTCTCAAATAAATAAAATATTTTTTTAATCTTAAAAAAATAAATTCCAAAAAATAATAAAAATAATAATAAATTCCATAGCTACCTGGTGGAACCTCATTACTCTCTTGGTCTCACTAACCTGGTTCTGTCTAGGCCCTCAAACTTACTGTTTGTTTGTTTGATTGATTGACTTTTTTTAATTTTTTTTTTTGTTCATTTTAATTTACTTATTTGAGAGTGACAGAGAGAGAGAGAAAGAGACAGAGAGAGAGAGATTGAGAATGGGCGCGCCAGGGCTTCCAGCCACTGCAAACGAACTCCAGACTCGTGCACCCCCTTGTGCATCTGGCTAACGTGGGTCCTGGAGAATCGACCTTTGAACCGCGGTCCTTAGGCTTCACAGGCAAGCGCTTAACCACTAAGCCATCTCTCTAGCCCTGATTGATTGATTTTTAAGGTAGGGTCTCGCTCTAGTCCAAGCTGACTTGGAATTCACTACGCAGTCTCAGGTTGGCTTCAAACTCACAGTGATCCTCCTACCTCTGGCTCTCAAGTGCTGGGCCACCACCACAGGCCTTTTTTTTTCCCCCATGGGAGAGGGTTTGCTGTCAGGGCCTGACACTCAGAAATGGACAGCTCAGACCTGAAATGGATGAGGCTGGAGAAAAGTCCAGACTGAAAGGGCCCATCCAAGCCCAAAGGGCAGGAATGGGGACAAAGTCCATCTTCTCTCAGCTAACCATGGTCTAGAAGATTATAGGCCAGTCAGTTCCTAGGACCAGTGGCACCTGTCTGGACCTGGCAGACTTTCCCTCTAGCCCAAACAAAGGGTCTGATTCCTACCCAACACCAAGACACTCCCCACACCTCACAAGCAGACTTGGGCAACAGGAAAGGAACCGAGACTGATGGTTCACAGTGGAGCCAGCAAAGATTCAATCAGGCCCTAGGTCCCCTGTGCCTGCTGCTGCCTGTGATCCTCATTTGGCCTGTCTGGGTCTCAATTTCTCCTTCTGGAAAACAGGCACGAGAAAACCATCTTCCTCACGGGGTTAAAAGTTAAAAAAAAACAACAACAACAAAGGCAAGCAAGTACTGGGTCATGGAGTAAGGCGGTACGGTACCCCCAATGGGGTATCTGGCAAGGATCCCCGGAGGGGTGTGGACCCAAACTTAAGGATCTACCCAGTGGAACCGCTTTTCTGGAGGCGTACAGACCTGCCCCGCAGCTTGCTTTGATTCTTCCCATCCCACTCTACGCTCCTAGCGCTTCCTCCACAGCCCCTGGTATTGGTCATGGTCATGGTGGTTATTATGTATAGAAGGACCCTGACCATCTCCACGCGGTCATTCCAAGCCTGGCAGGTGATGGATGGTACCAGGCCGATCCAAGACCCTCCCCACCCCCAGACAACTCGGGGAGCCCTGACCCCGCCCCCACCCCCCAGTCCCGGGAGGTTAGGAATGACCCGTTCCAGTGGCTCGAGTGTGGCCTTGTCCGGAGGGGGCGTGGCTGCGGGGACGGACGACCTCCCGGGGCCGCCCTGACCTCAGGCTCCTCCCTCCCCTCCCGCCGCGCTCCCCGCCCTTTGCACGGTCCCGGGAGAGGCCGGGAGGCGGCGGCGGCGGCGGCTGCAAGTGCAGGAAGCCGGGCGGCGGCCGGCGGAGGGGAGGAGGAGGAGGAGCAGGAGGAGGGGTGTATAGACTTTGGTGACTGAGCACGACCGGGTCCCGGAGCCACGGACTTCCCCAACCCCTGCCGCCGAGCAGTAGCGCGCCGCTCCGCCCCGGAGTAACGCCCTCCGCCCCATGGGCCTGGCTGGGGGCAACCGGCGGGCGGCGCGGAGGAGGCGGCGGCGGCGGCGGCGACGACAGGTGGCGCCCAGCAGGGCAGGAGCCGGGTCGGGCCATGGCCGCCTCGGAGCGGCTCTATGAGTTGTGGCTGCTTTACTACGCGCAGGTGAGCCCGCCCCGCCGCACATCTGGCTGTGGTCCCCCCCGCCTACACACACACCCCTACATCCCCCAGATCCATCCTCAGCTCCAGCTCCAGCTCCGGGCGTCCCCCCCGCGCCCGTTGCACCTGCGTCCCGCGCTGCCCCCCCCCCTCACCCCCGGCCGCAGGTCCTGAACGCGCGCACGCCGGTCTCCAGCTCCGGCTCGCACGTGCGTGGTGGCCACCCCCTCCTCGCTCCCCCCCCCCACCTTCCACCTAGCACCCCGGCTTGCACGGCCACCTCGGACACTTCTGCCTGGGGTGGTATAGTGGTGGTGGGGGGTGGGGATGGAGGACATGGACAGAGCTCGCGGACCCTCGCTGCCCAGCAAATCCTCCTGCAGCACCCGGGCAGCCTCAGATGTCCCCGCCAGACACTTAAACTCACTTTTTGTAGCTGGGTAAACTGAGGCCCGGAGAGACGTGCCAAGTTGAAAGGTGCAAAAATAAATAAATAAATAAATAAATAAATACAAAAGGACGAAGGGATCTCAGTTTGCATGTGCAGCCGGGTTAGGAAGTGGTGGCAAGCTTGTCGCAGTGGACTGGGGTGGGGGGGGGGAGTAGGGGACCGACTCGAGTCACCTCAAGAGTCCCCCAGAGAAGGACCAGTGATGAGGTCATGCGGTACTTGAGGCAGCCCCAGCCCACCTCCATTCTGGAGTGGGACAGGGGGAGGGGGTGAGGCTGGAACATCAGGATGTCTGAGAGGGATCCCTGTTCCGGGTGACCTCAGGTGGCATCAGAAGGTGGGGTGACTCTTGTGATTCAGACGTGTCCCCCACCCCTAAACGTTGTCACGCATACAAGCCCCACTTCTGTACTGGGAGTGATCCCGAGTAAACCCTCCCTGCTTGCACCTGCTGGGCACTGAGCGCCCAGCTCAGGTGTGCCCTGGGCACAATAGACCATTGTGTGCCCCTGAGCAGCTTGTCACTGGAGGGGGCGGGGAGGAGCTTTTCCAGGGACCTAGGGTCCATGTACACATCAGGGCACAGCTTCTTTGGTCAGCTCGGGGTCCCATCTTGTGTGACCTAGTGCAAGCTCTTCGCGCTTCCAAGCCTCTCCGTAAAAGCGAAATAGCTCTGCCCTCAAGGGCCACCCACTTGAATTTTGTAGAGGAGACCACTTTGGTTCCTCCAGGCCAGTGAAGGCTCTTGCTTCAGGGACCCCATAGAGTTCCTGTGCCCTCCCTTCCATCTTCAAGGGAGATGGCTGACCCCAGGTGATAATTCTAAGGGGTGTTGATGGATCTTTAGGTTGGGTAGCCGACTCCCCAGGGTGTCTTGGTACGGCTTCCTGGGACTGTACTCCAGCGGGGTTGCCAAGCTGAAATCTGCATGTGGTCGTGCCCTTCCCAGGAGGTGATTAGCTCTCCTACCTGGGCTGGGCTTCCAATCTCCTCACCTTGCAGGGCAGGGCCAGCTACAGGCCACAGGCTGGCTGGTTATAACGTTGGAAAGACTGGGCAGACAGGGGGCAGCCTGGGACCAGGCCAACAAATCCAGGATGTGAGAACTAACCCGGAGCCGGGTGGGGCCAGGCCGCCCTGGGGAGAGGAAACCAAGCCAGCCTCCTCGTACAGCCTTCCTGCCAGCTCCCAGAACACTGTCCCACCCCTCAGTGCTGGGCTCTCAGGGAAAGGTAGTGTTGTAGCCATGCAGCTTTGAACCTGGTAAGGGACCCATAGTGTGTGTCTTGAAGAAAGGGCCGTGCAAGGCGAGAATAGATCTGATTAGAAGACTGATTAAAAGACCTTCTGAGCCTGACTTAGTGCAGTGGCATATCTACCTGTTATCTCAGACCAAGGGAGGCTGAGGCAAGAGCATTGCTGTGAGTTTGAAGCTAGCCTGGGTTATTAATGTGAGTTCCAGGCCAGCCTGGGCTACAAACTGAGCCCCTGTCTCAAAAAGAAAAAGAAAAAAGAAAAGAGAGACCCTCTCCTCTGTCAGGCAACAGTCACCCAGCCAGCAACACCTCGGCCCCTCCCTTTAGCAGTGAGCTGACATCAGCTGGCAAACCTGTTTCCCCAGTTGTGGGTCTGGATGAAGACAGAGGGGGAGCACCCCTCTGTTCCTGCTCATCCTCCCCTCTTAAAGACCTCAGTTTAGAACCTGCCTCTCCTCACCCATGGGAGCTCTGCCTTCCTGGAGACTGTGGTAGGAAAGGGTCAAAGTACTACCTGAATAACTCAATGTTCCTCAGGGCCCTGGTGGGGAAACCAAGGCAGGGGGTCCTACCAAGGTCATCAGAAGAGTTCCTTTAAAGCCAGGTGTGGTGGCTCACAACTTTAGTCCCAGCCCTTGGGAGGCTATCTATGAGGATCACTGAGTTCAAGGCTAGCCTGAATTAGAGAGACTCTGCCTCAAAAACAAACAAACAAACAAACAAACAAAAAAACCAGGGCTCCTGGTGAGTCTTCACCAAGGATAGCATGGGCTCTCTTCCCTGCTTGGTGTTTATTATTTTTTTAAATATTTAATTTTAATTTATTTATTTGAAAGAGAGAGAATGGGCACGCCTGGGCCTCTAGCCACTGCAAATGAAAGAACTCCAGACACATGTGCCACCTTATGCATCTGGTTTATGTGTATCCTAGAGAATCGAACGTGGATCCTTTGGCTTTGCAGGCAAGCACCTTAACCGCTAAGCTATCTCCCAGCCCACATGGTGTCTACTTTAACCTTCCCTGCGCTTACTGCTCCACAACTTTGCAGAACCTTCCATTTAGTAGGCTCCTTGGGTATGAGCTGAGTGACTGGATGAGGAGGTGGGCCCCAGGTGAGTGACAGATCAAGGAAGTGATCCTAAAGGGACTGGAATTAGAGCTTTGAGGACTGAGGGGGCGGAAACGACAGGAGGGAGCCACATGTCAGTGGAAAGTGCTAGAAGCATGTTATCAGGATTAGGTGGCACGATAGAGCCCGTGAATGAGTTGGAGCCCCAGGAAAGGTACCAGCAGGACGTGAGGACAAGGAGACTAGGAGGCGCCTCACAGGCTGGTAGTTGGGCAGTATGGAAAAGTTAATGCAAACTAATACACAAATGAGCAGCCCCCGTGCAGCCTGCTGGAGCAGGTGGTGTTCAGTAGCCCCCAACGCAGTGATGGAGAGAGCACTGGGAGCTGAGGGACACTCAGAGTCCCGAAGTCCCAAAGGCAGGACAAACTCAGGTCACAGGTCACAGGTCACAGGTCACAAGCGCAGGCTGAACTCTCCAGGTCATGCCATGAGAGCTCAGAGGGCCCGGGGAGGTCACATCAGAGCTGGAATTGACCTTATCCTGCCCACCAGTCTCTTATTCCTGGCCTCTCAAATCTCCCGCCTCATGGAAACCTGGCCAGGTCTTCTGCTGTCTCTAGAATTTTAGCTGGGTTCTGTTGCTTCCTGGACCTCAGTTTGCCTTTTTGAAATGAGTAAAGGACAGGTGGAATCACCTGCTGGGTACTTGGACCCCTTTTCACCTTAGAGGGGCAACTGGGGTTTCTTCCTCCCTGCCTCTGTTGCCAAGGTAACTGAAGTGGGGTGGGGGGACGTCTGAGGAGTTGGGGAGATAAGCACAGAGCCCAGGGTTGGAGGAAAAGGTTGATAATCCCTGGAGTTGTTATGACAACTGAGGAGCTGATGAGAAAGTGTGGGATCCCCATGGAAACGGTAGGTTAGTTACTATGGAGACCTTGGAAAGAAATTCACAGTTTCTATAGTGATAAGACAGGGAAGATAGTTTAGTATTGAAGGGTGTTATGGGGACCAGTTGGACCATTCCTTTTAATGCCCCTGGTCCAGGTAAGGGCCAGATTGGCTCAGCTATGTGGGCACTTGGGAAACTAGCCTCAGTTGTCCCTGTCTCCAGCAAGGTGCCACCTTCCTGCTTCATCCCACTGCCTCGGGTTCTCCAAGACTGGCCTACAGTCCGTTCCTCCCTCCCTCCCTCCCTTTCTTTCTATCTTTTTCTTTTTTCCTTTTTTTTTTAAAAAAAAAACTTTTCACTATGTAGTCTTAGGGTGGCCTTGAATTCATGGCAATCCTCCTACCTCTACTTCCCAAGTGTGTACCACCATGCCCAGCTTTTTTTTTTGTCTTTTTTTTTCAAGGTAGGGTTTCACTGTAGCTCAGGCTGACCTGGAATTCACTATGTAGTCTGAGGGTGACCTTGAACTCAGGGCAGTCTTCCTACCTCTGCCTCCCTTCTGAGTGCTTAGACTTCCTTCCTTTCTTTATTTTTTTCTTTTCTTTCTTTCTTTTTTTTTTTTTCTTCTTTGAGGTAGGGTCTCACTCTAGCCCAGGCTGACTTGGAATTCACTATGTAGTCTCAGGTGGCCTTGACCTCATGGTGATCCTCTTACCTCTGCCTCTCAAGTGCTGGGATTAAAGGTATGAGCCACCACACCCGGCTTCTTTTTTTTTAAATTAATTAACTAATTTATTTTTATTTTAGACAAAGAGAGAGAGAGAAAGGAGAATGGGCATGTCAGGGCCTCTAGCCACTGCAAACGAAATCCAGACATATGCACTACCTTGTACATCTGGCTTATGTGGGACCTGGACAATCTAACCTGGATCCTTAGGATTCTCAGGCAAGCGCCTTAACCACCGAGCCATCTCTCCAGCCCTTTTCTTTCCTTTCTGTCAATCTATCTACATATTATTTATTTATTTATTTGCAAGCAGAGATTGAGAAAGGGCATGCCAGGGCTCCCTGGTACTGCAAACAAACTCCAGACCACCTGTACCACTTTGTACATCTGGCTTTATGTAGGTACTGGGGAATTGAACCTAGGCCATTAGACTTTGCAAGTGAGTGCCTTTAACCACTGGGCCATCTCTCCAGCCCCTGTTTTAGATTGTTTGTTTGTTTGTTTGTTTGTTTTTGAAGCATAGTCTCACCCTAGCCTGGAACTCATTCTATAGCCTAGGGTGGCCTCAAATTCATGGCAGTCCTCCTACCTTAGCCTCCATAGTGCTGGGATTAAAGGCTTGCACCACCATACCTGACTTTTTCTTCTTTTAATCCTTTAAGAAATATTTTGTTATTTGTTTACTTATTTATTAGAGAGAGAGAGAATGAGCATGCCAGGGCCTCCTGCCATGGCAAACGAACTCCAGATGCATGCACCATGTAGTGCATCTGGATTTACGTGGGAATCAAACTTAGGTCCCTGGGCTTCGCAGGCAAGTGCCTTAACCACTAAGCCATCTTGCCAGCCTTTTTTTTTTTTTTTTTTTTTTTTTGAGGTAGGGTCTCACTTTGGCCTAGGCCGACCTGGAATTCGCTATGTAGTCTCAGGGTGCCCTTGAACTACCTCTGCCTCTCAGGTGCTGGGATTAAAGACGTGCGCCACCACGCCTGACTTCTGCAGCCTATTTCTTTAAAAAAAAAATCTTCCTGTGCGTGTGATGTATGTGTTTGTGTTTGTGTCTGCATGTGCATATGAGCAGATGCATGTGGAGGTCAGGTCAGAGGATAAGCACGCATGTTGAGCCTCAACTTTCACCTTGTTTGAAGCAGGCTCTGTGTGTTGGGGGGCATGTGTATGTGGAGGCCAGAGGTTGACTTCAGGTGTCTTCCTTGATGACTCGCCACCTTCTTTTTGAGGTGGGGTCTCTCCCTCAACTCAAGAGTTTGCAGAGTCCAGCCACCCATCTTGTCCTGGGGATTTCCTGTTTCTGCCTCCTGAGCACCCGCATGACAGGAAGGCTGCCACGCCTACCTGACATTCGTGTGTGTGTGTGTGTGTGTGTGTGTGTGTGTGTGTGTCTTCATACTTGTGCAGCAAACCCTTCATCCACTGAGCCATTTCCCCATCCCTTAGGGTCTCTCTCTTTCTTTTTTTTTCTTGATGCATTTATATGGCAGTTTTTTTTCTCAATTTTTATTAACATTTTCCATGATTATAAAAAATATCCCATGGTAATACCCCCCCCCCGCTTTCCCCTTTGACACTCCATTCTCCATCATATCTCCTCCCCATCTCAATCATTCTACTTACATATATACAACACCAACCTATTAAGTACCCTCCTCCCTTCCTTTCTCTTCCCTTTATATCTCCTTTTTAACTTACTGGCCTGTTTCTTGATCTGTTCTTGGAGATGAATTCAGGTCTGACTGAGAGGAATCCCCTACTATGGAGCTGTGGTAATTGCCTCTTTGGAGGACTCTCTTCCCTGGGATTATATTGTACCTCCCTGCCCGGAGCAGTAACACGGGGGAGAGTCCAGGAGGCCTCATCTCTGTGCTGAGCTCAGGGGCTGCCTCTTGCCTTCACTCACAAACAGGAGTTGGAGTGTTGCCTTAGAATGCCAGGAGTTTGGTCTGACTCTGAGCTCCTGGTCACCCTACCCTTTGCTGTGCCAGGTAGGTGTGGCTGCCACTGAGCAAAGGAACTATTTTAAAGAGGCAGTTGAAGCTCAGAAAGGGTTCACGTTAAGTAACAAACTGTCTAGTGTTCAGGCAGGAGCTGCGTTTCACAATGCATGCGCTTAGCTGCTGGTTCTGTTAGTAACTCTTAACCTATGCAGTACCAAATGGGGTAGGTATTGGAAGAGAGCTGGTGCTGGTTGTTGGGGGGTTGGTTCTGAAGAGGAAACATGGAGATCAAAGCCTGTGCAGCCCTGTGGGATGGGGACAGCCAAGCATGCCTTTGGACTGGGACATCTAGCCAGTTTGGGGAGCTGAAGCTGGAGATGAGGAAAACACCATTTGTTCAGGACCTCAGATGGGGAGGGAGGCTATAGACTTTGCTCTTGAAGATAGAGTCTGTGGCCTGGAGAGATGGCTTAGTGGTTAAGGCGCTTGACTGCAAAGCCAAAGGATTCCCCAGGTTCGATTCCCCAGGACCTATGTTAGCCAGATGCACAAGGGGACACAAGTGTCTGGAGCTTGTTTGCAGTGGCTGGAGGGCCTGGAGTGCCCATTCTCTCCCCCCCCCCTCTCTCTCTCTCTCTCTCTCTCTGTGCCAGGGTGGTGCCTGGCTGATCGGGCACTGATGTGTACTGGAAGCCCACTGTGTGCTCGGCTGGGACTGGGTCATGCAAAATTCAGAGGCAGTACTGTGCCAGTGAGCTTAGTGATTCCTGTCTTTCTGGCAAGCAGCCCTTCTCCCAAGAGCCACATCCCTGCCCTTAGCCCCTCTTGGTTTATCCTCTCCTGGGTTCCCCGCCTACCTATGGGCTATTGGTTCCTCACTAGCCCTTGGGAGCCCCTCACTCTAGCACTCTCTTGAGTGGACTCAGGGCTGCCTGGGCATATGTTGGGGATACTTACAGGGGTGATCATTGGCACCCTGAGGATACTGACCTCTCCTCTACTTCGTCTTGTGCAGCAGGACCTGGGTACCACTCCTTCATAGGCCCAAGGACCCTGGGGTGGGCTTAGACTGTGTGGTTGTCCCTTGCTGCCCTCATGTTTCTGCTTAGGGCTGGAAAGGGCAAGAAGGGCATGAGGAGAGCGAGCACCATTGCTACCCCTTTCAGGCACTGGGCCCCAGCTCCCACAGAGGCTGCCGTACCCCGGCACTGCGGCCTCAAGTAGTGGAGCCCAGGTCAGAGCTGACTTGACTTTTTTTTTTTTTTAATTTACTTATTTGGGAGAGAGAGAGAGAGAATGAGTGGGCATGCCAAGGCTTCCAGCCACTGCAAACAAACTCCAGATGCATGTGCCCCTTTGTGCATCTGGCTTATGTGGGTCCTGGGGAATCGAACCATGGTCCTTTGGTTTTGCTGGCAAGCATCTTAACTGCTAAACCATTCTCCAGCCCAACCTGCCTTGATTTTTAATATTTATTTTTTATGCACTCAAGAGAGAAAGAGAGAATGGGCACGGACCTCTAGCCACTGCAAATGAACTCCAGATGCATGTGCATCTGGCTTAAGTGGGTCCTGGGGAATCAAATCGTGGTCCTTTGGCTTTGCAGACAAACACCTTAACCGCTAAGCCATCTCTCCAGCCCCAGACTGCCTTTTTTTTTTTTTTTTTTTTTTTTTAAGTAGGGTCTCACTCTAGCCCAGGCTGACCTGGAATTCACTAGGTAGTCTCAGGGTGGCCTTGAACTCACGGCAATCCTAATTCTGCCTCCCCAGTGCTGGGATTAAAGGTATGCACCACCATGCCCAGCTTTTATTAAAAAACTTATTTATTTATTTGAGAGAGAGAGAATGGGCACGCCATGGCCTCTAGCCGCTGTAAACAAACTCCAGATGCATGCGCCCCCTTGTGCATCTGCCTTATGTGGGTCCTGGGGGACGAACCAGAATCCTTAGGCTTCACAGGCAAACACCTTAACCGCTAAGTCATTTCTCTAGCCCCACCGTTTTTTAAATTCAAAATGCAAACATAGACTTTATTAAATGCTGCTCCATCCACTAGTAACCTTTTAAAAATATATTTATTTATTTATTTGAGAGAGAGAGAGAGAGGCAGATAGAGAGATAATGGGCATGCAAGGGCCTCCAGCCACTGCAAATGAACTCCATATGCATGCGTCACCTTGTGCATCTGACTTATGTGGGTCATGGGGAATCTAACTTGGGTCCTTTGGCTTTGGAGACAAGCACTTTAACCACTAAGCCCAAGACTGCCTCTTTTTTTTAATGCAAGAGAGAGAGAATTGGTACACCAGGACCTCCTGCCACTGCAATTGAACTCCAGGCGTGTCCATCTCCTGTGCACACGTGCGACCTTGGGCACTTGCATCACTGTGCATGTGGCTTACATGGGACCTGGAGAGTCAAACATGAGTCCTTAGGCTTTGCAGACAAGCACCTTAACTGCTAAGCCATCTCTCCGGCCCAGCGGATGGGTTTTTAAGTTTTTTTTTTTAATTTTTTTATTTGTTTTATTTATTTATTTGAGAGTGACAGCCAGAGAGAGAGAGAGAGGCAGATAGAGAGAGAGAGAGAGAGAGAGCATGCACGCCAGGACCTCCAGCCACTGCAAACGAACTCCAGATGCTTGCGCCCCCTTGTGCATCTGGCTAATGTGGGTCCTGGGGAATCGAGCCTCGAACCAGGGTCCTTAGGCTTTATAGGCAAGTGCGTAACCGCTAAGCCATCTCTCCAGCCCAGGTTTTTTTTTTTAATATTTATTTATTTATTTGAGACAGAGGGAAGGAGAGAGAGAGAGAGGGAGAGTGCGAACAGGCATGCCAGGGCCTCTAGCCACTGCAAACGAATTCCAGATGCATGTGCCACCATGTGTATCTGGCTTACATGAGACCTGGAGAATCAAACCTAGGTCCTTAGGCTTTGCAGGCATGTGTCTTAACCACTAATCTATATCTCCAGCTCCAGCAGATGGGTTTTTATCAGAGGGGTGGGGGAGACCAGATTGGAGCTTTAGGGTATTCAGCAGAGCTGCAGTTGGTAAAAATTCCTTATATCCTGGGGGGTAGTTGTGGGGTAGAGGGAAGATTGTACTAGTACATTTTTTTGAAAGCAGAAGGTATTTGTGAGGTTACTGAGGCCAGAAGTCAGGGGTCACAAGGCCAGTTTGGGCTGGATGACTGGCTAGCGGCTATTCATGGTCCTAGAACAAAGGTCTGGCTTCCAGGATCCTGAAAGGTACGGCTGGAACAAAGGTAGTGGGTCAATTCTGGGGCCTCCCACTTCCTCACCTATAGCAGGAAGATTCAGACAAAAATGGTCCAAGAGTCCTGGCGTGGTTAGCTTTCCATTGTTAGGACAAAATGCCCAAGAGGATGGACTTAAGAAAGAAAGTCTTATTTTGGTTGATGATTTTAGTCTTCAGTCCATTGCAGGTTAGCTTTAGTTGTTTTTTTTTTTTTTAATTATTTTTATTTATTTATTTGAGAGAGAGAATGAGGCAGAGGAAGAAAGAGACAGAGAAAGAGGGAGAGAAAGAATGGGTGTTGGTGCAATCCCAGCACGCAGGAGGCTTAGATAGGAGGATCTCTATGAGTTCAAGGCCACCCTGAGACTGTATAGTGAATTCCAGGTCAGCCTGGTTTACAGCAAGACCCTTCCTCAAAGAACCAAGAAAAAAAAAAAGAAAGCCAGGCATGGTGGTGCACGCCTTTAATCCCCATGCATTTGGAGGCAGAGGTAGGAGAATCGCTATGCGTTTGAGGCCAGCCTGAGAATACAGACTGAATTCCAGGTCAACCAGGCTGGAGCAAGAAGGTACCTGGAAAAACCAAAAAACAACAACAATCACAACAAAAAACCAATAAGGACTGGAGAAATGGTGTAGTGGTTAAGGTGCTTGCCAGTGAAGCCTAGGGAGCTAGGTTCGACTCCCCAGTACCCACACCCGATTTAAGCCAGATGCTCGTGTTGGGGCACGCGTCTGGAGTTCGTTTTCAGAGGCTAGAGGCTCTGGCAGGCCCATTCTCCCTCTCTCTCACACACACATAAGTAATAAATAAATAAACTAATAGAATGTACAAAGAAGGTGCCGTGCTACAGAGTGGACCACTGCTCCCTTGTTTTGCCTCCCAGATCTAATGGTATCTGTGCAGCCCTAGGCCTGACTATGGAGACCACAGTGTGGAGGTCCTAGGAGTGAGGTCCAAGGCCCCTGGCATCAGCCTCAGTCAGGCCCAGTGGCGACTGCGTGGCGTTTTGCTGTTCCTTCCGCAGTGCGGCCCGGGCACCGTCTGGGACCCTTGGCAAAGGAGACTGCTGGTGGACTCCAGATGGGGCCCAGAAGAGAGAGGGGGAGAAAGGGCAAGGCTATCGCAGATGCCAGGCCCTACCTCTGTGCCCTGACAGTAGCTTTAGTTTGGGGCAAAGTAGGGCTGGGATAGAATTCCCGCAACTGTGTCCCTGAGCAAAAGACCTGTGAAATCCAAGTTGGGTGGCCAGCACATGAAGACATGAAGGGACAAAGGTATGGGTCAGTCATGCCTATCTTCCCTGGGCCTGAGGTTGGTTTGTTTTTTGGGGGAGATGGGGGTTGGCGGGTGCAAGTCTTGGCCTGGATTCGAACTCCCCAGTTGCAAGGATGGCCCCCAGGGCAGGCTGGCCCCGCCCTGCTGTGCTGCAGGCGCCGCCCACAGTACTTTGCCGGGTCCCTGGGTGCACTCAGGGCCCAGGGTGCTCCTGCCCGTCCCCCCCCCCCCCACATCCCTGCGGTCTGCCGGGAGGAAGCGGCTGCCCTCCCCCACCGTGACTTTGCGCTTCCTGCCCCAGTCGGGGCGGGAGGAGACGTTTCCCGTTCACACCAGTTTCCCTAGCGGCGCCCCACACACACTTGGGGTTCAACCGCTGCCCCTCTGGCCCATGGAACCTGCAGTGGGGTCTGAGGTCCAGGTAAACAGCGAGGTTGCACGGAGATCCCGAGGAAAGTCAGGGGCCTTCTTCAGGGATGCTAGACTGTAGTAGGTGTTGGGGAATGGGGTGGGGGTGAATAGGCCTGGGGTGCCTGCCCAACAGTGCACTTACGTCCCGGGGCCCACAGTGCTCGAGGGGTTTCCAGGAGGTGGCGGCTGCAGAGTTGGGAGAAGGTGGCACGGCTAGACCCCAGCCCGGGGATTTGGGGAGGGTGGGGGACAGCTGGTGAATGGGCGACCGCCATGTCCTGCGCCTGCTGCACAAGCTTGGGTCACAGCCACACCCCACTTAAGCCCCTCCCCTGCCTGGATCAGGCCCGGCTGATAGACAGGTGGGGGGCAGAGGCCGAAGGTGAGGCTGAGAGGAGGAGATGAGGTTTGGAAGGGTGGACCGCTCCCCTCCGACCCTGACCTGTCCTGTGGGACCCATCCCTTCCTCCCATTCTCCATTCCCACCATTCTACGTGGCATCCCTGTCCGATACCCTTTTGCCCGTCTTTTCTTCATCGAGCCCCCTTGAACCTCCTCTTGCACTCTCTCCACCTGCAGAAGGACCTGGGCTACCTACAGCAGTGGCTGAAGGCGTTTGTGGGCGCCTTCGAGAAGAGCATCTCACTGACCTCCCTGGAGCCACGGAGGTGAGAGTGGCTTTGCCCAGAGGCCAGGGCTGGGCAGGGAGGTAAGGACTGTCCCTGATGCTCAACCCAGTGAGCCTTCCTTCCTCGCAGGCCAGAGGAGGCAGGGGCCGAGGTCCCTCTGCTGCCCCTGGATGCCCGGCATGTGCTGGCCGAGCAGCTGGACCTGGGAGACTTGGAGCAAGCGCAGTTGCTGCTCAAGCTCTTCATCATCCTCTGCAGGTTGGCATCAGGGCTTGGGGGTGGGGGGTGGGGGGGCACTGATGCGCTCATGTGACCTCTCTCCCACCCTTCATGTCCCCAGGAACCTGGAGAATGTCGAGGCAGGGTGGGGCCAGGTCCTGGTGCACCGTGTGCTGGCACTGCTCTCTGGGCTGGTGGCTGAGGTGAGTGGCCCTCGTCTGGGGTGCTCGGAGGAGGCGGCGGGCAGAGGCGACAGCTGTGGCTGGCTAACCCTCCCGCTTCTCCTCACATTGCAGCTGAAAGGGACCGCATTGTCCCAGGAGGGCCGAGGGACCCAGCTAGAGAACGTGGCCCTGCATGCCCTGTTGCTCTGTGAGGGTCTCTTTGACCCCTACCAGACCTGGAGGCGCCAGCACAGTGGGTGAGACCCAGCGCTCAGACAGGGGGACCCACAGGAGGCTGGGGAAGGAGAATGGGGGGGGGGGCTTGGGGCTGAAGCCCTATGGGACTGGCCTGTGTGCAGGCTGGCGGAAGAATGAATGACCAAATGACCCGGAGGAAGAGAAGAGGTGAGAGTTCTGCTGATGGACCCCAGTTGCCTGGCCTCACCCCCACTCTCCCCACCTCCCACCCCCAGGGAAGTCATCAGTGCCAAGGAGAAGAGCAAATACAAATTCCCTCCCGCGGTTTTGCCCCGTGAATTCGAAGTCTTCTTCCAAGGTCAGGCTCTTCCCCCACCGCACTAGGCCCCACCTGGCCCCGCCCCCAAGCCTGGGCCTCTTCCTTGCAGTCCCCTCACTCCGTTAGCTTCACGGAGGCCTTCAACAGCCACAGGGGCCTCCAGCGGCCTAGATGGGGTTTAGGGGTGGAGAGAAGAGAAGAGTGCGGGTCTGGGCAATTCTTGGGATGGAGTGAGGGCTTCCTTGCCTCCCCCCCAACCCCCAGATTTCCTGTCATCTTTCTCTCTGGCTCCACTCAGCCATTGGGTTTTTCTGTTGTTGCTTTTCTTTTTCTTTTTCTTTCTTTTATTTTTGTTTTTTTTCGAAGTAGGGTCTCACTCTAACCCAGGCCCACCTGGAATTCACTATGTCATCTCAGGGTGGTCTTGAACATGGCGATCCTCCTACCTCTGCCTCCCAAGTGCTGGGATTAAAGGCGTGCGTCACCATGCCCGGCTTTATGATTATTATTTTTCGGGGAGGGGGCTTTTCGTTTTTTAAAAAAATATTTTATTTATTTGAGAGAGGGAAAGAGGCAGAGAGAGAAGGGCGTGCAAGGGCTTCCAGCCACTGCAATCGAACTCCAGATGCGTGCGCCACCTTGTGCATCTGGCTTACATGGGTCCTGGGGAGTTGAACCAAAGTCCTTTGGCTTTGCAGGCAAATGCCTTAATCGTTAAGCCATCTCTCTCCTCCTCCACCACCACCACCTTTTTTTTTTTTTTTTTCCCAAGGTAGGGTCTCACTCTAGTTCAGGCTGACCTGGAATTCACTATGTAGTCTCAGGGTAACCTTGAACTCAGGGCAACCCTCCTGCCTCTGCCTTCTGAATGCTAGGATTAAAGGCATGCACCACTATGCCCGGCCACTCAGCCATTTGTACTTTGATCTGAAAATTACCTGACCAGTCCCCCATGTCTCTCCCTTCCTCAAAAACCTGGCTGTATTAGCTGTCTCCACCTAATCACTCCTCACTCCTGGAGGAGTGAGGCCCTGGGTCCATTTGGTCACTTGTTCTCACTGCTCATCTTTTCTGGACTCCGTCTTCTCACTGGAGGATCAGCGGTCAGCACTTGGTACGGTCATGGCAGGAAATGGGCTGGACAGAGTCAGAGGCCAGCAGGGCTGTGGGAAGTATATCTTTATGGGGTATACAGTGAGTCAATGACTATGTTACCACTGGAGCTCCAAGCCTGGTTCAGGAATGGACTATAGCAGCCTCAAGAGTGGATGGTCCAGAGGGGCTCCCTACCTCCATTCCTCACAGCCTGGGCACTCTTGAGACCAGCTGGATTTGGCCTCTCACTATGGACCCAAGTGGCAGTGTGATACCCTTCAGGATTGAGTCCAATTCCTCCCTACAGCCTTCTTTTAAAAAATATTTTTTTAGGGCTGGAGAGATGGCTTAGCAGTTAAGCGCTTGCCTGTGAAGCCTAAGGACCCCGGTTCGAGGCTCGGTTCCCCAGGTCCCACGTTAGCCAGATGCACAAGGGGGCGCACGCGTCTGGAGTTCGTTTGCAGAGGCTGGAAGCCCTGGCGCGCCCATTCCCTCTCTCTCCCTGTATCTGTCTTTCTCTCTGTGTCTGTCGCTCTCAAATAAATAAATAAATAAATAATTAAAAAATATTTTTTTATTGATTGCAAGGAGAGAGAAAAAAAAAAATGAATAGGCATGCCAGAGCCTCCTGCCACTACAAACAAACTCCAAATGCATGTACCACTTTGTACATCTGACTTTACGTGGGTACTGGAGAATTGAACCCAGGTCTGCAGGCTTTGCAAGCAAGTGCCTTTAACCATTAAGCCATCTCTCCAGTCCCAACTTTCTTTTTTAAAAATAAATTGGGTGCTGGAGAGAGGGCTTAGTGGCTAAGACGCTTGCCTGTGAAGCCTAAAAACTCATGTTCAAATCTCCAGGTCCCATGTAGCCAGACGCAGTGATGCAAGCGCACATACTCACAAGGGGATGGGGGATGTGTGTCTAGAGTTCTTTTGAAGCAGGCTGAAATAGAGACTTGGCCATGGTGGCACACGCCTTTAACCCCAGCACTTGGAAGGCAGAGGTAGGAGAATTGCCATGAAGTCAGGTCCACCCTGAGACCACCAAGTGAATTCTTGGTCAGCCTGGGCTAAAGCTAGAACCTACCTTGAAAAACCAAAATAAATAAATAAATTGGTCAGGCATGATGGTGCATGCCTTTAATCTCAGCACTCAGGAGGCAGAGGTAGGAGGATTGCTGTGAGTTTGAGGCCACCCTGAGACTGCATAGTGAATTCCAAGTCAGCCTGGACTAGAGTAAGACCCTACCTCAGAAAAGGTGGGGGGGGGGGGGTGGAGCTGGTGAGATGGCTTAATGGTTAAGGCATTTGCCTGCAAAGCTAAAGGATCCTGGTTCGGTTCTCCAGAACCCATGTAAGCCAGATGCACAAGGTGGTGCATGCATCTGGAGTTTGTTTGCAGTGGCTGGAGGCCCTGGCATACCCATTCTCTCCCTTTCTCTCTCTGCTTCTTTCTCTCTCAAATCAATAAATAAATAAAATATTTTTTTAAATAACTAAAATAAATTGGGGGCTGGAGAGATGGCTTAGCAGCTAAGGTGCTTGCCTGCAAAGCCTAATGACTCAGGTTTGACTCCCCAGTACCCATGTAAAGCCAAATGCACAAGGTGGTACATGTGTCTGGAGTTCATTTGCAGTGGCTAGAGATTATGGTGTGCCCATTTATTCTTTCTCCCTCTCTCCCTTTCAAAATAAATAAATCAAATTTAAAAAGTAATAAATTGGGCTGGAGAGATGGCTTAGCGGTTAAGCGCTTGCCTGTGAAGCCTAAGGACCCCGGTTCGAGGCTCGGTTCCCCAGGTCCCACGTTAGCCAGATGCACAAGGGGGCGCACGCGTCTGGAGTTCGTTTGCAGAGGCTGGAAGCCCTGGCGCGCCCATTCTCTCTCTCCCTCTGTCTGTCTTTCTCTCTGTGTCTGTCACTCTCAAATAAATAAATAAATAAATAAAATTAAAAAAAAATAAATAAAAAGTAATAAATTATTTGTTTGCATGAGGTAAAGGGGGACCTCAGGTCTCTTGACACTATATTTGAACCCGGACCTAAAGGCTTTACAAGCAGGCACCATAAACTGCTAAGCCATCTCCCTAGCCCTTTCCCTACAGCCTTTCTTTCTGCCCTTCATACTTCTCACTTTTGCCCCCTCATCCCTAGAATGTTACCAGCTGCCCCCCGCCACCCTCCCTGGGTTAGTGGCCCGCACTGTGGTGGCCTCTCCTTTTCACAGGCCGTCTGCATGCTTAGGGCCCCCCACTCCATCCCACCTGAATCGTAGGAGCCCTACTCCCCCGACATGTGACCCAAGGCTGGCCCCTTCTGCCCTCTGGGTTTCAGTCATGACCTGGCATCCTGTCCAGCTTGGCTGGAGAAGAGCCCACACATGTGGCTGTGAAAGCCCCTAGAAGTCCCTGGTGGGGACACAGGTGGGGGAGGGGAGGGTACTGGTATAGTAGTAGATATAGTCAGGGCCCCAGAGCAGGGTTCTAGAGAAGCAGGTTTGCATCTGAGAAACTACACCCTGCGTCTTCATGGGGAAGCACAAAGCCGAGGTGTCATTCTGAGACTCCCACCTGGGGCCATCAGGATCTAGGAAGCCTGTCTAGACGTCCATGGCTGGACCTTACGTCCCCCAAGCCCCACTGTGCCCCAGATCCTCTAGCATGGGGATCTGAGGTCTAAGAGCCAGGGCAGGGTGAGGCCGTCTCCCTCAGTTGAGACCCTTCCTTAGTTCAACAGCCCCCCCCCACCATTACCCCCATGCTGGGACACCCACCTCTCGCACAGTAGTCCCCCCGCCCCGGCCCATACATACATAGCCTTACCGTCTTGGTGATAACTGTCCCCCGCCCAGAGAGTCTGCAGGATGCGGACCGCTTGCCTGCCGTGCTGCTGTTGAGGCTTGTTCACCTCTTTGGTGCTGTCCTCGCTGGAGGAAAGGTGGGCTGTGGGGGGGGGGGCGGGGGCAGGAGGAGGGTGGCCCTCTCCGCATCTTGTTGCTGGGTGAGCCCCCTGCCAACCTCTTACCGCTTTTCCTCCCCCCTGCAGGAAAATGGGCAGATGGCTGTGAGCGCTGGCTCTGTGCAGGGCCTGCTGGGAGTGGTGCGGAGCTGGGGCCGTGGCCCCGATCAGGACCCCCGTGTGGTGCCAATGGCCTTGGAGGCACTGGTGGGTGCAGTGCATGTTCTGCATGCCAGCCGTGCACCCCCCCGTGGGCCAGAGCTCCGCACTTTGCTTGAGGGTTACTTCCGCATCCTTAACGCTGACTGGCCAGCTAGTCCCAGCTCGGGCCCCGAAGAGGCTCTGGTCACCCTGAGGGTCAGCATGCTCGGTGGGTATGGGGTTCCCTGGCTGTCAGGGATGGGCACACCCCACTTGATGATGGAAAGGCTGGCTTGGGCAGCAGGAGGAAGAAGGTTTAAGATTGCTTGGAACGGAGTCTAACCTTGACCCCTACGCAGATGCCATCCCCATGATGCTGGCATGTGAGGACCGGCCCGTGCTACAGGCCACCTTCCTTAGCAACAATTGCTTTGAACATCTTATTCGCCTCATCCAGAACAGCAAGGTGGGTGGGGCCCTATCTGGAGGTGGAAGAGCGGGAACCCCAGAGCCAGGGAACCCCATGAGAGATGCCAGGGTGGCCCAGCGTGGTGGCGCACGCCTTTAATCCCAGCACTTGGGAGGCAGATGTAGGAGGATCTGCCGTGAGTTTGAGGCCAACCTGAGACTCCTCAGTGAATTCCAAAAGAAAAAAGAAAAAGGAAAGGAGATGCAAGGCTGTTGTTGAGAGCAAGCGTGGCTATGTCCTGTGTTCAGTGGGAGGGCCTGGGGCGTGGACAGAGTTTGACCACTTGGGGCCTTGGTGCCTCTCTTCCCTAGTGCTTGGTAGGGGCACTGTGACCAGGACTCAGGTGCCACTTCACTCTGGGGCAGAGCCCTGGGAGCTGCCACTGGTATTCTCTAACCCCGCCTTCTCCATCTTCCTCTTCTTCTCTCCTCTGCCTCCTCCGCTGTGCCCCTCCCCCACAGCTGTACCTGCAGGCCCGGGCGCCCCCTGAGGGGGACAGTGACCTGGCTACCCGGTTACTGACCGAGCCCGATGTCCAGAAGGTACCACCTCGGGGCTTAACCCAGTTCGGGCACTGCCTCCTGGGGCTCCTTCTTTGAGTTCTTCCTGCACCCTAGCCCTGGGGATAAGGAGAAGTGTGTGAGACCTGGCAGTGGCCCCCCACACTCCCCTGTCCACCTTCCCCTGGGGCTGGAAGCGGCCTATTGCCTGCTGGTATTAGAATTGGATGCCTGGGTGCGACTATACCAAGCTGGAAGGAACCTTCGAAACTCACCACCACCTGCCCTCCCCCCATTTTTTCAGAAGGGGAAGCAAAAACTTGTACACCCAGAGATCTGTCTGAAGTCACCCACAGAGGCAGGGGTCTCCCCCACACACACAGAAGGATCACTTCTTTCTTGTGGATCCTGACATCTAGCCTAAACAGATCGCGGGGAGTTTTCCAGCGCTTCGTGACGCCTCAGTGTTTGTGAAGGCTGCAGGAAGCTGCAGGGTATCAAATGGGGGTGCTACATCTGGACTCCAACCTCCAGACCCTCTTCGTGTGGTAGCCTTATTGTTCACTGATGCTGGTCACTTTCTGAGAGCCTGCCTGTCCATTCAGTTCCAAAGCAGGCAGGGCAAGGAGACTTCCTTTTAAAAAATATATATATTTATTATTTGACAGAGAAAGAGGGAGAGAGAATGGACCCACCAAGGCCTCTAGCCACTGCTAATGAACTCCAGACACATGCACCCCCTTGTGCATCTGGCTAACGTGGGTCCTGGGGAAATTGAAACCGGGTCCTTTGGCTTTGCAGGCAAATGCCGTAACCGCTAAACCATCCCACCAGCCCTTTTGTTTTCATGGATAAGGAAACCAGCCTGGAGTGGGGGGACAAGGTTGCCTGTGGTCACACCTGGGGAATTAGGAGCAAAGGACCCATGGGCCAAAACATAACCTTGTACCTGCTGCTAAACTCAGCCTTCTGAGCCCCTCACGTCTCAGGATAGAGCAGGGGAAGTGAGCCGCACGCCTCTGGCTGAGGCACAGTGTCCCCACTGATCTAGGGGTTGGGGGGCAGCGTAGGATTGAAGGTCTCGAAGGTTCTTCCACTGCTAATACCCTGTGGTTGATTAACTCTTCAGTCCCCGACCCTCTGTCAATCATCATGGTGATGATGGGGCACTTGCTGACCTGCTTGCACGTGGCTGTTTAGCTTGGGTGGGCATACGGGATCCCAGGCCCATAAGTCTACCAGAGAATGGAAAATGGTGCAGTGGGAATGGACCCTGCTAGTCTATCCCAGTGAAGTCTTTGGCAGCCTGGGTTTCATCCCAAACATCTTTGTTGGAGCCCATCTTTCCCAGCCACTCTGAGAGCTCCCTGGTTCAGGGTAAGGCCACAACACGTGGGACCAGTAGAAGGCCCAGTGGTCACACAGGATTGCTAACTGAGCATATAATATGGACTTTGAGAGACCTGGTCCTGAACCCCTTTTACTACTGGGTACTACCGGCTATGACACCCTCGTACCGTCTCCTGATTGCACCTCTCTATCCCAAGGTACTGGATCAGGACACGGATGCCATCGCAGTCCATGTGGTCAGAGTTCTGACTTGCATCATGAGTGACTCCTCCTCGGCCAAGGTGAGGATGCCTCCCACTTGCTACAAGAGGGGCCCAGTGCTGGGGTTCACTGATCCCATGTTTCTAGAACTGGCTTATAAGAATCCCGCTCCCAGTCAGTGGAGTGCCTGCCTGGCATGTATGAGGTTCTATATTCAAACCCCAGCACCAAATAAAACCAGGCATGGTGGCCCTTGTCTGTAATCCCAGCACTCGGGAGCTGGAGATAGGAGCATCAGAAACTCACAGTCATCCTCAGCTACAGTGGGGGCCAGCCTAGGCTACCTGAGACCCTGTCTCAAAAAAAAAAGCCTGAGAGCTAGGCGTGGTGGCGCACGCCTTTAATCCCAGCACTCGGGAGGCAGAGGTAGGCGGATCACCATGAGTTGGAGGCCACCCTGAGACTACATAGTGAATTCCAGGTCAGCCTGAGCCAGAGTGAGACCCTACCTCGAAAACCGACCCCCCCCCCAAAAAAAAGCCTGACATGGTGGCACACACCTTTAATCCCAGCACTTGGGAAGCTGAGGTAGGAGGATCACTATAAGTTGGAGGCCAACCTGGGCCTACAGAGCGAGGCCCAGATCTTCTTGGGCTGCAGTGAGACCCTCCTTCCAATTCTGCTCCCTGGAGCAGAGCAGGTGACTGTGTTACCCTCTGGCGGTGCCACTCAGAACACCGGGTGGGTGTGGTTATTGGTCTGTCCTGGGTCAAAGCTACCTATGGGAAGGACGTCTGTCGCCTGACCACTGCGCGTAGCCTTCTAAAATGAACACAACCCCTGACCCCTGCATACCTCCACTGTCCCTTGTCCTCGCCAGTACTGTGACTAAGACAGAGCCAGGCCAGAGAGCTCCAGAAGGTGTGGGGGGGGGGGGCTCCACCGAGCCATAGTGTGACTTGGCCCCTGGGGCCCGCAGGTCCTCTCACTTCCTCCCATGATGCTCTGCAGGAGGTGTTTAAGGAGCGCATTGGCTATCAGCACATGCAGGAGGTTCTGCAGAGCCACGGCCCCCCCACTCGCCGGCTGCTGCAGGAATTGCTGGACATGGTAAGGGCCGGGGCTTAGCTTACCTGACTTCCCAGGCAGGTCTCCATGCCAGAAGACTGTGTAGCCTGTGGCTCAGCCGTATACATCAGCAACGTGTCAACCACCCCCAGGGCCATCCAGCAACCTGAAGTTGGGGCATCAGCCCCCAGGCAGCCTGCCAGCAGAGGTTCAGGGGTGCTAGTGCTGAGGTCTTTTTATTGGGAGGGGGTCATAGTTTACCCACGCACCTCTGACTCTTGCAGCACAATGGGGTGACATGTTACTCTCTCTTGGTGTCAGTAACCCAAGACAGGAAGTCTCATAACTGGCAGGGAGCCGCAGTGGACCCGGGACTGTCCCATTCTCTCCACCTACAGGCCGTGGAGGGTGACCACAGCGTGCACCCGCCTCCGCCCATCTGCAACGAGCAGCCCGTGCTGGTGCTGACGCAGTGGTTGCCAGCACTGCCCACGGCTGAGCTGCGGCTCTTCCTGGCGCAACGCCTCCGGTGGCTCTGTGACAGCTGTCCCGCCAGCCGTGCCACCTGCGTACAAGCCGGCCTGGTGGGCTACCTGCTGGAGACACTTGGCACGGGGGCATCCTTGGGGGCCCGCTGTCAGGAGCAGCTGCTGGCACTGCTACAAGCTCTAGGCCGCGTGTCACTAAGACCCTTGGAGCTACGCCGCCTGCTGCGTCCCCCACCGGGCCTAGATTCCGAAGCAGGTGGCACCGAGGCGCAGAAGGCTCAGCATGCAGGCGCCATCATCCGAGCCCTGTCGGGCATGGCCAGGCACCACGGTCCCGCACGTGCCCTACGCTACTTTGACCTCACACCCAGTATGGCGGGCATCATGGTGCCCCCTGTGCAGCGATGGCCGGGGCCCGGCTTCACCTTCCACGCGTGGCTCTGTTTGCACCCCATGGAGACGGCGCCCACCCTAGCTCCCAGCCGGCCCCTCCAGCGCAAACAGCTGTACAGGTGGGCGACTGCCAGGGATTAGGGAACCTGTGGTCTGGGTTACTAGAGAGGAGGCTTTTGTAACCGGCTTGCCTGTCGTCCCCAGCTTCTTCACCAGCAGTGGCTCAGGGTTTGAGGCCTTCTTCACAGCGTCTGGGACCCTGGTGGTGGCCGTGTGCACACGGAAGGAGTACTTGACCGTGAGCTTGCCGGAACTGTCCTTTGCTGATTCCGCTTGGGTGAGCCTCCCCACCCCGCCCCGCCCCGCCCTTCTCGCAAAGCCCGGTGAGGAGGTGCCAAGTCCCAAGGACGGCCTGATACCATGACTTCTGTTCCAGCACTGCGTGGCCGTCGTCCATGTGCCTGGGCGCCGGCCCTTTGGTCAGAATCTAGTGCATGTCTTCAAAGATGGGCATCTGGTCAAGACGGCACCTCTTCGCTGCCCGTCTCTCAGTGAGGTATGAGGTCTTGGGTCAGGGAGGGGGGACGTGGAGTAGTGTGGACTGAGTAAGGCCTAGAGCCCTGGTGTGTTTTTTTTCTTCCTTCCTTCCTTCCTCCCTCCCTCCCTCCCTCCCTCCCTCCCTCCCTCCCTCCCTTCCTTCCTTCCTTTCTTTTTCTTCCTGGTGTGTTATCTACCAACCTGCCTGTGCAGGCCTCAGACCACCCTCTGGGGTCTGTACAGCTAATTGGGGAGGGGGGTTCACCATAAGCTGGAGGCCTAGGCGTTGCTGTTTCCTGACCAGTTCCCCGATCCCCATCTTGCAGCCTTTCTCCTCCTGTTGTATCGGCTCTGCTGGGCATCGCACAACCACCACCACCACGGGGCTCCCCATGGCACCAGTCTCCAGTGCCCTGGCATACACGCACCCCTCCCTCGCCCGTTCCCAGTCAGTCCCAGCCTCCACAGGCCTGAGCTGGGGTGCCGGCCTGGCGGCCCCCCCTGCAGGAGGGCAGCATCAGCTCCACCCTAGCAGGCACTCAGGACACTCGGTGGGGCAGCCCCACGTCCCTGGAGGGGGAGCTAGGGGCTGTGGCCATCTTCCACGAAGCCCTGCAAGCAGCCTCCCTGAGGGTCCTGTGTGCCCTGGGTATGTAGCACCTTCACCCCCCCACCCGCCATTGTTTCAAAACTAGGGTGCTGAGTCTTACAACTGGTAAGACTGGGTGGGGGTAGGGCTCCGTGGGTAAAGTGCTTCCTGTGCCAGTGTGAGGACTTGACTTCGGATCCCTAAAACGCAGCAGTTCACATCTGGAATCTCAGTGTTCCTTCGGTGAGCTAGAGCGGGGAGAGACAGGATCCCCCCGCCCCCAAGTGTGCAGCCAGCTAGCTGGTATGTGCAGCAGAAAGTAACAAAGACCCTGCCTCAGACAAGGCGCAAGGCGAACACTGACGTCCAAGGTTGTTCTGCAGCCTCCACGCGTACACGGTGCCATGTCTCTCTCTCGCTCTCTCTCACACGCGCGCGCGCACACACACACACACACACACACAAATTAAAAAAAGAGCCGGGCGTGGTGGCGCACGCCTTTAATCCCAACACTCGGGAGGCAGAGGTAGGAGGATCGCCATGAGTTCAAAGCCACCCTGAGACTACATAGTGAATTTCAGGTCAGCCTGGGCCAGAGTGAGACCCTACCTCAAAAAAACAAAATAAAAAAGGTGAAAAACCGAAACACACACACACACACACACACACACACACTAAATAAATAAATAAAAAGGGAAAGACTAGAAACTAGGGGTCCATTGGGCTGAAGGGCAACCCTGAAAACATATCCTCTGGACACACGGGGAGGAGGCAGGTTGTTTGTAGATAGGGTTTGGCCAGAAGCCCTGAGGTCTGAAGGCCTCTTCTTCTTTCCCCCAGGGCCCAATGAGCCAGCGCCCTTCAAGCCTGAGGGTGAATTACACGAGCTCAGGGCCAAGCTACTCCTCCATTACTCACCTCAGGTATTTGGGGCTTGGTGGAGGGGCAGGGGCTGACTCAACTGTGCTGCCTCCCTTCACTGCCGTTCTTCATTCTACCACTCCCTCCTCCATTTTGACCCTTGCCATCTGCTTATCCCCATGTCCCCTCAGGCCTGTAAGAGCAACATCTGCCTGGACCTGTCCCCCAACCACGGGCTGGATGGCCGCCTTACGGGCCATAGAGTAGAGACATGGGACGTGAAGGTACGTGTGCACACACAGGCAGTGCATGTCACAAACTCAAGTATGGGGCCCAGGTGTGATGGGACCAGCTGTTGACAGTGCTGGACCCTGGCGGGGTTTGGGAGACCAGCTTAAGAGAACCAAATTCCCTTGGTACAGGCTCCTAAGCAGGATGATGCACAGAGGCAGGAGGGCAGGATGCTGGCTGGGAGCTTCCCTCTTTATTTATTTATTTGTTTTGAGAAAAAGGAGAGAGAGGGAGGGAGAATGGGTGCGCCAGGGCTTCCTGCAAACGAACTCCAGATGCATGCGCCACCTTGTGCATCCAGCTTATGTGGATCCTGGGGAACTGAGCCTGGGTCCTTTGGCTTTGCAGGCAGGCATCTTAACCACTAAGCCATCTCTCCATCCTGAGCTTCTCTCTTATCACCATCTCTCCCCCAGGACGTGGTGAATTGTGTAGGAGGCATGGGTGCCCTGCTGCCCTTGCTGGAACGAGTAGCCACACAGCCCCGAGAGGCTGAGGCCGGTTCGGACGAGACACATGATCTCTTGGGGCCTGAACTGACATCTGGCCACAACAGTCAGGGCCTGCTGCTTCCCCTGGGCAAGTCTTCCGGTGAGCGTCCTTGGTGACTGGGCTGTGGGTGACTCTCAGGCGTGGTGGGGGAGGGTGGCTGAGTCCTTGAGGTGGTGGTCACTGGCAGGCCCTTGATGCACATCTGTCCAGCAGAGGAGCGGATGGAGAAGAACGCGGTGGCCGCCTTCCTGCTGATGCTGCGGAACTTCCTACAGGGCCATGCTGTGAACCAGGAGAGCCTGGTGCAGTGTCAGGGGCCCGCCATAATTGGAGCCCTTCTGCGCAAGGTGAGGCCAGGTGGAGGGAGGGGCCGTGTCCACTGCCCGGGACAGTGGCATTTGAGTAGCGCCTGGATGGCTGGACAGTTGTTGGCTGCGAGGATGTGGGGAAAGGGCGGGCCCAGGGAGCTGCTGCCACAGGCCAGGCTGGGAGCTGGATTTTCAGAGAAGCTGGAGGCCCATAGAGGGCCTTGGGCAGGGATGGTCAGGTCTCTTGTCTGTCACGCCTGTTGCTGGGAAGGATGGAGGCCAAGCGGCTGGGACAGCAGGTAGGTAGAACCTGACACCTCGGCCGGCTCTCTGTCCCACTCCAGGTCCCCAGCTGGGCCATGGACATGAATGTGCTCATGTCTGCCCAGGTGCTCATGGAGCAGGTGGCCGCTGAGGGCGGTGGGCCTCTCCTCTACTTGCTCTACCAGCACCTGCTTTTCAACTTCCACCTCTGGGCCCTCAGTGACTTCGCCGTGCGCCTCGGTAGGTGAGGGGACTCCCATAAGGCCTTACGGCAAGCGGGAACGGACAGTGGTAACCCTGCTCCAGGTGACCCGTGGGGGAACGTATCTGCCGGACAGGGCTGCAGCTCTGCTGTGGGATGCGTGGGGTGACAGGACGGTTCCTGGGAGGTGTGACAGGAGGATCTGACCGGGTTCTGTCCTGACGTGCACTCAGGCCACATCCAATACATGTCCAGCATAGTCCGCGAGCACAGACAGAGGCTTCGGAAGAAGTATGGGGTCCAGTTCATCCTTGATGCTCTGCGCAGCCACTACAGGTGAGTTTGGTGGGACCAAGTGGATGGGGGCGGGGGGGGGGGCAGGGTCTGGGGTGCTGGGCCTGGAGGACACTCCCCCCTCCCGCCCCCCACTTGCTGCCTAAACGGACCGGCCCCATTGCCTGATCGCATCCCTCCTGCTTCCGTGGGCTGTGTGTGCTTCCGGAACCCACCAGTCCGCAGCGGGAGCGCCCCCTTGCGGCTGATGACCTGCGTACAGTGCAGACTTCCCTCCTGGGCCTGGCCCGGGAGTTCCTGGTTAGGAGCATCTCGGCAGATGACATGCAGGTCATGCTTAATTTCCTGGCAGCCATTGGTGACGATGGCCAGGTAGGCTGGAGGTTGAGGAGGGTGAGGCTCGGGTGAGGGGAGATAGGCTTATCGGGTAGAGAGCCCAACCCAGAGTGAGACTCTGCCTCGTCAGGTGGTGGGCGCCCTGGACCTGCTGCTGGCCCTCCTTCAGGGCTCTCCAGCGCAGGAGTCCCTGGCCGTCTTCCTGTTGGAGCCAGGGAACCTCGAGGTGCTCTTCGCCCTGCTGGTGCGGCCAAGGCCGCTGCCCCTGCTAACTGACCGAGTCTGCAAGGTACGCCCAGCCCTCTTCCGAACCTGGCACCCCCTTCACTGTGGCTCCTGGCTAAGGCCCAAAAGCCGCCTTCGTGGGCCTCTCCTCGGAGCCCCATTCCTTGCGCAGTGACCTCCTCTCCAATCATAAGTGTTTCCCGTGATGACAGCCCCCCAATGGCCCCTCACGCAGATCCTGCGCAGACTGCAGCAGAATGAGCGGTTACCTGAGCGAAGCCGCCAGAGGCTCCGGCTACGAGACAGCGGTCTCCAGGGTCTGGTCGCCTGCCTGCCTGAAGGGACTGTCTCTCCTCAACTCTGCCAGGGCCTGTACAAGCTGTTTGTGGGAGCAGGTAGGACCTGGTTGGGAACAAGAGGCAGACAAGGGCTGGAGAGATGGCTTAGCAGTTAAGGTGCTTGCCTGCAAAACCTAAGGACCCAGGTTCAACTCTTCAGAACCCACATAAGCTAGATGCACATGTGTCTGGAGTTTGTTTGCAGTGACTAGAGGGCCCTGGTGCGCCCAGTCTCTCTCTAGTGAATAAATAAGATAAATAAAAATAAAAATAAATAAAAATAAAACATTTTTTTAAAGACTTAGCCAGGTGTGGTGGCGGATACCTTTAATCCCAGCACTCGGGAGGTAGAGGTAGGAGGATCGCTGTGAGTTCAAGGACAGCTTGGGCTGGAGGGATGGCTTAGTGTTTAAGGCGTTTGCCTGCAAAGCCAAAGGACCCCGGTTCGATTGCCCGGGACCCATGTAAGCCAGATACACAAGGTGGCACATGCCTCTGGAGTTTGTTTGCAGTGGCTGGAGGCCCTGGCGTGCCCATTCTCTCTGTCTATCTGTCCCTCTCTCTTTCTGACTCTCTCAAATAAAAAATAAAACTTAAAACAAATTAGCTAGGTGTGGTGGTGCACACCTTGAATCCCAGCATTTGGGAGGTAGAGGTAGGAGTTCGAGGCCACCCTGAGCCTCCATAGTAAATTCCAGGTCAGCCTGGGCTAGAGTGAGACCCTACCTCAAAAAAATATAATAAAATAATAAAATAATAACTAACTAAATAAAAAAGATTAAGAAAAAGAGGCAGACCAGGTGGTGGAGGGGTTGGGGATGGAGCTCAGTAGAGTGCTGGCCCAGCAAGCACAAAGCCCTGGGTTTGATACCCATCACTGCACAAAGGAAGGGAGGGGCAGAGGAAGGAGGAAAGAAAACAGACCAGGAGGGAAATGGGACTGGTGGGAAGGACAGGGGTTGGCAAAGGGCCAGGGGTAAGCACAGTCCCCTCCTTCCGACTTACCCTCCAGATTGCCTGAATCTCTCCGATCTGTTGGCTGTGGTGCAGCTGTCCCTCCAGGCTGACCTCAGTGTCCGCCTGGACATCTGTCGTCAGGTGAGTGAGAGAGAAGAAGCTTTGAGCGCTGAGGGGTGATGTCTATCTTCTGGAGTCCATTTTGCCTGTGTGGGATGAGGGGCGTCTCTGGAGGCCACTACTTCAAAGGTCTGGGATGAGGGTCTGGAGCAAGTGGGTTGGCTAGCCTCTCATTTTGTTGTCCCCCGGCTTGGCAGCTCTTCCACCTCATCTATGGGCAGCCAGATGTGGTGCGGCTGCTGGCCCGACAGGCTGGCTGGCAGGATGTGCTGACACGGCTGTATGTCCTGGAGGCTGCCACGGCAGGCGGACCCTCAGAGCCACCCACCTCCCTGGAGCCGGCCCTGTCTCCACCGCCTGCCGAGACACTTGCCGAGACCTCGGATGTCTTCCTACCCTCAGGGGCGCCTTGTCCTGACCCGGATGCCTTTTACCATGCCCTCTCCCCATTCTGTGTGCCCTTTGACCTGGGTCTGGAACGAGCCAGTGTGGGCTCAGGCAATACTACCGGTGGTGGCAGCAGCAGCAGCGGGACTGTCACTCCGGCCAGCCAGCCCGGCACACCTTCCCCGCTGGATGGGCCTCGGCCCTTTCCCGCCGCCTGTGGCCGCCATAGCTCCAGTCTCTCCAATGTGCTGGAGGATGGCAGCCTCCCGGAGCCTGCCGTCAGCGGGGACGACACTTCTAACACCAGCAACCCCCAGGTGAGGTGGGCCCACCCTCTGCCATCGAATGGCCCCTCAGGGAGGATGTCTCTGGGATTCAGAGCCCGCAGTGTGCCCTTTCCAAAGATGTGGTCTGCTACCAGGGCTGGAGCCACCAGGTAGGCCTGGCCCTGCTATTTGTAGCTCTCACCTTCAGTTGTGGTCCCTGGAACGGGGTGAGCTGGGTGGAGCCAGGATAGCAGCCAGGTGTTGGTGGATCCCTTGAGATAGCCTGTAGGGCTGAGACCTCAGAGGGCAACAGTTCCGGGATTTGGGAATGCGCCTTTGCTTATCCAGTGGCATTCTTCCAGAGATTTCCTAGACAACCTTGGAGACTTAGAGTAATGCCTTTGTGAATGTCTCTTCTCAGGAGTCCATTAAGATCCCAGGCTTCTTCCCAGAATGTAGGTCCCCTATGGATGAAGGTCCCATGCCATTTTCTTTTTCTTTTTTTTGGGGGAGGGTTTCGAGGTAGGGTCTCACTCTGGTCCAGGCTGACCTGGAATTAACTCTGTCATCTCAGGGTGACCTTGAACTCATGGCAATCCTCCTACCTCTGCCTCCCGAGTGCTGGGATTAAAGGCGTGCGCCACCATGCCCGGCTCCCATGCCATTTTCTAAGCTGTTGGTGCCAGGCCACTGAATGCCTTGCCTCTCACCATTCTTTTTGTTTTGTTTTGTTTTTGGAGGTAGGGTCTCACTCTAGTCCAGGCTGACCTGGAATTCACTATATAGTCTCAGGGTGGCCTGGAACTCACGGCGATCCTCCTACCTCTGCCTCCCTGATCGCTGGGACTACGGGCGTGTGCCACCACACCTGGCATGCCCATTCTTGCTAGTGGGTAGACAAGGGGTGCTGAGCTGGGATGAGGGGGCTGACTTGAGTCCCTCCAGCGCATGTCTCTCACCACCTGCGTGTGCCCACAGCAAACCCCGGAGGAGGAGCTGTGCAACCTGCTCACCAACGTACTATTCTCTGTGACTTGGCGGGGCGTGGAGGGCAGCGACGAGGCTGCCTGGCGGGAGCGTGGCCAGGTCTTCTCCGTGCTCACCCAGCTTGGGGCCTCAGCCACACTGGTGCGCCCCCCAGACTGCATCAAACGCAGGTGAGAGGGCAGCCTGGCAGGTTGAGGGGTCTGCAGAGGCTGAGAGGTGGACACCTGAGTCCCTTTTCCACCTAGCCTCCTGGAGATGATGCTGGAGTCCTCCCTGACAGACGTCAAGGAGGCGCCCCCGGCCGGCCTGGCCGCCCTCGCCGAGCAGGCACTGTGGCTGCTGCGTCTGCTGCAGGACTTCCTGTGCGCCGAGGGCCACGGTAACCAGGAGCTTTGGAGTGAGAAGGTGCGACCCCCTAGGGAAGGGCGGGGAGTGAGACTCGGGGTCACTCAGGTCTGTTGGAGCCTGTGGGCATCTAGTCTGGGAGGAGGGCCAACACAGGACAGTCCTGGGGATGTTAGTGTCCGTGTCTCTGAGCGTGCCTTGTCTGGCCAAGGGCTCAGGGTGGACTTGATTGGTCAAGCAGCAGGAGTAATGGCGTTGGCCCACATCCTAGCAAGGTTCGAGCCCCAAACTTTCTCTCACCTCCCCCCCACCACCACCACATGCACCCCCTAGCCTTGTGCAGTTGAACATCTGTTGTGTTTGGCAGCTCTTTGAAGGTGTGTGCAGCCTCCTTGATCGCCTGGGCGCCTGGCCACATCTGGGCAACAGCACAGCCGATCTCCGTGAGATGGCGCAGATTGGCCTGCGTCTTGTGCTTGGGTATATCCTGCTGGAGGACCCACAGGTGAGCGTGGGGGTGATCACCAGAGGCCCGGGGGTGCAGCGGCAGGTAGGGTGAGCTCTGAGAGCGACTGGGCACCGTCCTCATTCCCTCCACACCCACAGCTGCATGCTCAGGCCTACGTAAAGCTGCACACGCTCCTGCAGACCTCGGTGCCCGCCGGCCGCGAGGAGGCCTGTTACGTGCTTTCCAAGCTGGAGGCGGCGCTCAGCCGGGCGCTGAACTCCGCCGCTGTCCCGGAGGCTGAACACGCACAGGCCCCACCCGCAGCCGCAGCAGCCTCGGAGCGCTGCTCGTGGCTGGTGCCGCTGGTGCGCACACTGCTGGACCGTGCCTACGGGCCGCTGGGACTCCAGTGGGGGCTGCCCTCCTTGCCACCCACGAACGGCAGCCCTACCTTCTTTGAGGACTTCCAGGCTTTTTGCGCCACACCCGAATGGCGCCACTTCATCGACAAGCAGGTGCCCGGAGGTGGGGATTTGGGAAGGGGTGTAGGGGCTGGGGCATGCCTCAAGCACTGCTCTCTCTCTCTCTCTCTCTCTCTCTGTGTCCCTCTGTGTCTGCCAATCCTCCAGGTGCAGCCCACCATGTCACAGTTTGAGATGGACACATATGCTAAGAGCCATGACCTCATGTCGGGCTTCTGGAACGCCTGCTACGACATGCTCATGAGCAGCGGCCAGCGACACCAGCGGGAACGCAGCCATAGTCGGCGGGCCTTTCAGGTGTGCAGCCCAGGCCGCCGGGGAGAAGGCGGGGATCGGGGAGCTGCTTCGCCCGTGTGTGATTGCCCTGGCGATGGCTAATGGGCAGGAGAGGTAGCAGCCAGAGAGACTGAGCAGTTCCTTCTCACTGCAGGAGTTGGTGCTGGAACCTGCCCAGCGCAGGGCTCGCCTGGAAGCGCTGCGGTACGCCGCGGTGCAGAAGCAGCAGGCGGCGCAGCACTCGATGGCGCTGCTGCAGTGGGGCGCGCTATGGCGCCAGCTCTCCAGCCCTTGTGGGGCCTGGGCGCTACGGTGAGGCTGGGCCTCTGGGTGGTGGAGGAAACATGTTTAGGGAATGGAGCAGCCTCGAGTGCCAGACTACTGCTGGCTTTTTGTGCTCAAGGTGTTAATTAAAGTAGTGCAGAGGGCTGGAGAGATGGCTTAGCGGTTAAGCGCTTGCCTGTGAAGCCTAAGGACCCCGGGTTCTAGGCTCGGTTCCCCAGGTCCCACGTTGCGCAAGGGGGCGCACGCGTCTGGAGTTCTTTGGCAGAGGCTGGAAGCCCTGGCGCGCCCATTCTCTCTCCCTCCCTCTATCTGTCTCTCTGTCTGTCGCTCTCAAATAAATAAACTAAAAAAAAAAAAAAAAGTAAAGTAGTGCAGAGCCTGGGCGTGGTGGTGCACGCTTTCTTTAATCCCAGCCCTCGTGAGGCAGAGGTAGGAGGGTCTCTGTGAGTTTGAGGCCACCCGGAGAATGCAGAGTGAATTTCAGGTCAGCCCGGGCTAGACTGAGAACCTACCTCAAAAACCAACCCCCTCCCCCAATAAATAAATAAAGTAGTGCAGAGTAGGACTGGAGTAGGGCGCTTGCCTGAAAAGCCAAAGGACCCAGGTTTGGCTCCCCAGGACCCACATAAGCCAGATGATGCACAAGGTGGCACATGCATCTGGAGTTCATTTACAGTGGCTGGAGGCCCTGGCATGCCCATTCTCTCCTCCATCCCACTCTGCTTACAAATAAATGTTAAAAAATAATCCTGGGAAGGAGGCTGGGCGTGGTGGCGCACGCCTTTAATCCCAGCACTCGGGAGGCAGAGGTAGGAGGATTGCTGTGAGTTCCAGGCCTCCCTGAGATTACATAGTGAAATCCAGGCCAGCCTGGGCTAGAGTGAGACCCTACCTCGAAGAACCAAAATAAATAAATAAATAATGCTGGGAGGGGATGTCTTAGCCTTCTGCCTACCGTGACCACTCCTGAGGGTATATCTGCAGGGTGCCTCCAACCACCCACTGGAAGCTGTCCAGCGCTGAGACATACTCACGCATGCGCCTGAAGCTGGTACCCAACCATCACTTTGACCCTCATCTGGAAGCCAGTGCCCTGCGTGACAACCTGGGTGAGAGAGTGGGCAGCGCTTGGTCCACCCAGCTGATAACTTCCCCTCCTGCCATGCTGAGTTCCCTTGGCCCCTTGCAGGTGAGGCACCCCTGACACCCACAGAGGAGACCTCACTCCCTCTGGCAGTGACCAAAGAGGCCAAAGTCAGCACCCCACCAGAGGAACTGCAGGAAGACCAATTAGGAGAGGAAGAGCTGGCCGTGTTGGAGACCCCGTGAGTTGTGTGGGCTCGGGACTGACCCGGGGCCCTGGAGCTCTGACTCCCTGGAACGTCAGGCAAGGTGCCTGCCTTGGTAGATACGAGCCTGCTGTGGGACTGAATCCCAGAGTCCATGTCTTCTGCTGCCTGACTTCAGCCTCCTGGAGCAACTGCCCTAAATGTTGGGAGTCATTTAATAGGGTAGATGTTAACCACTCCAGAGCAAGGTTTTATTATTTATTTATTTTTTTAAGTTCATTTTTATTTATTTATGTGAGAGTGAGAGACTCAGGAGATAGAGGTAGGATCACCATGAGTTTGAGGCCTGCCTGAGACTACATGATGAATTCCAGATCAGCCTGGGCTAAAGGGAAACCCTACTTTGAAAACCCAGGGCTGGAGAGATGGCTTTGCAATTAAAGATGGCCCAAACCAAAGGAATTGGGCTTGGTTCCCCAGTACTCAAAGCTGAATGCACAAGGAGGTGCTTGTGTATGGAGTTCACTTGCAGTGGCTAGAGGCCCTGTTGTGCCCATCCTCTCTCTCAAATAAATAAATACCACACACACACACACACACACACACACATATATATATGTATATGTAGTTTTTTGTTTTTCGAGGTAGGGTCTCAATCTAGCCCAGGCTGACCTGGAATTCACTATGGAGTCTCAGGGTGGCCTCGAACTCACGGCAATCCTCCTACCTCTATCTCCTGAGTGCTGGGATTAAAGGCGTGCGCCACCACACCTGGCTTAAATAAAATATTTTTTAAAAAGAAAAATAAAAAAGCGGAGCAGGACAGGATGGTGGGAAATGGGCTGGGGCCTTGGGAGAGGAAGTAAAGGGTGGGGTGTGGCTTGGCAAGCAGCAAATAGGACTTCAGAAGCCCAGGGACGGTGGGCATGTCCTTCTCTGGGACGTTATGCATACCACACGTACGTCATGGCTCAGTGGCACTCAGAGCTTGTCAAGCAAGGAGTGCCAGAGTCCCTCGCTGAGGTGGGTGCCGGCCCTCAGGGTGGAGGCGGCAGAATTGGATGAGCAGCGTGAGAAGCTGGTGCTGTCGGCGGAGTGCCAGCTGGTCACGGTGGTGGCCGTGGTGCCAGGATTGCTGGAGGTCACCACGCAGCACTTGTACTTCTATGATGGCAGCACCGAGCGTGTGGAAACCGAGGAGGGTACGTTCTGATGGAGCAGGTTGGGCATGCGGGGGAACAGCAGAGAAGGCCTGAGACCCGGGCTGGGCGGTGGCCAGTGACTTGTCATTCATGATACCCGCCGCTGGCCCCGTAGGCATCGGCCATGACTTCCGGCGCCCACTGGCCCAGCTGCGCGAAGTCCACCTGCGGCGTTTCAACCTGCGCCGCTCAGCCCTGGAGCTCTTCTTCATCGATCAGTCCAACTACTTCCTCAACTTCCCCTGCAAGGTGGCTGGGCCCTCCTCTCCGTGCCAGGCTCCGAGGCCCCAGCCCTCCCCTGTTGCCCACCATACCCTGGTACGGAACCAGGTGTACTCATGGCTCCTACGCCTGCGGCCACCCACCCAAGGCTACCTCAGCAGCCGCTCTCCTCAGGAGATGCTGCGTGCCTCAGGCCTCACCCAGGTGAGAGCATCCCGAATTTGTGGGGTGAGAGTGGGGTGTGCTGGGAAGCCCCACGGCTCACATCCTGTCCCTTCCTCCCCTCCCCCGCCCCGGCAGAAATGGGTGCAGCGTGAGATCTCCAACTTTGAGTACTTGATGCAACTCAACACCATTGCGGGGCGCACCTACAACGACCTGTCTCAATACCCTGTGGTGAGGGTCCCGCTCTGCACGCTCCCAACCAGCCTTCTGCTCTGTCAGCACTGGTGAACGAGCTTGGTCCCTGAATAGATGTGCTCTTAAGACCTCCCCTCTGTTCCCTGCCACCACCTCGCGTTCCCAGCCCTCTCCCTCCCCTTCTGGTCTTCTCCAAAGGATGCTGGACATATTGCCCCCCCGCCATCACTCCACCAAGTGGCTCTGCCCAACTTCCTGAGGGGTGAAGGCATGGGAGAGCTGGCAGGTCATCAGGCTCCTCATATAGCTCCTCCCCCGGGTGGGTGGCCAGTTCCCCTGGGTCTTACAGGACTACGTGTCCCCAACTCTGGACCTCAGCAACCCAGCTGTCTTCCGGGACCTGTCCAAACCCATCGGTGTGGTGAACCCTAAGCATGCCCAGCTCGTGAGGGAGAAGTGAGCTTGTGGGCAGGGCAGGGCAGGGCTAAGCGGGCTGGGGAATGGGTGTGTGTGTGTGTAGGGGGCAAGGCTTCTCATTCCTACCACCTGTGGTCCCAGATACGAGAGTTTCGAGGATCCTGCGGGCACTATTGACAAGTTTCACTATGGTACCCACTACTCCAATGCAGCGGGCGTGATGCACTACCTCATCCGCGTGGAACCTTTCACCTCGCTGCATGTCCAGCTGCAGAGTGGCCGGTGCGCCCAGGGGTGGGGACAGGGTGGGGAGGAGTGCCGGGTCTGCTTCTCGGTCTGTTGTCCCCTCCGGCCACACCTTCCAACCCCTCACCTCACCCCGACCGTTTCCCTCCACCAGCTTTGACTGCTCCGATCGGCAGTTTCACTCGGTGGCGGCAGCCTGGCAGGCCCGCCTGGAGAGCCCTGCGGACGTGAAGGAGCTCATCCCCGAGTTCTTCTATTTCCCTGACTTCCTGGAGAACCAGAACGGTAGCACGCTGGGCGCCGGGCACGGGAATGGGTTGGGGGGACTTGGGACTGCCCGGGGACGGGTAAGGATGGACATTGACCCAGTCATCTGCCAGGTTTTGATCTGGGCTGCCTCCAGCTGACCAACGAGAAGGTGGGCGACGTGGTGCTTCCCCCATGGGCCAGCTCTCCTGAGGACTTCATCCAGCAGCACCGCAGAGCTCTGGTGAGGAGGTGACCACCCACGAGCGGGCAGCCTGGGTTGAGGGCTGTGATGGGTTGTCAGTCATCGCGGGATTGACCACCCTGCCCTACCCGCAGGAGTCAGAGTACGTGTCTGCCCACCTGCACGAGTGGATCGACCTCATCTTTGGCTACAAGCAGCGGGGCCCAGCAGCCGAGGAGGCCCTTAACATCTTCTACTACTGTACTTATGAGGGTGAGCAACGCACACAGGATGAGGGGGCAATGCAAACGAAAAGGGGCCCTAGAGGCTGGAGAGATGGTTCAGCAGTTAAGCCACTTACTTGCCTGTAAAGCCAAAAGACCCAGGTTCGATTCTCCAGGACCCACGTAAATCAGATATACAAGGTGGCGCATATGTCTGGAGTTTGTTTGCAGCAGCTAGAGGCCCTGGTGTGCCCATATTTTCTCTATCTCTGCCTCTTTCTCTCTCTCAAATAAGTAAATAAAAATAAAATATTTTATTGTAGGTTTTTTGAGGTAGGGTTTCACACTAGTCCAGGCTGACCTGGAATTCACTGTGTAGTCTCAGGGTGGCCTCACACTTCGTGGCAATCCTTCGACCTCTGTCTCCCGAGTGCTGGGATTAAAGGCATGTGCCACCACACCTGGCAAAAAATAAAATACCTTAAAAGTTAAAAAAAAAAGGGGGGGTGCTGGAGAGATGGCTTAGCGGTTAAGCACTTGCCTGTGAAGCCTAAGGACCCTGGTTCAAGGCTCAATTCCCCAGGACCCACGTTAGCCAGATGCTTAAGGGGGCGCATGTGTCTGGAGTTCATTTGCAGTGGCTGGAGGCCCTGCCACGCCCATTCTCTCTCTCTCTCTCTTTCTCTCTCTGTCGCTCTCAAATAAGTAAATAAAAATAAACAAAAAAATTGTTTAAAAAATAAAAAAAAGAAAGAGTCCTAACTGCTCTGCCTCCCTCTCAGGGGCCGTAGACCTAGACCATGTGGCGGATGAGCGGGAACGGAAGGCCCTAGAGGGTATCATTAGCAACTTTGGGCAGACACCCTGTCAGCTGCTGAAGGTAAATCCAGCTTCAAAGACAGTGGCTCAGATCAGCCATGCCATGGTTCTGACCAGCTACTTGTCTACAGGAGCCACATCCAGCCCGGCTCTCGGCTGAGGAAGCAGCCCATCGCCTTGCCCGCCTGGACACTAACTCACCTAGCATCTTCCAGAACCTAAACCAGCTGAAGGCCTTCTTTGCAGAGGTGAGAAGAGGGCAGGGCCTCCTAGGCTGTGAGATGGCCTGACCTCTGGGGGCAGGCGGGAACCCTAAATCAAGACGACTGATTTAAAGCCATCTTGGTAGGAGGGTCTTCTTCAGACATGCCTGGAAAGGCAGCCACTCACCAGACAATCTCAGAAAGCCTGAAGGTCAGGACAGAGGGAATCTAGCCTTGAGTCTCTCCTGCCTGCTGCCTGCAGCCTGCAACTTCAGATGTTGCCCTTGGGCCTCCTTTTAGGCTCCCCTCTCTTCCTATCTGGGGGAGGGGGTAGATAAAAATACCCAGGTTAAGATCAAACTATCGTTGCTTCTTGCTCTTTTCTCTTCCTTCCTTCCCTTTCACCTTCTCCTTCCCTTCCTCCTCCTCCTTCTTTTCCTTTCTTTGTTTTTTTGAGGTAGGTTCTTGCTCTAGCCCAGGCTGACCTGGGATTCACTATTTAGTCTCAGGGTGGACTCGAACTCACAGCTCTCCTCCTACCTCTGCCTCCCAAGTGGGGGGATTAAAGGCGTGCGCCACCACGCCAGAAGCTTCTTGTTCTTTTTCTGTGTTTGCATGATGCCCTCCTGCATGCTCACAGTCTCACGTCTGTTTCTAGAAAGGGGGGTCCTCAGCATGTAGGATACCTATTCTCTGACGCCTGGGGGCGGACTGTGTAGCTGAGGCTCCAGCTGCCCCTCAGCCCAGCCCTTGTCTCTTCAGGTTGTCAGCGAGGGTGTTCCTGTGGTGTTCGCTCTGGTTCCCCACCGCCAGCCCCACTCCTTCATCACTCAAAGCTCCTCAGATCTGTTGGTAAGTGCTTCGGGCAGGACGCCACCTTGGCTCCGCCTTCTCTGATGGCCCCAAACCCACCTCAGCACCTTCTTGCCCACAGGTGACTGTGAGTGCCAATGGGCTGCTGGGCACCCACAGCTGGTTGCCCTACGACCGGAACATAAACAACTATTTCAGCTTCAGCAAAGACCCCTCCATGGGTAACCCCAAGTAAGCTAGAGCGCTGTAGGCGGGGAAGGGCTATAAATGCCCTGTGTCCTGTGTAGCCCTATCTGGCTACAATCCCTGATGGCCTGAGTGTCTCCCATGTGACACAATTTCACCTACCATCTTCCCACTTGGTCAGGATGCAGAGACTGCTGAGTGGCCCGTGGATGCCGGGCAGTGGTGTGAGTGGGCAAGCACTGGCAGTGGCCCCGGATGGAAAGCTGCTCTTCAGCGGTGGCCACTGGGATGGCAGCCTGAGAGTCACTGCACTGCCCCGTGGCAAGCTGCTGAACCAGCTAAGCCAACACCTTGGTATGAACAGCCTGAGCGCTGGGGAAAAAATGAGATGCGTAAGGTGGGGAGTGGGACTGTAAGGATGGCCCAGGAGGTGTGACAACTCTGCCCGCCTGTGTCCTCCCTTCCCCGTGCAGATATAGTAACCTGCCTTGCACTGGACACCTATGGCATCTACCTCATTTCAGGCTCCCGGGACACCACGTGCATGGTGTGGCGGCTCCTGCAGCAGGTGTGCTCAGTGGGGTCCTCAAAGTCCAGCCCATCTGCCCGTCAGGGCTGCTCTCCCGTCATCCCCTTTTGCCTACTACAGTGAGAATTCCAGGGCTTTATGACCCTCCTACCGTTTGGCTTTGGACAAGGTCTTCACATTTCCTGAATCCTAAGCTAGCCCCGGCTCCCCACAGGGTGGTCTATCAGTAGGGCTGGCACCAAAACCCGTGCAGGTCTTATACGGGCATGAGACTGCAGTGAGCTGCGTGGCCATCCGCACAGAGCTCGACATGGCTGTGTCTGGATCTGAGGTACGTGTGGGCATACCTTTGTTTTAGGCTTATCCCTGGAGCCTTTAACACCTCTGCCCAGCATCCTAAGATACCTTTCCGCAGGGTGGAACTGTGATCATACATACGATACGCCGCGGGCAGTTTGTGGCAACGCTGCGGCCTCCAGGGTCCACGTTGCCTGGTCCTGTGCTCCACCTGGCACTGGGGTCCGAAGGCCAGATAGTGGTACAGAGCTCCGCATGGGAACGTCCAGGGGCCCAGGTATGGGGAAAGGGTGCATGGCAAATACAGCAAGGATATGGCAAGGGCATGGTGGGTTGTGGTTGACACACCGTTCCCTCCAGGTCACCTACTCCTTGCACCTGTACTCTGTAAACGGGAAGTTGCGGTCTTCACTACTTCTAACAGAGCAGCCTACAGCCCTGGCAGTGACAGAGGACTTTGTTTTGCTGGGCACTACTCAATGTGCCCTACACATCCTTCACCTGAACAAGTGAGCCCCACTATGTATGAGTGCCCTTCAAGGTGGCAGTGGTTGGTTGGGTAGTGAGTGTTCTCTGTCTCTGGGCACATTCTTTTAGGGATGTTGCCAGGGTCATATCATTCCCCCATTTTAAAGATGGTTCCCAGGAACTCCACACTATTGTGGGAGCCATCCTTAAAATGAGGGCAGAGGGCCGGGTGTGGTGACGCACACCTTTAATCCCAGCAATGGGGAGGCAGAGTTAGGGAGGATTGCCGTGAGTTCGAGGCCACCCTGAGACTACGTAGTGAATTCCAGCTCAGCCTGGGCTAGAGTGAGACCCTACAACCAAACAACAACAAAAAAAACAGGCAGAGAAGGTCCGGCATGCAAGGTTCCTTTGCAGTTGCAATCACGGTGTATATCCCCTCCTCTGCTCCAGACTGCGCACCGCAGCACCTCCCCTGCCCATGAAGGTGCCAGTTCGCAGTGTGTCTGTGACCAAGGAGTGTAGCCACGTGCTGGTGGGCCTGGAGGACGGCAAGCTGATCGTGGTGGGCGCTGGACAGCCGTCGGAGGTGAGGCCAGGGGCAGGCGGGCCTCCAACCAGGTCTGGGAGGGGAGCGTTGGCCTCACGCCACCCCACCCCACCAGGTGCGCAGCAACCAGTTCGCGCGGAAGCTGTGGCGCTCCTCCTCGCGGCGGATCACGCAGGTGTCCTCGGGCGAGACGGAGTACCGCGCCGGCGAGGCTCCGCGCTGAGCCAGGCAGGCCGAGGTGCGCACGCAGGCACCGCCCTTGGCCGAGCCAGATGGGGGCGGCCCCGCCCAGGGGTTGGCTGCATCAGGGGGCGGGGCGTGGTGGGCGGGGCCCACCCCCCGAGCTCAGGGATTGGCGGATGGTTTCACCAGGAAGTCCCGCCCCTCGCCGGGAGAGGGGCGGTGAGAACCCAGCGCCGGCCTCCGAGGCCACAGCAGCACTTTTTGCACAAGGGTGTGGTAGTGATGGTGGTGGTGGTGGTGGGAGGAGAAGCCCCTGCTTCCGAGCCCCAACGCCCCAGCGAAGCAGCTCCAGGACCGCCCGTGGCCTTAATTCTCAAAGGCGACCCTCGCCCCACCCCCACCCACCCATTCCCAAGCAATAAACTCGACCTAGTTTTGTACTGCTTTGTCTCTTGTGTGTGCGCGTGATGTTCCTGCCCACAGTTCCTGGTCCCTGTGTCTCCCAGTTTAACTAGATGAGCCATCTCTGTTCCTTGGGTTCCGCCCATCGGGTCTATCCAGTCGCTCCGGCTGGCCGTTTGCACGGAGCGTGGTGGGGGGGGTGAGACCGCGCCCTGAGTTCTGCCCCGCCTCCTCATTGTCCTGCTCCCCTCGCGATCAGCCCCCACCACCATCACCACCAGCCTTGGCCCTCCCCTCTCCTTGGCTCGCTTTCTTGGGCAGACCGGAACCTGCCCTCTCCAGGGATTCCCGCTGCCCCTTCCCAGCGGGCCCAGAGTAATCCCGTGGCCTCAGGTTTAAGGCTCCAGTTGTGCCCGGCTGAGGATTCTGGCACAGAAGGTCAGGAGGGGTGGGAGTGCGGAACCTGGGGGTCTTGCTGGGTGGAGAGAGCCAGAACTGTGTCCCCCCCCACCCCCGCTACCCCCACCTCGAGGTCCGTTTTCGCGAGGGTACCAGTGACTCTGTCTGGGGTGTTTGTGAGAAATCAGAGCGGCGTGGGAGTGCTGGGCAAACTTGCATTCTTTGTTCGGATTTTGTGGGTTTGGAGATGGGTGGGGAGGCTAGAAGTTCCAATCTAGCAGCCCAGGTTGGGTGGGGTAGCGTTTCTAGGGCCTGTCTGTTGCTGCTGCTGCTGCTGGTTTACAGGCTCACCCACCAAACAGGATCTGGGAAGGATCCCCCTTTAGGGTAAGTGATACAATGGTACACACATAACACACGGCAAGGGCCACTGTCACCCACATCCCAGACCTACTTGGCCACAATAGTGGACTGCTTTTAGTCTTGCCACTGACCTACAATAAGGTAGAAGCCGGTTACTGCGGCAGTGGCTGGCCGTTGGGGACTACAAGGATTATCCCTGCTCTTTCTTCAGACAAGATCTCCTTCCAGACACACAGCCTCTCTCCCTAGCCTTCAGAAAATGGACCCCAGCAGACTCAATCCTGTAGGGTCCAGGTGGGCCTTGAGACTGACAGTGGCCCTGTCTTTTGGGTTTCAGGCCCCCTCTGAATTCTAAATCCGAACACTGATCCCAGAGGAAGGCTTCAGAATGTAGTCACTACAGGAAGTCCTCCTGTCTTGGGACTGTAGGATATTGAATACCTGGGCACAGTCAAGGTGCCTTGTAGTTTGCTTTAGCATGAGATGGGGTTACAGGCATGTCTCCTTTACCGTCGTCCTCTGTAACATCCCTGGACAAGATTAGGTGTCTGCCAAGGTTTCTTGAGACAGGGTGGCTTCGAGCCCTTTCCATCCCTCCCGACCCTCCAGCTTTGGTCAGCTGTCTGTCACTTGCACCGTTTTGCACGGGAAGTAAACTTGTAGCCTTAATCAGGATGGAGTGAGCCAGAAATGGGGACAGGCTATCCCCAGGAACTTGTAACAAACACCTTGAGGATTTCCCCATGTCCCTGCACACAGCTCCTTCTGGACTCGGAGAAGCAGCCTCCCAGCTCCCTCAGCTCCCCACGACCCTCCAAACTCATTCTCCAAGAAGCAGCCCAAGGGAGCACTTCCCAAGGACCGCCATGCTTCACAACTCCAGCCACAGCAAAGGTGTAGTCTATGCAGGTAAGCATTCCTTGACCCAGAGCCCAGGCAGTGGGCAGGCTGGGCAAGTACTCTGGCTGGGTATTTAACAGTCCAAGCAGCTGGATGGGTGTGGTGGTTCATGCCTTTAATCTCAGCACTTAGGAGGCAGAGGCAGGAGAATTGCTGTGAGTTCAAGGTCACCCTGAGATTACATAGAAAAATTCCAGGAGATCCTGGGCTACAGTGAGACTTTACCTTGAAAAACTAAAATAGTAAGACTAATCACACTAAGTGTTGCCAGCACTTGGGAGGCAGAGCAGGATCACTGTGAGTTCGAGGCCAGCCTGGCACTACAGAGTTAAGTTCCAAGCCGGGCATGGTTGTGCACACCTTTAATCCTAGTTCTCAGGAGGAGAGGAGGGTAGAGGTAAGAGGATTGCTGGGAGTTGGAGGCCAGCCTGGGCTAGACAGATCGTACCTTGAAAAAACAAACAAACTAAAACAACAAAACCAGAGTAAGTTCCAGGTCAGCCTGGGCTTGAGTGAGACCCTACCTTGAAAAAAAGAAAAGAAAAAAAAAAAAGAAACGGTCAACTCTTAATGTCCATGCTTTGATATTTTGACTACATGAAGACTGCTGCTTCCAGGTGAGGCTGCCCAAGGATCCTACCCTTGGTTCGCTGCCCCTGACCCTTATCTGTTCTTTCCTTCACAGATACTGCCCTGAGGGGGCAGGACAGAAACAGGGAAGAGGTATGGATAGGAGTTGAGGGAGCCTTGTCCCCCAATACTTCCTCCCTATTCCCCCCTGAGCCTCCAGGGGCCTCAAGTAGCATCATCCCAGTCTACTGTGCCCTCCTGGCCACTGTAGTCCTCGGTCTGCTTGCCTACGTGGCTTTCAAATGGTAGGTGGTTTGGGCACTGCCCTGTGGCATTCTCTCCAGCCAGCTCCTTGTCTTGGTAAAGACAGGAGCGAGTTGACAAAGTACCTCCCTGCTTCCCATAGCTGGCGCTCACATAGGCAAAGACAACAGTTGGCCAAAGCCCGGACTATAGAGCTGGGGGACCAGAGGCATGGTGACAACGGTGTCTTCATGGACTCTCCTAGTAGTCCAGAGCCCTGTATCTCCAGCCACGGTGAGCACCTTTCCCTGGTCTATAAGTCTATGGGGTCTACCTAGTACTACCCCACCACCCACCCATGTGACTCTTATGTCCCCTGCTCCAGGACCTCATCCTGATCTTGCCTGCCAACTTTACCTTCAGCTTCCTCAGCAGCAGCAGGAAGAAATAGAGCGGCTCCTGATGTTGGGTGAACCTGACCAGGGCTGGCAGGGCCTGGCAAGCCGCCTGGGCTACCAGGCTGAGGCAGTGGAGACCATGACCCATGGTCAGGTGCCAGCCTCTACCCTGCTGAGGGACTGGGCCACCCAAGAAGGCAGCAGAGCTACCCTGAGGGTGCTACAAGACGCCCTGACTGCCATGGGTCGTGACGATGTGGTCCAGGTACTGGGCCCCACAGCTGAAGGTTGCTCTGTGGTGTGACACCCCAACAATCTGATTTGGTGCTTCCCACTGCTCCCACTGCCTTACACCTTCCCATTCTTGGGCTTCCTGGCATTGCTGGCTTGGCCCTGGTGGAACACGGAATATCCATCTGTCACTTCCTCTCATCCTTTCCTCCAGAATACAGACCGGACTATCGGGGTGGGAGATGATAAGTGGGGCGGAGCTGTGCCCCTCAGATCCCCACTCTGCCTCCCTAAGCTGTTTTTTTATTTTTCTACTTTGTATTCCAAATTAAAGATGACTTTGGACTTCTGTTCTATCTGGTGGCTCATTGAGCCTGTGAGACAGTGGAGTAGCTGTGAGAGGCCCAGAAAAGGGTCTGTAGGATGTGGGAAGACTGTCTCTTCAAGCAGCAGCTGGGATGGCAAGACAAGAGGCCAAGACTTGAGTTCACATCCCATAGCTGCCCTGCAATTGTTGGATAACATCAGGACGCTATTTACCTGCTGAACTGTAGCTTTCTTAGCTGGGACAGGTTCAGTAGGTTCCCTGTCCCTAAACTGGCAGCATTAAGACCCTGGGTTTGAGGTGATTTCCCTGACTTGTGCTGTGACCAGCACTGGACTGAGGCTGAAGGCCTTCTGTGTCACTAAACAGGGGACAAAAGGTAGTCTGGTCCTGGGAACTAGTTGCTGAAGATCTAAGTCACCTACAGACAAGAAAAAGGGCTTTCCTTTCAAGATAGGAGCCCTGGGACTGGAGAGGTAGCTTAGCGGTTAAGGCGTTTGCCTGCAAAGCCTATGGACCCAGGTTTGATTTCCTAGTACCCACAGAAAGCCAGAAGCACAAGGTGGTGCATGTGTCTGGAGTTTGTTTGCAGTGGTTGGAGGCCCTGGTGCACCCTTTCTCTTTCTCTGACCAAAAAATATAGCCAGGCATGTTGGTTCATACCTTTAATCCCAGCACTTGGCAGGCAGAAGTAGGAGGATCACCATGAGTTCAAGGCCACCCTGAGACTACATAGTGAATTCTAGGTCAGCCTGAGCTAGAGTGAGAAAAATTAAACAGATAGGAACTCTGAGCTAGGGATATAGCTCACTGGCACAGCATTGGCCTAGCAAGCATGGGGTCATGGATTCAGTCTCCAGAATTAGAGAACTCCACTGAGGAAAGTTAATTCCAAACTTCCATAGCTGGTCATATGGCTTGAACGTAAGACCGGCTGGGGCAGCTGAGCAAAACCACTTGCCCTGCTATGTATGTGCCTATCCTGAAGGGAGGGACACGTAGGTTGGTAACCCTGCCTTTTGGAGTACTAGGCAGATGGCCTTACCTAGAAAGGAATAATGCAGAAGGATTAGAAACCTTTAGGTCCAACCAAACTCTGAGAAGACCAGGGATAGCTTCATTAAGCTGAGATGCAACTGGAATTACCTGCTTTGTGAGTAGAAAGCTCAATATAAACTGCATCTTCTGCTGTCTCTTAGAAATTGTTTACCAGACCCAGTATAGTGGCACACGTCTTTAATCCCAGCACTCAGGGGGCAGAGGTAGGAGGATCATGGTGAGTTCAAGACCGCCCCGAGACTAGAGAGTGAATTCCAAGTCAGCCAGGGCTACAAGCAAGACCCTACCTTGAAAAACCACAAACACACAAAATAGCAACACCCTGTAAGACTTTCTGCTAAAATAAAGGAGGAGAAGGGGATATGATGGAGTGGAGTTGCAAAGGGAGGAATTACAATGGTTTATTGTCTTCAATTATGGAAGCTGTCAATTAAAAAAAAAGTCTTGGCTGGAGAGATGGCTTAGCAGTTAATGTGCATGCCTGGGGGATCGAACCTAGGTCCTTAGGCTTCACAGCTCTGGGGAGAGTGAGGTAGCAGGATCACTGTGAGTTCAAGGATGTGTAAAGGCTACAAATTCAATGTCATTTATTTTGAGGTAGGGTTTCACTCTAGCCCAGGCTGATCTGGAATTCACTTTGTAGTCTCAGAGTGGCCTTGAACTCATGGTACTCCTACCTCTGCCTCGTGAGTGCTGGGATTAAAGGCGTGCATTACCACGCCTGGCTCAATGTCATTTTATTGAAGACAATTAAATACCCATAGATGTTGGCCTAGGTAGCCCTAGAACCTATTCCCTACTAAGACTGTCTTGTTACACAATATGTGTTAAGGGTTGCTGCCCTTCTGATACAGGATTTTAAATAATTTATTGATCCTTGTTCAGCCTTAATTTCATCCATAGTACCAATTCCTATGCCTCAGTGTTGTGAAGATTGAGCACAACCTGATCTCAAGTGCTCAGCACGATATCTAGTATGCAATGTGTGTTCTAATTCCTTCCTACTTGGTCCAAGCTTTGGCAGGCTATGAGCTAGCTTTGTTTTTCTCTTCCCACAAGGCAGTGCTGCAGTGAACAGAATCAGTCTAGTGAGTCACAGATGGGCCTGGCCTCTTTGTAGAGATGTACCCCAGACCAGCATAAAGCTCCTGGGACTCTTTCCTGCCCAGAAAACTAACCATTTAAGGGACGGACATAGCTGAGCCCTGCATCTTGTAGCCTATATGCTTACTCTCACCTCAGCCTATGCCCATGTCTCTTCTATTAAGGTACTCTGCTACCTTCCCTCCCTCCCATGTCTAGGCCCATGTCAAGTGGCATTAACAAGTTGGAATCCAAACAATGAGTGAGCCTCCAACGGGCTAAGAAAAATAAAGGTGGGCCAGGCGTGGTGGCATACCCCTTTAATCGCAGCACTTGCAAGGTAGAGGTACGAGAGTTCGAGGCCAGCCTGAGACTACATAGTGAATTCCAGGTCAGCCTGGGCTAGAGTGAGACCTACCTTGAAAGAAAAAAATTTTTTAAATAAATAAAGCCAGAAGGCAAGAGATCCAGCAACCCTCTACAATCAGATGTTATCAAAGGGAAGACACATCTGGTCTGTCATTTGACTGACCCACTAACCAAAGTAAAGTAGCCCAGTGCCAGTGAGGTTATGAGGACACAATTTCTCTGTTCTGGAATGCCTGTGCATTTGATTTAACCCCTGATCACAGCTCCAAGTCAGCCACCAGGCAAGAACTTGAGATGCAGTGGAACTGAGTTTATAATATAATTCAGCAATAAGCTAGGTGTGGTGATGCACACCTTTAATTACAACAGTTGAGAGGAAGAAGTAAGAGGATCTCTGTTAGTTTGAGGTCAGCCTGCGACTACATAGTGAATTCCAGGTCAGTATGGGCTAGATCAAGACCCTACTTCAAAAAAACAAAATCCAGTAGCAAAGATTAATTTTGGACTTTACACATGAGTGGCCACTCTATCTTTTTTCTCTCAAGTGACACCAATAGAAGCATGTTTAAGTTTTAGGGAACACACATATCAAGTTCCTTAATTGATTTTATTTTTTACATAAAAAGTTCAGTAAAAATTGGATAAAGTAAAGTGATCTTAAGCAGTAAATCAATCTTATCAACATAGCACAAGGCTGGCCAAAACCACAAGTCAGCCTGCTTTGGAATATTTACATGATATCAAATTAAACCTTGCAGGAGAATTTATAGCATCCTTACAAAGTCTTTCTGTGATCCTAGCACATAGAGGCTAACAGCAAAACAAAAAACAAAAACCAAGGAAAAAAAAAAACAAATTATTTTCAATATATTCACATATACATTAAAATATAATACAGCTCCTCAGGGTAAAGGGTCTTGGGGGGATGCGCATGGGTCTGTGCGCTGACAGCACCGCCAAGGGGGAGACCCCAGTTCCAGAGTGGGGTCAGGCATGGCCTGGGTCTTCCCTAGGCTATGGCCTCTGGTGACCTGTAACTGTACACCCCAACAGCTCACAACCAGGGGGTCACTTGTAGATGGAGCTCTTTTTTGTGGTGTACAGCTAACGTTTGCAGACTTGAACTGCCCAGGATGATGGGTCATCAGTAGCACAACCCTGGCCAAGGGGTAGGGCAGAGGCCACAGGATTTCTTCTTTCCTGAATTAGTTCTATCTGATCACTTTGCCTCCTACCCTGGCCCCTTCAGTCACTCTAATTCAGTGTCCTCTTTAGGTCTGTAAACAGCTCCAAACTTCTGCATGTACTTCTTGATGTATTCCTTGGTTTTGTGTTTCACGTTCTCATTGCACTCCAGGTCCTCCGGGTTCTTACAGTACTTCAGCTCCTTATTCATAACACCATGCGTCAGCTGTTCAGGGCACAGGAAGAGAGACCACAGCCACCATCAGAGTGGACAGTTATTTCAAGGGAAAGTAACTGACTGGATGTTAAATAGTAGGGTAGGTTGGGGCAGGCTGGCCATGAAGGTCATCAGAAGAGATTCAGCTCCAAAAATCTGCTCGAGAACAACTAAGCATATTAACAGCATGTCCCTGCCCCTATCTTCCTTTATGTTCCTAGGCTCCCAGTCTTGGCATCTGGCACATAAAGCCACACTTTTTTTTTCTTTTTGGTTTCTCGAGGTAGGGTCTTGCTGTAGCCCAGGCTGACCTGGAATTCACTCTATTCTCAGGGTGGCCTCCAACTCACAGTGATCCACCTACCTCTACCTCCCAAGTGCTGGGATGAAAGGCGTGTGCTACCACACCCAGCTTAAAGCCACACTTTCTATGATGAAAGTATTTTAGATTAGATAGAGCATCTTAGATTTAAGGTACACAGTTTGCCAAAAGCAACAACAGACCAGAAGCAGGGGGAATACCTTGCGAGCAAGGTGTTTGAAATCTTCAGTTGTTGTGATTCTACCCACTTTGCAGTCAGGTTTCCGGTAAGGATTCAGGCACTGGACAATGAACTGAGACATCTGCAGGCAGTGGAAAAAAAAAAACAGTTCAGTACTTTGGAAGAGGCAAGGAGTTGTCGGATGGAACTGTTACATAAGGTAGCACATACAGTTAACCATTCTTCCCTTTTCCTCATTTAGGTGGGTGGTCTGGTCAGTAGCAGAATGCTAGTAAGCCAGTGAGATGTAAAAACTGGTTCTAGCTGGGCATGGTGACACACACCTTTAATCCCAGCACTCAGGAGGCAGAGGTAAGAGGATCACCTGTGAGTTCAAGGCTACCCTAAGACTACATAGTTAATTCCAGGTCAGCCTGGGCCAGAGCGAGACCCTACCTCAAAACAAGCAAACAAATGGTTATAGCTAGGCTTGGTGGCACATGCCCTTAATACCAGTACTGGGGAGGCTGAGATAGGAATAAGAATAAGAGTTTGAGGCTAGCCTGGGGCTAAAGAGTGAGTTCTAGGTTAGCCATGTTAGGATGAGAACATACTGTAGAAAAAACAAACACACCTATGTATTTTTTTTTTGTTTATTTTTATTTATTTGAGAGCAACAAACACAGAGAAAAAGGCAGATAGAGACAGAGAATGGGCACGCCAGGGCCTCCAGCCACTGCAAACAAACTCCAGACATGTGCCCCCTTGTGCATCTGGCTAATGTGGGTCCTGGGGAATCGAGCCTCGAACCGGGGTCCTTAGGCTTCTCAGGCAAGTGCTTAACCCTAAGCCATCTCTCCCACACCTTTGTATTTTTATGAAGAGTCTGTTGCTAGGTTCTCTGGGCACTACTGGCAAAGTAGAGGAGGTTTTTTAGAGATCCTTGAAGGTACTACCCCAGAAACTGCAGGTAGATATTTTGCCCTTAAAGGGTTATACTGTGCTTCATAAACCAGAGCCACAGGCAGCAGATGGAAACCTGAATATTAGCTAGAAGGATGGTGCAGGGTAGGATATTTGCCATCCCACCATTTCCAATGTCCTCCACACACCATCTCTATAAGCTCTGTTCTGGATAGTGGCTCTTGAAAGAGACCCCAGGTATAGTAGCTCTGGAAGTATTTATGGTATAAAGTCATGGAGGAAAAAGGGAAGAAAGTGGCCAGTGACAGATACTTCCTAAAGGAAGCACTCTGAACAGGGCCTATCCATCCCTGAGACTGTGAGCCCTTAGGCAAAGAACAAGGCTGGATTATAGAGTAGACACTAAATAAATAACTACTGATTGGCAAAACTGAGACTCCCAACACTTTCACATAAGGACAGTAAGAAATTCTTACCAAAATTAGATAAATAAATAAAATAATAAATATATTTTTTTACTTACTTGAGAAAGAAAGTGACAGAGAGAGAAAAAATGGGCACCCCAGGGCCTTCAGCCACTACAAATGAACTCCAGATGTATGCACCACCTTGTGCATATGGATTTACATGGGTACTGGGGAAATTGATCCTGGGTCCTTTGGCTTTTCAGTAGCTTAACTGCTAAACCCTCTCTCAAGCCTCATTTCTAACACCCTTCACCATGCCCTGTGCTGTAGTTCATGGGACTACTTACAAATACCTGGAAAGGATGATGTTCTTTCTTGTTTTTGTACATTCTAATGTTAAGGTTTTTCTAGGTAGGGTCTTGTTCTAGCCCAGGCTGACCTGGAATTCACTATGTAGTCTCAGGGTGGCCTCAAACTCACGGCGATCCTCCTACCTCTGCCTCCTGAGTGCAGGGATTAAAGGTGTGCACTACCATGCCTGGCTGAAGTTATATTCCTTCTTGATTTCCACTCTGGCCTCTAGCCACTCTTCATATGGCTGCCATTACTACTTGCAGGTCTGTTAACTCTATGATTTGAACCTGTTCAATGAATGAACACTGAAGTTTAGAATCTAAATCTAAATGCCATGAGCAGGAAAGGAGTTCAATGCTCTGATGACACATTGCTTGGGTAAAGAGGGGCTGCATTTTCTCAGCACTATAAAGAGCAGGCAGCCGCCAGGTAAGACAGTAAAATAACCGTATTTTAAGCAAGAGGGCCTGAGGTTCAAGTCTTTTGTCAAGAGCTTGCCTTCTTAGAGTTGAAATTTCCTCCACTCATATAAGAGGAATGATAGTCCATATCTTGCCTACCTCAAGGGCGACTATAACAAAAAACTGAGGTAACAGCTACGAAAAAGTGCTAACCTAGTTATTAAGGGCCATACTGAAGTATTATCACAATAAAATCACTGAAATAAAGGAGTACCCAGAGACAAGGCAACCTAACACTACATAAACAGCTTTCCTTTGCTTGAGGCATTATAGAAGGTGCATAGTAAAACAAGTAAATGTGATTGGCAGGGGGACTCTTGTCAAGCCAGGATAGATAAAGTATTTTTAGTGCGGAGAGCAGCACTTTGGCAAGATAAATAAGCTAAACCTTATCTTTCTGCCTTAGGCAAGAAACATATAGATGCTTCAGAAAAGGAAAGAGCCAGGCATGGTGATGCACGCCTTTAATCCCAATACTCTGGAGGCAGAGGTAGGAGGATCACTGTGACTTCAAAGCCAGCATGAGACCACATAGTAAATTCCAGGTCAGTTCTGGGCTAGAGTGAGACCCTGTACCTCAAAAAACAAAAACAGAACAAAAAGAGAGAGAGAGAGAGAGAAACAGAAAGAGTTCACGTTAAAGCCTGTGGAGTTTACTATAAATATCTATGCAATTTTACCTCTTTTCTGAATACTTCTTTGCTTTTCTTAGCCAGCTCACTGGAGGTGTCCGCTTCTGCTGTCTTGGGCTTTTTCGAAGTCTAGAAATAGAAAACACAACAGGGCTGCATGAGATGACAGTTCAATGATGCCCCACTATCCCAGAACGCTCATTTGTTTCCTATAGTTGCGTTACATGGCCCTTTAAAAGAAATTCATTTAGAAGCTTATGGCCTGGAGGCTACTTAGCGTTAATGTTTCAAATCCTGTCATCTGACACCGAGATCCACAAACCAAATTCAGATCCTCTACTCCAAGTCAAAACTACATCCTAGAAATAGCTACACATATTTCTAGTTTTTTTTTTTTATTTTTTTATTTTTTAATACCTTAGGTAGGATCTCACTCTAACCCAGGCTGACCTGAAACTCACTATGGAGTCTCAGAGTGCCCTTGAACTTTCAGTAATTCTCCTGAGGGCTGGGATCAAAGACAGGTGCCACCACACCTGGCCACATTTCTAGGATTTTTTTTTCACAGTCAACCTGCAGAACGTGCTATATAATTTGGTGCCTCGTGTACTTATTCTGAACTTCAGTTCCTCCACATTATCATGTGAGGCCTGGAGTCAAGGAACTTATCTTTCATAGGCTCGACATTTTGGCATTATGGAACAAAGTTAAATGTTCTGAAAATCTTTGGTACTTAGGGACTTTTCCTGTAAGGGTGGGGCTGCCTAGACTACAGAAGAGTCTCAGCATTTATGAGACCCTCCTTGGAGGATGTTGTCTAGTTCAGGAATATAAAGATGGTGGTGCGGTGGTGCCATCTGCAGTCCCAGCACTTGGGAGGCAGACATGGGGAGAATGGCTGAGGGTCAAATCAGTGAATACAGGAGTAGAGGCCCAAGACAAAGAAAGTACACTGTCCCAGTATGACAGGATAAGAAATCCAGGAATGTGCCTTTCTATCACTGCTAAAGGAGAGGCCGCTGAATTCCCTTGAGCCAAGCATTGCTAAGATCCTGGCATTCAGAGCACCTGCCATACAGGCTGTTTCCAGTATTGGCCATCAGATCTCTTTTCAATTGGGTGCTGTATGTTCATGCTGTTGCCTAGCAGCTTAGAGCAAAGAAAAACAATTAATTCATTTTCCCATTTTATAGGACTTTCTTTCTTTCTTCTTCTTCTTCTTCTTTTTTTTTTTTTCAAGGTAGGATCTCACTCTAGCCCAGGCTGACTTGGAATTCAACTCTGTAGCTCTAGGCTGGCCACCTGGCCCAGGAGCTTCTGGGGATTCTCCTGTCTCCACCTACTATCTCTCTCACTCTCTTTGTTTTTGTTTTTTTGAGGTAGGGTCTCAGCTCTAGCTCAAGCTGACCTGGAATTCACTATGTGGTCTCAAGGTGGCCTCAAACTCACGGGGATTCTCCTGCCTCGGCCTCCCAAGTGCTAGGAATAAAGGTGTCCACCACCATGCCCTGCTCCATCTCCCCCCACCATCCAGGTAGGGTCTCACTTTAGTCCAGGCTGATTTGGAACTCACTCTGTAGTTCCAAATGGCCTTGAACTCACAGTGATCCTCATACTCCTGCTTCCAACCACTTTTAAAAATATTTATTTATTTATTTGAGAAAGGGAGAGAAAGAGAGAAGAGCCAGAGAATGAATGGGTATGCCAGGACCTCCAGCCACCTTGAGTATCTGGCTTATGTGTATCCTAGGGAATTGAACCTGGGTCCTTTGGCTTTGCAGGCAAGTGCCTTAATCACTAAGCCATTTCTCCATCTCTCCATCTACCATCTTACTGCAGGAGTGCTGGATTATAGACACAAATTGTGTCCCACTTTATGTGAGTTCCAGGGATCTGAACTCAGGTTGCCCGAATTTTGAAGCAAGCACTTTTACCCACTAAGCCATCTCCCCAGTCTGCAAAGAATTCTTTTGTTTGTTATGTGAGGCAGAGTTTTGCCCTAGCCCAGACTGACCTGGAAATCACTATACATTCTCAGGATGGCCTTGAACACATGTCATGTACTACCACACCTGGGATTTTTTTTTCCCCCCAAGATAGGGTCTCACTCTAGCCCAGAATGACTTGGAATTTACTATGTAATTTTAGGATGGCCTTGAACAGGGATCCTCCTACCTCCACCTCCCAAGTGCTGAGATTAAAGGTGTGTACTACCATGCCTGGCATGCAAAGAAAAAAAAATTTAACACCCCATCCATGCCTCAATTCTGTTTCCTCCATTTTCACAACCTGTATAACAGCTGTGGTGCTGAAAAAGCTGTAAGAAGAGGTGAGCCTGAAGTCTGTAATCCTCCTACCTCAGGGCTCTGAGTTGCTGAATTACAGGCATGTCGCCATCATAAACCAACATGCATGGCTTTATTTGAAATTATTTTTCCACCCAGTGCAGAAAATGTGGATATAACCCACACTAAGTATTCATATAGCAAAAGATCCAGGATTTTTTTGAGTACCAGGTATGGTAGTTCACATTTAAAGACCTAGCACTTGACAGAGTAAGACAGGAGGAGCAATGCAAGTTCAAGGTGCACAGTGAGTTCTCCAGTATAGCCTGGGCTGCAGAGTAAGATCTTGTCTCACAAAACAAACAAAAAATAATAATTATTATTGTTTTTTTTTTTCTAAAATAGGGTAGCCCAAACTGACTTGGAATTCACTATGTAGTCTCAGGCTGTCCTTGAACTCACAGCAATCCCCCTACCTCTGCCTTCCAAGTGATGGGATTAAAGATGTGCATCATCACACCTCACTGATAAACAATTATGTTTGAGGGCTGGAGATATAGCTCTGTAGTAGAGCACCTGCCTAGTAAGCACAAGGTTCTGGGCTCAATCCCTACCACTTCAAAAACACACACAAACACACACACATATATATGATTGTCAGAGCATGCTGACACACACTTTTAATGCCAGCACTCAGGAGGCAGAGGTAGGAGGATCACCTTGAGATCAAGGCCAGACTGAAACTAAAGAGTGAGTTCCAGGTCAGCCTGGGCTAGAATGAGACCCTACCTTTCAAAGGCTGAAGGCCTTGGTTGAACTGTCTACTACTCACGTAAAGGAACACAAAGTGGCACTTGTGGATGGAGTTCATTTGCAGTAGCAGGAGGCCCTGGTGCATCCATTAATATTCATTCATTCATTCATTCCCCCCATATATATATGTGTATGTAATATGTTTATCTCCCCCTTGCAAAGAAATCATCGATTAAAAAACTTTAGCCCAGGTATGGTGGTGCACGGCTTTAATTCCAACAATGGGGAGGCAGATATAAGAGGGTCGCTGTGAGTGCAAGGCCACCCTGAGACTACAGAGTGAACTCCAGGTCAGCCTGGGCTAGAGTGAGACCCTACCTCAAAAAAAAACAAAACAAAAAACACTATACTTGAAAAAATCAAGAAAGGTTTAACATATCCCAGCTACTCTTTCCTGTATCTCCAAATAAACAAAAGCAAGAAATACAGAAAACACCTTCAGGTATGACAACCTTCACTAGGATCCAGTTGTTGAGGGATCCTGTGTACATAGGGAACATCCCACTTCCCTCTGAATCAGATATATGTTAATTTATAAGGCTAACTAAATCCAATAGACTAAGTAGCTTATTTTTTGTAATATTCATTTGAGAGAGAGAGAGACATGATGACTACCAAGGTCTTTTGTCATTAACAATGAATTCCAGACAGATGCGCCACTTTCAATGGACACTGGGGAATTAAATCCAGGCCTACAGGCTTTAAAGTAAGCACCTTTAACTGCTGAGCCATCTCTATAGCCACCACAGTTCCTTCATATCATCCAACATGAGGTTTTTCACTCACCCGGCTTAGCTAGTAATGGCTTTAAGCTTACTGGATAGTCTAGTAGCCACACAGAGCATGTAAAATAATACAAACTCTATCTTTTAATCTATATGTAAACACAACCAGGTCACAAAGTCTATGTGCACTGGAATGTAGGGGGGTATGGCTTATATTATACAAAGGGGCTCTGAAAAGGAAAAATAATTAACTAATATCTTCTCCATGAATTTAATTAAGTACTCTTTAGAACATAAAATGTAAAAACCTACTCAATGAGGAACTTTTGGGGGAACATGAATCCAAAGCATCAGAAACACTGTACATACAAGTCAATGTAAATTCTCCAACACACAAACCTACATCCTTTGAAATAATAAAACCTCAGCATATTGTTTGAGTTTATACCAGTTTTTTTACTTTTATTTTTTTAATTAAAGCTGGGTGTGGTGGTGCACGCCTTTAATCTCAGCACTCAGGGAGGTAAAGATAGGAGGATCACAAAAAAAGCCAGCCAACTAGTCTGCTTATCTGAATGTGTTTCTTTGGAAACAGAAACCTGGCAATAGTGGAGCCTTAAGGAAAAATGAGGTTGTTAAGATCCTTGAAAATGGCTATAATACCATAAAGTTGAAGCATTTTCATAAGACAATTATAATTATAATTTTAATGTAATTTGTTCTAAGCTTAATGAAAGCTGAACGAGTTAATAAACTGCATTATGTTTAAACTATTATGTTTAAACAGTCCTAGAACTTAAGTTCTTTACCACATTTTGAGGAACCAGTAGGGCACCTCCCATTTCATGTATCTAGTCTAAAAGTGCAAAGGCAAGCCTGGAATATTCTCTCTGGTCACCTAGCTGATGACCAGGCCATGCTAGTAGCAACATAACCATATTCTCTATAAAAATCTACACTCTTGAGCCGGGCGTGGTGGCGCATGCCTTTAATCCCAGCACTCGGGAGGCAGAGGTAGGAGGATGGCTGTGAGTTCAAGGCCACCCTGAGACTACAGAGTGAATTCCAGATCAGCCTGGGCTAGAGTGAGACCCTACCTCAAAAAAAAAAAAAAAAAAAAAAAAAAAGAAAGAAAAAAAAAAGATCTACACTCTTTGGAGCTTCAAAGGGGAAAGCAGGGGGAGTGCGGGAATTACCATAGGTTATTGTCTACAATTATGGAAGTGGTCAATAAAAAAAAAATTAAGTTGAAAAAAAAAGTCACACACACACACACACACACACACAAAGATCTACACTGTCTCTGGACATGGTGGCACATACCTTTAATCCCAGAACCAGGGAAGCAGAGAAAGGAGGATCACAATGAGTTCAAGACCACCCTGAGACTACACAGTGAATCCCAGGTCAGCCTGAGTGAGAGGGGGACCCTACTTTGGGGGTGGTGAAAGAAGATCTATACTTTTGCTTCTGACAATCCCCTTTCAAACATAAGTTCATGGTTCCCTATCCATTACCCGATGAGTGATTTTGTATAAAATCACTTTGCAAATTGCTCTAACTCCAAATAATGGGACCAACAATTCAGAGCACTCTTATCTCCTGACCAGACTCTATCCTCAGTCCAACAAATACTCTCCAGTTATTTTACCATAACACAGGGACATCTGTGGTACCTTTTAACTGAATGCTTATCTTAAGCCAGGAGGTAGTAGTAAATTAACTGCTATCTCTTAGTTGTGTGATTAAGGAATGTTTCAGGTCTGAAGTTCTCAACGGAAAGATTTGACTTTACACTCACCACATGATGGATGATGGAAGAGAGTACAAGAAGATCAAGAGTACGGAACAACACTGGAGGAAAACAGAGAAGGAAGACTCTCATAGATGCTTAGTCTCATCACCAAAAGCTTTTACTACCACCCAGCATACGCTTCAAAGAATTCGCTGCCCATTTCATATCTTCCTCTGATCATTCCATACTCGTGTATTTTTTGTTGCTGTTTTGAGGTAGGGTCTCATTCTAGCCCAGGCTGGCCTTGAACCAGTGATCCTCCTACCTCAGCTTCTTGAGTGCTGGGATTAAAAGCATAAACCACCATGTCTAGCCACATGTGTCTTCCTTTCTTTTTTTTCCATTTTCTTTTTCGAGATAGAGGCTCACTCTAGCCCAGGCTGACCTGGAGTTCACTATGTACACATATGTATAACTAACAAAGGACTAATTTACTGATGATTCAAACCTAAATCTAACTGGCCAGTGCTATTCTGAATTCTACAGAAAGCTCAAGTTCCACATTCAATTTATCTCCACATCTCTTCCTGCTTTTTCCTTCATGCCCTGACCTAAATGACAGGATCTTCTCTACCCAACTCAAAACAAAATGGCAACAACACCACCCCCTCCACAAAGTGACAGGCCTGGTTTCCTTACTTGGTTTACTAAGTTGTCATACTGCCTTTCAAATGTCTTTACATGCATGGCAAGGATAGTATTTCTATCCTTAGGTCCTCATTGTACTGCATAGGGTGACAATTCCCAGAGATCACAAAATGGAAGGAAGCATGTAAGCTTTGGCCACCTGCAGTGGAGAGACATCCATGTAAAACAAATCTGGGGCATTTTGTAGAGAACCCAGAAAGCCATAGGAGTTTGCCCTAGAAAAAAATGATGTCATCTGGATCCAATCAGCCACGTGTGGTGGCCCACACCTTTAATCCCAGCACTTGGGAGGCAGAGGTAGGAGGATCCTTGGGAATTCAAGGCCACCGAGACAACAATGTGCCCATTCTCTGTCAATTTCAAATAAATGTATTCTCTTAAATAGTATTTTTGGGAAAAAAATATGGGGGGAGGGGGCGCTGAAGCGATAGTTCAGTGGTTAAGGCACTAGCCTGCAAAACCTAACAATGCCGGGTCTATTCCCCAGTACCTATGTGAAGCCAGATGCACAAAATGGCACATGCATCTGGAGTTCAATTGCAGCAGCTGTCTGTCACTCTTCTATCTCTCGCTTGCAAATAAATAAACAAAATATTTTTAAAAATTATCTAGGATCTATAGAAATGGCTCAACAGTTAAAGGTGCTTGCTTGTAAAGCAAGAGGTCTAAACTAATACAAAAGCAAGCATTAGGTATTTCTGGTGTGTATGTGTTTTATGAAAAAGGGTCTCGCCGGGCGTGGTGGCGCACGCCTTTAATCCCAGCACTTGGGAGGCAGAGGTAGGAGGATCGCCGAGAGTTCGAGGCCACCCTGAGACTACATAGTGAATTCCAGGTCAGCCTGAGCCAGAGTGAGACCCTACCTCAAAAAACCAAAAAAAAAAAAAAAAGAAAAAGGGTCTCACTCTGTATAGCCCACACAGGTCTGGAAGTCACTATTTAACTCAGACTAACCTTTAATTCTCTGCTTTAGAAGGTATGAGGCATCCTTCCCAGCCTGATTTCCTTTTTAATTAAAAATATATATTTTATTTCATTTGAGAGAGAAATAGAGAATGGGCATGCCAGGGCCTCCAGCTGTAAACAAACTCCAGATACATGTGCCACCTTGTACATCTGGCTTATGTGAGTCCAGGGGAATTGAACCAAGGTCCTGTGGCTTTACAGGCAAATGCCTTAACCACTAAGCCATTTCTCCAGCCCAGCCCTAATTTCCTCTCTTGTTCCCCCCCACAAGTCAGGGTTGTAATCTAGCCCAAGCTGACCTAGAACACATTCATAATAGCCCCAGAATGGCCTCAAACTCAAAAGGAAGAATCCTCTTAACTCAGTCTCCCACTGCTGGGACTAAAGGTAGCACCAGCATGCCTGGCTTGACACCCTCTTATACACTCTTCTTCCTCTCAAAATGCAGTCAAACGCACAAAATTTACAGTATAATTTTCACACTTGAATGTTATGACTCAGATCTCTTTATCATTTGTATATGTATGTATGTACATACCAGTATCGCTTGCTACTGCAAGCACCAGACACACACTCCACTTTTCAGTCTAGCTTTAAGTAAGTGGCATTTCTGTGTGTGTGTTTAGGCATGACAGAGTCTACTGTTACTTCTGACACTAGGGAATTGAATCTGAGCTAACAGGTTGTGCATACAAGTTCTGTTAACTAGTGAGCCATCTCCCTACCCCCATGATTCAGTTCTTACTCATCCCTTAAAGAGTGCACATAGAAGGCTTACTTGTCAATTAATGGCACTGTTAGGAAACAAAACTAATTGGAGGGTATCTGGTGATATAGCCCTTCAAGAATATTATGATGGTTACTTTCCATTGTTGAATTGACTGAATTTAGTTAGAATCACCATGAAAACAAATCTCTGGGTTTGTCTAGGTTTAACTACAGGAAAATAGGGAAGACTCACCCTGAATGAGGGTGGTACCATCCCATGGGTTGGGATCCCAATCTGAAAGAAAAGGAGAAAGTGAGCTGAACACCAGCATTCACGTCTCTCTCCTGACTGGATGCAATATGACCAGCTGCCTCACACTCCTATCATGCCTTCCCCAACCATGATATAGACTCTATCAAAATAAACCCTTCTGGGGGGCTGGAGGATGCTGTAGCAGTTAAGGCACTTGCCTGTGAAGCCTAAGGACTCAGGTTCAATTCCCCGGAACCCACAACATTTCCTTTTAAGGTGTTTATCTCAGGTATGCTGTGATGGAAATCCAGCTTACATTCCTATAGATCCTGAGAGCAATGAAACTGCCTCAAACTAACTTTGTATCTCTAAGTCTGAATGTTTATGTTAAATTAAGAACTCAGATTCGGATGAGCAATCAGAGTAGAATTAATCTCATATCCATGTAAGTTGACATGTATATTTGGATATTAAGTCCAAGTTACCAAGATGATGACTAAAGCATTGCCTTTTGGTTGTGATACTAGTAAAACACTACTCTCCAAATACACATGAGCACATGGTTACAGGAGTACAGATCAGATATAACCTAATAAACATTTCCACATGAGTGCCAAAGCTTTTTAAATTTTTATTTATGCATTTATTTATTTTTTTGAGGTAGGGTCTTGCTCTAGTCCAGACTGACTTGGAATTCATTATGTAGTCTCAGGGTAGCCTCGAACTCACCACAACTCTCCTACTTCGCCTCCCAAGTGCTGGGATATAAGGCATACGCCACCATGCCTGGCTAGAGTGCCAAAGTTTTATGGTTATACTTCTTTTATAGACAATCACAAAGTACTGTATATTACTTATACAATGTGTAAGTTTATTGTCTACAGTCCAAATTCTGATTTGGCTGAGATTCTGTATTAATAGATGATACCTAGTACTGCTGGGCATGGAATAGACCTGTTGTAATATGCTCATTGGGAAGTTACTGACTCAGCGGACTGACCTCTACAGGCCATCACCACCACAGCTTTCTAAATGGGATGTCTGATCATGTAACTACCCAAACCACTTCAAAGGTTTCCTGCCACGCAGGCAGAGAATAGAGGTCTAATTGTTTAGCATATGTGATGGTTAGTATTGTCAGTTTGACAGGATCTAAGAGACAAGACCACTAGGCAAGTCTGTGAGGAAGTTTCTAGATAAGATTAATAAAAGCAAGATGGGAATGGTGGCACATGCCTTTAATCCCAGCACTCGGGAAGCAGAGGCAGGAGGATCACCGTGAGTTCGAGGCCACCCTGAGACTCCATAGTGAATTCCAGGTCAGCCTGGGCTAGAGTGAGACCCCACCTTGAAAAAAAAAAAAAAGGTTAATAAAAGTAGGAAGATCCATCCTAACTGTTGAGCAGCACTATTACATGAGCTGGGGTTATAGGCTGAATAAAAAGAAATACTGGATCTGAACTGATAACCTCGTAGACCAGCTGACAGAAAGCTGAAGAATCCATTCTGCATGCAGTTCAATGGGAGAAAGAGAAATCACCAGTGAAGATAATCAACAGTGGACACTGCAAGCCTTATACTTGGCCAGCCAGGCCAAATGAGACAACGGGTGCAACAGTGGCAGGTCTGTTATAGGGGAAACCAAATGCCCTCTAATTGGACTGGAGGCCTGCTCTTTGGGAGGGAATACATCCCTGATACTCTAAACTTAAAACAGGGGTGGTCATGAGCCCTAGGGGTGTAACGTCTGCTGTTGTCTGGCTAAATGGATATACTATGCTTATCAAACTGCACAGTAAGCACTTCTGTTAATGTTCACACCCTTATATTAATGCTACTCTCACTTTTGGTAGAGAATCTTCTCTTTTCAGATGGCAGTGATCTTGGGACGACTAAGAAGGTATCATGATGATGGAAAGAAATGACCACAATGCTCAGTACTGCAATATCTCTATCACACCTTCCAAGGCTCAGGGTCTAATGTGGAAGAGGTGGCAGAAAGAATGTAAGAGCCAAAGGAAGGGCAGGACTCCATACAACATGCTCCCTCAAGACACAAAATGGCCTGGATATCCCTGACCTCATAGTGCCTGACACTACCTACACAAGACCATCATAAGAGGAGGAAAAGATCATGACATCAAAAATAAAAGAGAGACTGATTGAGATGGGGAGGGGGTATGATGGAGAATGGAGTTTCAAAGGGGTAAGTGGGGGGAGGGAGAGTATTATCATGGGGTATTTTTTGTAATCATGGAAGTTGTTAATAAAAATAAATAAATAGGGCTGGAGAGATGGCTTAGCAGTTAAGCGCTTGCCTGCGAAGCCTAAGGACCCTGGTTCGAGGCTCGGTTCCCCAGGTCCCACATTAGCCAGATGCACAAGGGGGCGCATGCGTCTGTGGAGTTCGTTTGCAGAGGATGGAAGCCCTGGCGCGCCCATTCTCTCTCTCCCTCTATCTGTCTTTCTCTCTGTGTCTGTCGCTCTCAAATAAATAAATAAATTAATTAAAAATAATAAATAAATAAATAAAAGCTGGGTGTGGTGGCCCACTCCTTTAATCCCAGCACTCAGGAGGCAGAGGTAGGAGGATTGTCGTGAGTTCAAGGCCACCCTGAGATTCCATAGTGAATTCCAGGTCAGTCTGGGCCAGAGTGAGAACCTACCTCAAAAAAACAAAAATAAAAAAAAAAAAAAACAACCAAATTAATTAAAAATAAATAAATAAATAAAATAAAAGAAATAAAGCAAAGCATAGCAGCAACCTTCATGCTCTCTGCTTTCTGACTGTGACTAGCTGCTTCATTCATGCTCCTGCTACCATTCCTTCCCAACCATCATGATGGACTATACCCCCTCAATCTGTAAGACAAAATACACCCTTCTTCCTTTAAATGGTTTCTTGTCTTATTCTGTCATAGCAACAGGAAAATACCATAAAGGGGCTAGAGAGATGGCTTAGTGGTTAAGGTGTTTGCCTACGAAGCTGAAGTACCCAGGTTCAATTTTCTAGGTCCCACATAAGCCAGATGCACAAAGTGACACATGCATCTGGAGTTTGTGTGCAGTGGCTAGATGCCGTGGTGCTCCCATTCTCTCTCTCCATCTTTCTCTGTCTCAAATAAATAGATAAAAGGGTAAATGTTAAAAAAAAAAAAAAAAAACAAATAAAAAGAATTAATATAACATGGCACACAAGGCTTTCCCTTGTGTGCCTATTTGATTTGATTCAGCTTATTTATTTATTTATTTAGGTTTTTTTTGAGGTAGGGTTTCACTCTAGTCCAGGCTGACCTGAAATTCACTATGTAGTTTCGGAGTGGTGTCAAACTGATGGTGATCTTCTTACCTCTGGTCTCTCAAGTAAACACATATGCTACCACGCCCAGCCCTGATTCAGCTTTTTAAAAATAATATTTTATCAAAGGGAAAGAGAATATGAATACAGGCACATCAGGGCCTTCTGCCAAAGCAAATGAACTCCAGATGCAAGTGCCACTTTGTGTGTCTGGCTTCACATGGGTACAGGGGAAATCAAAACTTGGCTTTCAGGCTTTGCAAGCAAGCACCTTTAAACTACAGAGCCATTTCTCCAGCCCTTGACTCCTACTTTTATGGATGGCTAAATTTCCCAGCACAAGGTCTTCATACAAGAAAGGTCTCACTTAGTGAATAAGTAAACAATAGTGAACTTAATGCCTAGTTTTCATTTCCTTTAAAAAAAAAAAGACCTTATTTGGCACATTCTCTGTTGCTACTGTTCACTGGATGTTGGAAAGGCCACCCTCTGCTGCATTTTCCCTAGCCATCATTGAGTTTCCCCTTGGCGCTGTAAGCCAAAATAAACCCTTTCCTCCCAACAAGCCGCTTTTGATCAAGTGCTTTGTCCTAAAAATGAAATGTAACTACAACAGTAAAACTGTACTGAGAAGTAGGGTCACTGTTGCTAGAAACCTAACTCTGTGGCTTTTGATATTTGGGGGTGGGGTGAGGGGAGGTTTGAGATAGGATCTCACTGTAGCTCAGGCTAACCTGGAACTCACTCTGTACTCCCAGGATAGCCTCAAACTCATGGTGATCTATACCTACCCTCTGAATGCTGGGATTAAAGTTTTGCACCACCACACCTGGCCTACTTTTGGCCTTTTGGAACTGATTTGTTGGAAGGATCTGAAACTTTGGCTTAAGAGATGCCTTGCTAAGCATGGACCATGCTGGTCAGGGTTGAAAGGCCTGTAAGAACTGTGGACTGTGAGGCTTGGCTTACATAAGGAAGAGCTTTATTGGACTGGGCTAGAAAGCAGTTTTGTGTGTCAGTCTTGTTGGGTTCTGCTTACCTATGTCCTGATTTGTGCAGCATCTTTAAACCACAGAGCCATCTCTCTAGCCCTTGACTCCTATTTTTATGCACGGCTAGCTGGATTCCCTAGTACAAGATCTTCATACAAGAAAGGGCTCCCTTGGTGAATAAGTAAGCAATAGTGAATTTTATGCCTAGTTTTCATTTTAATTTGTGCAGGGTTGCATTGTATAGAAATGGATTGGTGTGGGCTGAAGAGATGGCTCAGCAGTTAAGGCCCTTGCCTGCAAAGCCTAAGGACCCAAGTTTGATTCCCCAGGACCCAAGTAAGCTAGGTCCACAAGGTGACACATGTACAGTGGCTAGAGGACCTGTCGTGCACATTCACTCTCTCTCTCTCAAATAAATAAATAGATATTTTTTAAAAATCTTAAAGAAAAATAAATGGAGCCAGGAGTGGTAGTACATACCTTTAATTCCAGCACTCAGGAGGCAGAGGTAGGAGGATCACTGTGAGTTTGAGGCCACCCTGAGATTACATAGTGAATTCCAGGTCAGCCTGGGCTAGAGTGAGACCCTACCTCAAAAAACCAAAACGGAGGGCTGGGGACATGGCTTAGTGGTGAAGAAGCTTGCCTGCAAAGCTAAAGGACCTACGTTTGATTCACCTAGACCCCCAAAAGCCATATGCACAAGGTGACACATGTGTCTGGAGTTTGTTCATAGCAGCTGGAGGCCCTGGTGCACCCATTCTCTTTCTGCCTCTCTCAAATACATAAATAAAAAGAAAAACCAAAAGAAATGGACTGGTGTGAGCAGATAGATATGGTAGAGAAAGAAATGAAATTTTCATGCTGGAGCCAGAACCCTGTTCAGCTGCAACTGTTTGAGAGATTACAGCCATTGAGATTAGGCCAGCTATTCTACATTGGGACAGCAGGAAGAATGCAGCTTTTTAAATTTTATTCATTTGCAGAGAGAGAGAGAGAAAAAAAAAAAGTGTGTCAGGCCTCTAGCCACTGCAAACAAATTCTACTTTGGCTTTATATATATCTATAACTATATTTATCTATATAGTATATATAACACATAATATATAATATAAATATACAATATATAGAGATATATATTTGTATCTACCTACCTACCTACCTATATCTGGGCTGGAGAGATGGCTCAGTGGCTAAAGGTGTTTGCTTGCAAAGCCTGATGGCCAGGTTTGATTCCCCAGTATCCACACAATGCCAGACACACAAAGTGGCACATGTGTCTGGAGTTCATTTACAGTGGCAGGAAGCCCTGGCATACCCCTACTTATTCCCTCTCTATCTACCTCTAGCTCTATCTTAAATAAAAATTAATAATATAGTTACAGAAGTATGAAAAGAGGGAGTTGTAGGTCATTTTGTTGGTTTAGTTTTAAGTTTGTAAGGACAGAATATATTTATTAGATTTATTCGAGATAGGGTCTTAGTATAGTCCAGGCTGACCTGGAACTTACGTGTAGTCCCAGGATGGCCTCAAACTCAGTGATCCGCCAACTTCAGCCTTCCAGAGTACCGAGATTAAATGTATGCACCACTACCTAAGTGGCTTAAGTATAGATAATTTAAATGGCAGTTGTATAGTAGTCCTGGCCACATTCCTAAGTGACTTAGGAAAACATGACAGCATAATAGCCACACTGAAATAGTTAACAGACTTAAGTGATTCATTTGAAATTTACCAAGCTTCACATTCCTTCAACTGTGTCTCTTTTTAGTAAATGCCAAACATATGATGAAGAAAGAAAAACATTTCACCCAGAAGTTAATGAAATATAAAAGTTAATAAATCCATTTATACTTATCTTTCATTCTGGCTCCTCCCTTCCTTTCTTCTTCCCCCTCCCCACCCTATTCCTAATAACAGCCTCTTCTTATGTTCATAAGAAAAAAGCAATCATAAAATAATCAGGTTTTGGAACACAGAAAAGTTTCTGGTTTAAGTTACTTCATCTTCGGAGACAGTTTGGTCTTATTAGTAAATGGAAAAGGATAAAAGCTATTTTAATTCAACCATGCATGAAGTACTTGTTTTATATGCCTTCTAATTCCAATTACTCTCTTGTCAGAAAAAGAAATGAAGAATACGCTCTTTCTTGCCTTCTTTGATCTGGTTGTCTACAATAAATTACTCATCAAGATTTAGGTATGGGACTGGTCAGATGACCTAGAAAGTTAAATCTTGCTTGCAAAGCCTGAGTTCAAGGCCAGCCTGGACTAGAGTAAGATGCTACTTCAAAATAACAAGCTGGAGGTGGTGGTGTATGACTTTAATCCTAGCACTCAGGAGGCAGAGGTAAAGTGATCACTGTGAATTCGAGGCCACCATGAGACTACACAGTGAATTCAGGTCAGCCTGAGCTAGAGTGAGACTCTACCTCCCAAACCCCTGCCCCCCCCCCAAATTAAAAGTGAAAAAGAGCCAACACAAGACCACATGCGACAGTATGGCACACATTTGTAATCCTAGCACTTAGAATACAGGAGGAACACAAGTTTGAGGCCAGCCTAGACTTCATGAGACCCTGTTTCAAACAAATACAAACCCCTAAAAATGGCTTAAGTACAGATAATTTAAATGGCAGTTGCATAGTAGTCCTGGCCACATTCCTAAGTGACTTAGGAATTAAGAGTCAAAGCACATGTTAAAAGCAACCACCTGGCCTGGAGAGATGGCAGTTAAGGCCCCTGTCTGCAAAGCCAAAGGACCTTGGTTTGATTCCCAGGACCTATGTAAGCCAGATGCACAAAGTGGCACATGTGTCTAGAGTTCATTTGCAATGGCTAAAGGCCATTCTCTCTCAAATAAATAAATAAAAATAAAATATAAAAAATTTTTTTGGGGGCAATCAGTTTTTTATTTTTTAATTTTTATTAACATTTTCCATGATTATAAAATATATCCCATGGTAATTCCCTCCCTCCCCACCCCCACACTTTCCCATTTGAAATTCCATTCTCCATCATATTACCTCCCCATTACAATCATTGTAATTACATATATACAATATCAACCTATTAAGTATCCTTCTCCCTTCCTTTCTCTACCCTTTATGTCTCCTTTTTAACTTACTGGCCTCTGCTACTAAGTATAAAAATAAAATATAAAATATTTAAAAGAAACCACCTGCAGGGCTGGAGAGATGGCTTAGCGGTTAAGCGCTTGCCTGTGAAGCCTAAGGACCCCGGTTCGAGGCTTGGTTCCCCAGGTCCCACGATAGCCAGATGCACAAGGGGGTGCACGTGTCTGGAGTTCGTTTGCAGTGGCTGGAGGCCCTGGTGCGCCCATTCTCTCTCTCTTTCTGCCTCTTTCTCTCTCTGTCGCTCTCAAATAAATAAATAAATAATGAAAAGAAACCACCTGCAAAATGCACACCTTTAATCCTAGCACTTGCAAGGCAGAGGTAGGAGGATCGCTGAGAGTTCAAAGCCACCCTGAGATTACATGGCGAATTCCAGGTCATCCTAGGCTAAAGGGAGACCCTACATCGAAAAACAAACAAACACACAAAAAAACAAAAACAAAAACAAAAAAGGCAAAGAAAGAAAAGAAAGGAATGCATCTCACTATGAAGGAAGAGGGAAGACACTCACTTGGAAAGCCTGACAGGCTGGTTCCCCACTAACCACTTAAAGCCAGATATACAATGTGGTCTATGCATCTGGAGTTCCTTTACACTGGTAAGAAGCTATGGTGTACCCATTTCCTTCCTCCTACACTACTTGCAAATAAATACCTTTTTTTTTTTTTTTAAGAAGATGGAAGCTAGGTGTGGTGGTGCACAACTTTAACTCCAGCACTTGGGAGGCCGAGGTAGGAGGATTACCATGAGTTTAAGGCCACCGTGAGACTAAATCCAGCTCAGTCTGAGATACAGTGAAACCCTACCTTGAAAAACACAACAAACCAAAAAAAGAAAGAGAAGAACATGGAAATAATTAATGAACCAAAAGAAGTTATGCAAGGGCTGGAGAGATGGCTTAGCGGTTAAGGCCTACAAAGCCTAAGGACTGAGGCCTAATTCCCCAGTATCCACGTAAAAGCCAGATGCACAAGGTGGTGCATGCAGCTGTAGTTCATTTGCAGTGGCTACAAGCCCTGGCCAAGCCATTGTCTCTCTGCCCCTTTCTCTCTCTCTCTCAAAAAAAAATACAAGTGGAGGGGCAGCTGGGAAGATGGTTCCAGTTAAAGGAGTTTGCTTGCAAAAGCCTGTCAGCCATTCAATTCCCACACTACCCAGCTAAGCCTAATATAAAACATGGTGCACACCTATACACACACACACACCAAGTAAGTATGTAAATATGTTTTGGAGATAGCTCAGTAAAGTTTTTGTCAGACTTAGACTACAGCAGATGTTTGATATTTATCTGATGGCTATAGTTTCTACATTGGTTTGGTCTCTCCTTGTTATGCCTTACAGCAATGGAAATATTTGCTCTGTGCCATTATATGTTGTAAGGAGGTAACTTGTTTTGACTTTACAGAACTCATATTTAAGAGAAAGTCTAAAAGTTGGTAAAGTTTATGGGAAATTGGACTAAATACAATTTACACTATGAGATGATTATGAGTCTACAGGGACAAGGGGCAGAATGTGGTAGTTTGAATGTATGTCCCCCCCACTGACTCAAGTGTTAAAACTTGTTACTTGAGTCTCCAGCCACCTCGCTGGATGGGCTATCACTGGGGATGGATCTCAATTCCAGCCAAAGTTATTCAGAGAGTTTGAACCCTGGTGGGTCCTCCTTGCTGCCATTGGTAGATCCTTTTCTCTCTCTCTCTCTCTCTCTCTTTCTTTCTTTTTTTGGTGTTTGCTGGCTGGTGTTAGTTTTTCTCTGCTTGGATTTATGAATGGGAGCCAGTTTCTTCTGCCACTGATGGAACTTCCTTGGATTTATTCCCCTGAAATAAATCCCTTCCTCCCCATTAGATTGTGTTTAGTTGGATATTCATCCCCGCAACATGAAGCTGACTTGTACAAATTCCATCTTCACCTTGACACAAAAATCTTCACATGTTTTTCAGAATAAGGAAAAATGAAGATCAAGTGGCTACTAGCCTTTGTGAATAACAGAAACAGACTCACAAAAGATCAGGAAACACATATAAGCCATACTTACCTTCATGGGATTTTCATCATAAGTTGGGGTTCCCAGGTCCATCTCAGCTTCATGTTCAAGGCTGGCATCATCTCCTGGGCTTTCCCAAGTAGGAGGATCCCACTGAGTCTGCCTAGAAAGAAGAACAAACAGCCATGCTGTCATGGGTAGAAAACAGGACTCCTAACACAGGGTTGATGAACTTAACACATACTTCTGATAGCTTTAACATCAGCAGTGAGTCTAGACTAGCCATGAGCCCTAGGGGTATAACACCTGCTAGTGTCTGGCTAAATGCATACATTATGCTCACCAAACTGGCCCAAAAGCACTTTTCTTAATGTTCATACCCACATATTATTAATGCTACTCTCACATTTGGTTAGAGAAGCTTCTCTTTTCAAATGGCAGTGACCTCTGGGATGACTCAAAAGGCACCATGGAGCTGAGGAGTGAAAGAGGAGTGCTCAGCACTGAAACCTCTCTAACACAACTTCCAAGGCTCAGGGTCCACTGCAGAAGAGGTGGTGGAAAGAATGTAAGAGCCAAAGGAAGGATAGGACTCCTTACAATGCGCTCCTCCAGACACAAAATGGCCTGAACATCCATAACCTAGTAGTGCCTATCACTACCTACACAAGGCAATTATAATAGGAGGAAAAGATGATGACAACAAAATAAAAGAAACTGTTGGAGCCAGGGCTACCATGCAGCCAGTTCACCAGAAATATGGTTACACCCATTTAAAAAATTTATGTCTTCTCCATAAAGACAACTTATGATGTCATAAGATTTGTATTATTGCATCCTAAGTTAGATTGGGAAAAGATGTGTTTAGTCTCATTACTCATAAACTTCAAAACAGGAAAACGTTGGTATGAACAAAGTCCCTTTTTCCTTTCCCCTTTCCTTTCCTCAGTGTACATGGTTTCTCTTTGTTACATTTAAATTATGCCCATGGACATCAGTCTGTTTTGGACTCCTAGGGTTAAATATGGAAATAAAGCCACTGATTTGAACCAGGAAAAAAAGAAAAAGAAAAAGAAAGAAAAGAAATTGCACTTGGGAGGCAGTGGTAGGAGGATCACCATGAGTTCAAGGCCAACCTGAAAGTATATAGTGAATTCCAGGTCAGCCTGGACTACAGTGAGACCCTACCTCAAATAAATAAATAAATAAATAAACAAACAAACAAACAAACAAAAAAAGACTCAGCTGAGTTTGGTGGCACACACTTTTAATCCTAGCACTTGGGAGGCAGAAGTAGGAGGATTGCCATGAGTTTGAGGCCACCCTGAGACTGCATAGTGAATTCCAGGTCAGCCTAGGCTACAGTGAGACCCTACCTCGAAACACTAAGTAAATTTTTAGAGGTGGGGGGGAAAGGGTTAGGATATAGTTTACTGGTAGAACACCTTCAGGAGACCCTACACTACAAAAACAAAAAACAAACAAACAAACAAACAAACAAAAAACCTATCCTTTCGAATTGACTGGTGCCTTCATGATCTTGAGATGGTTCTAATACCCCCACAAGACAAGCAGGGTTATGAGCCCATCAGCCTTGTGACACGGAAGGAGGTAAGAGGAGGGTGCTAAGGAAATGCCCTTTTCTTACCTTGTAATCACATGGTAGTAGTAAATTTTCCCTTCTGGATCTCGTGCTGTCTTCCAGTTGGGAGGTAAGACAATGGTTTTTGGTTTAGGAGGCGAGGGGGGTGGCAGATCCAGAAGATTGTTTGTTACAACCATTTCAGGCTAAAAAATATATATATATGTGATTAATGACATCTCTTTTAATATACTTCAGTAGTATAAAATGCTTACTTAAGCAATATAAAAAGTATACATCTAGGTCCTCTGAATAATGCCAAAGAAAAGTAAAACCAGAGAATGGCTAAGAAAACAATACATATAGATAAGAGCTTTAGGGATCTCTCCAGATTCACAACTAAAATATTACATATAAATATTTTAAAACCTAAAATATGGTAAAGTGAGCCAGACGTGGTAGCACACGCCTATAATACCAGCAGTGGGGAGGCAGAGATAAGAGGATCACTGAAAGTTTGAAGCTATTTTGAGATTACATAGGTCAACCTGGGCTAGAGTAAAACCCTACCTCAAAAATATAAATAAATAAATAAATAAAAATTTTAAAAAGCCTAAATGACATTTAACAACACTAGGATACTGATTAGCCAAATGGGCTTTAGGTAGACTTCATTTTGTTTTTTGTTTTTTTTTCCCCGAGGTAGGGTCTCACTCTAGCCCAGGCTGACCTGGAATTCACTATGGAGTCTCAGGATGGCCTTGAACTCAAGGCAATCCTCCTACCTCTGCCTATCGAGTGCTGGGATTAAAGGTGTGCGCCACCACACCCGGCTAGACTTCATTTTTATAACAAAAACAAGTACTAGTCAGGCCAAGGTAGGAAGATCACCATGAATGTGAGGCCAGCCTGGGATGACAGACAAAGTCCAGGTCAGTCCGGAATAGAGTATAACTCTACCTTGGAAAAGCAATAAACAAAACAACAAAGGATGGTTACAGAGAAAAGGTCTTAAAGAGGACACAGCCGATAAGAGAGGTCTCAAGAGAAACAAACCTTATGAGCACTTTGGACTTCCAGTCTCCAGACTGTTGGGAAATTAATTTCTGTTGTTTAAGATACCCCCGTCTATGGTATTTTGTTACAGAAGCCTTAGCAAATTAATATAACCAGCATGAAAAAATACATATACATATATATGTAGGTATCTATATATATATATATATTTATTTATTAATTGGCTTAGATAGAAGGAATATTAGATTTTATAGATTTATATTTTATATATATTTTATAGATTTATAGATTTTATTATATATATATATATATATATATATATATATATATATATATATACACAAAATCTCTATCAATATTCCTTCTACCTAAGCCAATTAATAAATAATATTTTTTTCAGCTTTACCTTAGGAAAGTTAAAAGGGTCACAGATACTATGTTCACTCTTAAGCAAACATGGGTCTTGTGAGCATTCCTACACTGTGCATACTTCTACCTATCCTACTCAATGTAATTAACTTCTGGGCTCAGCTTAAGACTCATTTCCTCACACATACAAAAAAAAGGTACAGATAGGGCACCCTGAGACTCCATAGTGAATTCCAGGTCAGCCTGGGCTAGAGACCCTACCTTGGGGTGAGGGGGGAGAAAAGAAAAAACTTTTAAAAAACAAAAGATACAAAAGCTGGGCATGGAGGCACACACACGCCTTTAATGCCAGAACTCGGGAGGCAGAGGTAGGAGGATTACTGTGAGTACAAGTTCACCCTGAAACTACATAATGAATTCCAGGTCAGACTGGGTTAGAGTGAAACCCTACCTCCAATAAACAAATAAATAATAACTGAAATGATCTTATTTTGGATATGTAGTATGTTTTCTTGGGGATACCCTGATATAAGACCATTCTCTTTTATTTATTTATTTATTTATTTTTTAAAGGCTGAAGTTTATCTCTTTTCCATTTTAAGCAGTTTTTTTTTTAAGTTATTTATTTGACAGCGACAGACACAGAAAGAGAGAGAGAGAGAGAGAGAGAGAGAGAGAGAGAGAGAGAGAGAGAGAATGGGCGCGCCAGGGCTTCCAGCCTCTGCAAACAAACTCCAGACGCGTGCACCCCCTTGTGCATCTGGCTAACGCGGGACCTGGGGAACCGAGCCTCGAACCGGGGTCCTTAGGCTTCACAGGCAAGCGCTTAACCGCTAAGCCATCTCTCCAGCCCCCATTCTCTTTTATAGGAAGCAGAAACAGTGATCTCAAATGGAATGCTTGGAATGATCTATAACATAGCAAAAAGAACAAGGGCTCTTAAAGATGGACTAAAGTAAGTTTGGGTCTTTCATTTGATAAGCCTGCAAGCTGCAGTAGATATTGTGGAGCATCTTTGTTATGGCACACGACCCATTTTCCAAGAACACTCTTCCACAGGAGTGGGCCCTGGACACCTAGTTAATACGTAAGATACACATCTGTCCACCATCACCACAGCTGACACAGCCAAGCTGGTTCAATGAAGTCACATGTTTTCTTTCTAAGAACATGGAATTGCTACACGCAATGGGTAAGGCTACTGAAACTTCTAACTGAAAGTTTTTTTTCAAGCTATGGAGCACCTGTCTTCTGCCAGTTACACAGGAGGCAAACAAAGTTGGTGTGTAGAGACACCAGCCTGAAGTCAGAGGGAAGCAGAAATAAGACTATCTCCAGAGAAAGAGCTTTGAGAATAGGCATAATGATCTTGATTTTGGCTAGTGTTGGAGATCTAGCTATATATCCTTGGCTCTTAAGTTCTGTTAAATAACCTTACAATCTTAAATACAGTAAACTCCTTTTTACTCTTCCCCCCAACCAAAAAAAAGGGGGAAGGAACAAATGGCACAGATAAAGGTGTTTAAGGATTTGAGGAGAGAAAGAATAATTTCCAAGTAGGGGAAAGTTAGCAATTAAGTACCAAATAGACTTTTGCTTGTCTAAAATAATTTTTATAGTCTAAAACAATTAAAATATATATATATATTTTTTTTTTTTGGTTTTTTTGGTTTGGTACAGGTTAACCTGAAATTCACTATTTAACCTCAAGGTGAGTTCTAATCATGGTGATCCTCCTACCTCAGCATTCGAATTGCTGGGATTAAAGGCAGTGCCACTCCTTTTTAAAAATTTTTTTGTGTTTGTTTTTTGTTTCTCAAGGTAGGGTCTCACTCTGGCCCAGGCTGACCTCGAACTCATGGCGATCCTCCAATTTATTTTTAATTTTTAACTTAATTAAAATTTTTAATAAATACTGGAGGGGGGGGAGAGGGAGAGAGAATAGGTGCACCAGGGCCTCTAGGCACTGCAAGCAAACTCCAGACACATATGCCACCTTATGCATCTGGTTTATGTGAGATCTGGAGAACCGAACCTGGGTCCTTAGGCTTCACAGGCAAATGCCTTAACCACTAAGCCATCTCTCCAGCCCTAAAAAATATTTTTATTTATTTGCAAGGAGAAATTAAGAGAGAGAGAGAGGGAGGGAGGGAGAAAGAGAGAGACAGACAGAGTAGCCTCCAGCTACTGCAGACAAACTCCAGATGCATGCGCCATTTGTGCATCAGTCTATCCTGATCATGCTATTCTGTTTAGTCTTATAATTGCTTCCTATGCCAACCTCCTACTTCCCATTTTATTGAAAATCAGTAACTCCAAACCATATCCTTGTATATGTTGCAGAATATCAAAAGCTTCTCTTTACTTTGTACATATTATACAAAATATTTAGTTAACATGTAAAACATGTAATTCTTTTTGAGGGGGAGGGAGGTGGGGTTTTCGAGGTAGGATCTCACTCTGGCCCAGGATGACCTGGAATTCACTATGTAGTCTCAAGGGTGGCCTTGAACTCACAGCAATCTTCCTACCTCTGCCTCCCGAGTCAGAGTGCTAGGATTAAAGGTGTAGGCTACCACGCCTGGCTCTTAACATGTAATTCTGTATAACTAGCCTAGTCTATTTACAGTATCATATTCCAGTACTCAATAATAAATATCTAGTCTAGTCAGGAATGGTGGCACATGCCTTTAATCCCAGCACTGGGGAGGCTGAAGTAGGAGAATCACCATGAGTTCAACATTACCCTGAGACTACATTGTCAATTCCAGGACAGCCTGGACTAGTGTGAGACCCTACACCATGTAAAAAAAAAAGGGTGTGGGGGGGAGCTGGAGAGATGGTTTAGCAGTTAAATGCTTGCTTGTGAAGCTTAAGGATCCCGGAACGAGGCTTGATTCACCAGGACCCACGTAAGCCAGATGCACAAGGTGGCGCATACATCCAGAGTTCGTTTGCACTGGCTGGAGGCCCTGGTGCGCCCATTCTCTCTGTGTCATTCTCAAATAATAAATGCATAAATAAATAAATCCCAGCACTCAGGAGGCAGAGGTAGGAGGGATACCATGAGTTTGAAGCCACCGTGAGACTACACAGTGAATTCCAGGTCAGCCTGGGCCAGAGTGAGACCCTATCTCGAAAGCCCTCCCCCCAAAAGAAAGAAAATAAAAATAAAATAGCTAGTTTAGGGAAAAAAAAAAATTTTTTTTGAGGAAGGATCTCAACTATGTAGCCTAGTCTGACCTTAAACCCTATGTCAGGCTTAGCAGTTAAGGTATTTGCCCATAAAGCCAAAGGACCCACATTAGCCAGATGCACAAGGTGGCAATAAATAAATAAAAATAAAAATATTTTAAAGTCTATGTCTTCCATATGCTAGGATTAAGGTCATGCACCACCATGCTTGCTATTTTAGTCTAAAAAATATTACTTTAGGATTCTGCTTTGTCATGGAAAGCTTTTCTTTTCTTTGACTTTCTTTTTTTGGGGAAGGAGTTACTTACACTTTGAATAAAGATTTGCTTAACCAAAAAGTTTGCCAAGTATGGTTGTGAACACCTTTAATCCCAGCAAAGGCAGAGGTAGGAGGATTGCCATGAGTTCAAGACCAGGCTGAGACTACATAATAAATTCCAAGTCAGCCTGGGTTAGAGTAAGACCCTCAAAAAAACAAATACATAAATAAATTTTAGGGTTAGTCAGGGTAAGCAGCAAACCAAAAAGAACCTAGGAACAAAATATACACCAATTAACACAGATATAAATTCCACAGACTTTTCAAAAAAGGGTTTTATCACAATGGATGAGTACATGAGAACATCACAGTGCCCAAGTAAATGGTGACTACATAAATTAAAATAAAAACATAGTAAAAACCAGAACAAACTAAAATCTTGAATACAACCAACAAGAGTTTAGCAACTGAAATATATCTTACTGGCTGTAAGGACTGGGGCTGGCCTGGTGCAACTATTGTAGTCACAGCTGCGGTTGGCTGTACCACCACTCCTTGTGGGTGCGCTGTGAAAATCTGCTGTCCCTGTATATACTGAAGACTTGGCTGGGCATAACCCTAAAAGAGAAAATTAAAAATTAAAAATTTATACTTCTCTTGATCTAGTAAAGTGGTAACTATAAATCTGACACAGTCTAAAGAAATATCTTTATTTATTTAATTGCAAGACAGGTCACCGAGGGAGGGGTAGAAAAAGGGAAGGAGGAAGCCGGGTGTGGTGGTGCACGCCTTTAATCCCAGCACTTGGGAGGCAGAGGCAGGAGGATCGCCGTGAGTTCCAGGCCACCCTGAGACACAATAGTGAATTCCAGGTCAGCCTGGGCTAGAGTGAGACCCTACCTCGAAAAACCAAAAAAAAAAAAAAAAAAAAAAAGGAAGGAGGAAGGCCATGAGAGACAGAGAGAGAAGGAGAGAAAGAGCGAGAGTATGGGTACACTACAGTATTCTACCACTGCAAACAAGTTCACGACACATGTGCCACTTTGTACATCTGGCTTTATATGGGTACTGAGGAATCGAACCCAGGCCTTTAAGCTTTGCAAGCAAGCGCCTTTGACAGCTAAGCTATTTTTTCCAGCCCAGAAAATATGTCTTTAAATTTTCTTCCATGTGTCATATAGTTAAAAATGTTGTAGAATAATCTTTTGTTCCAAACACAAAATTTTTTAAATACCTTCTCATTTATTTTTGATTTTATATTTAAAAAAAAAAAAACCCTGGGCTGGAGAGATGGCTTAGTAATTAGGCACCTGTCTGTGAAACCTAAGGACCCTGGTTCGACGTGTAATTCCCCAGTACTCACATAAACCAGATGAACAAGGTGGAGTTCGTTTGCAGTAGCTAGAGGGCTCTGGTGTGCCCATTCTCTTTCTCTCAAATAAATAAATAAGTAAAATATTAAAAAAAAAACAAAAAAACTTAAGCCAGGAGTAGTATGGTGGTGCACACCTTTAATCCCAGCACTCGGGAGGATCACCATGAGTGCGAGGCCACCCTGAGACTACATAATGAATTCCAGGTCAGCCTGAGCTAGAGTGAGACCCTACCTTGAAAAACAAAAACCAAAAAAAAAAAACCCTTTTTAATCCTCTGGCTTCTGCTTCCCAAATGCAAAGATGAAAGGCATGCATCACTAAGACCTACTAGAAAACATCTCCCTCCCCACACACACACTGCATGTGCATGTGTGTGTGGAGGCCAGAGGTCAATTGTGTGTGGAGGTCTTTCTCAGTTGCTCTTTACCTTAGACTTTGATACATGCTCTCTCATTAAACAAACTGATTGATCTGGGTAGAGTAGCTAATCAGTGAAATCACAGGGACTCCATGTCTCCCCAGTGCTGGGATCACAGGTGTGTGCCACCATGGCCAGCATTTTAAGTGGGTTTTGGGGATCTGAACTGAGGTCCTCACTTTATCCACTAACCCACCTCTCCAGCCTTCCCCCGCTCACTCCCAGCTTTGGCTCAAAGAAAACTGTCCAGTTATTCAGCTTTCAATACAACTGGAGTAATAAGCAAAATGCTGCTACAGGAACTTTGGTTGTAGTCCATGCATCTGGAGTTCATATGCAGTGGCAAAAGGCCCTGGTGTGCCCATTCTCGCTCTATATAACTGCTACTTCCTCTCGCTTGTCCTCCCTGCTCTCAAATATATATGCGCGCGCGCACACACACACACACACACACACACACACACACACACACACACACATAAAATTTTGGGCTGGAGAGATGGCACAGCAGTTAAAGGTGCTTGCTTTGCAAAGGCTAATGGGCTTGGTTCAATTTCCCACTACCCATGTTAATCCAGAGGCACAAAGTGGCATATACATGTGGAGGTTCAAAGTGGCAAGAGGCCCTGGACCACCTATATTCTCTCTCTCACTCTTGCTCCCTACCCCCCTTGCAAATATACAAATCCTCTGCTCTTTTCAAGAAGCTCCCCTATTCTGTCACATTTATTAATTTGGTTATCCCTTTTATTTTTAAGATGAGGTCTTACTATGTTGCTCACATTGGCCTTGAACTCATAATCTTCCTGCCTCAGTCTTACAAATCCTAGGATTACAAGTGCCATCATACGTAGCTTCAGGGAGGTCTTTTGCTACCAACTAGTAACAATTAATATGGTTTTGTGACATGAGAAGATCAAAAGCAGTGAATTCATGGTACAAATAGTATAATCAAATTTTAAGCTACTTTTTTTTATTAAACCTTTTGGTAGTCATGTAGATACTGTATGTAAGTCCTACAAAGTTAGCAGAATGTTAATGCACCTAAAATTCTTACCACACAGTGACTTATACAGTACATTAAAATACAGAAAGCCCTTATATATATATTCCAATCCTAGCTGTGCAAGATTAAAGTACTGCCCATGCCTACAATTACAGCAGAAATAAGCAGCATGTCTAGTTCTCAACCACAGAAAACTGGTTAAAGAGGAAATGACAAAAAGTTTGAAAAATAATCTTGTGTGTGTGTGTATGTACATATTTCAAAGCTGGGGGTGATGGTGCATGCCTTTAATCCCAGCACTGGGGAGGAAGAGGTAGAAGGATTGCCGTGAGTTCAAGGCCACCCTGAGGGGGGAAAAATCATTTATTTTTTATTTATTTATTTATGAGAGGGGGGATGGAGGGAGGGAGGAAATGGATGGGTGCCTCAAGGCCTCTAGCTACTACAAATGAACTACAGATGCATGGGCCAACATGTGCATCTGGCTAATGTGGGTTCTGGAGAATCAAACCTGGGTCTAGGCTTTGCAGTCAAGCGCTTTAACCACTAAACTATCTCTTCAGCCCCAATCTTGTTATCTTTTTCTCGAGGTAGGGTCTCCCTCTAGCCCAGGCTGACCTGGAATTCACTCTGGAGCCTAGGAGTGGCCTTGAACTCGTACGAATCCTCCTACCTCTGCCTCCCAAGTGCTGGGATTAAAAGGTGTGTGCCACCATACCCAGATAATCTTGCTATTTTAAGAAGTGAAGACTGCTATGGAGTTGTGTTTGTGTGTATACATCCACATACATATGTAAGTCTCTACTAGGTTCTACTTTGTGATCACTGATGTATCTAGAATGTTATTTTCCAAGGATTCTGATACCTAAGGAAAATGCTTCACTTAGGGACAATTTTTGACCTTATGTACCGAGAAACATTAATCCAAATACAAAATATGATGATTCCAAATAATACCTATAAACAAAGTATTAAGAAAAAGTCAAGGGAGTAGAGAGATGGCTCAACAGTGAAAAGAACTAGATTGAAAAGCTTGCTAGGCCAGGGTTCAATTTCCCAGCCGCCCATATAAAGCCGGGTGGGCATTCATTTCCAATGATAGGAGATCCTGGTGTGTGGGTCGTCCCCCTACCCCACGTATAAAGGAGGGAGGGTGGGAGGGAGAAGGTAGAGAAGAAGGGCAGACTAACAGAGCTACCTATTCAAGATTAGTACACTGTGGGGAATTAATTACAGGGTCTTATTTGGGTTTACATTCCTAGCCTAGCCCAGGGATGACATACACAAACAGGAAGGCCGGGAGCAGGGGTGCACTCAGGAAGCTTAAGGATCACTATGAGTTCAAGGCCAGCCTGGAGCTACAGAGGAAGTTCTACGTCAGCCTGGGCTAGAGTGAGAAAGAAAAAGAAAAGATAATACCGTATAAGATTATCAATGTTTAAAAAGATTTTAGGGGCTGGAGAGATGGCTTAGTGATTAAGTGATTAAGGTGCTTGCCTGCAAAACCTAAGGACCCAGGTTCGATTCCCTAGTAACCACATAACCAGATGCACAAGGTGGCACATGTGTCTGGAGGTCATTTGCAGTGGCCAAAGACCTGGAAGTACCCATTCTATCTGCCTCTTCCTCTGTCTCAAGCAAATAAATAAATAAAAATATTTTTTAAGAGCTAGGGAGACGGCTTAGTGGTTAAGTGCTTGCCTGTGAAGTCTAACGACCCAGGTTCAAGGCTCAATTCCCCAGAACCCAAGTAAGCCAGATGCACAAGGTGATGCATGCATGTGGAGTTTGTTTGCAGTGGCTGGAGGCCCTGGTGTGTGCCCATTCTCTATCTGCCTCTTTGTCTGTTGCTCTCAAAAAAATAAAAATAAACAAAGCATGGATGGAACTGGAAAGGATTATATATACTAAAGTGAAGTAACCCAGGCCCAGAAAGCCAAGCATCACATGTTCTCTCTTGTATGTGGACCCTAGCTACAAATGATTGGACTTCTGTGTGAGTAGGAACTCAGTAGCAGAGGCCAGTAAGCTAGAAAGGGGATATACAGGGAATAGAAAGGAAAGGGGTGTACTTAATAGGATGGTATTGTATATATGTAAGTAGAAGAACAGATTAATGGGGGTGGAAAGGCCTAAGTGAGGTCAGGGGAAGAGACTGAGTAATGAAAAGGTGGAGGGAGGGCTAATCAAAACCTAAGAGGATATAAATAAGTCATTTGGAAACCTACTTTTTTGGACAATGGAACACACAGGAGCCATAGATTGTTACTAGAAAATTTTCAGTGCCAAGGATGGGATACTCTAGAGTGAGTTGTTGACCAGAGAGGTCCCTGATACCCCCAAAATATTACAGGCCATTGCTGAGGCCCATGGTTTCCCACCAGGAATAGATGCTAAGACCCTATTGCTGAAGACTCCACATACTTGGGCTACAAGGTCACTGAGAAATCCTGCTGGAGCTGAGCTGAAAACCTCCTCCATGTAGACCAGCTGACCGAAAGCTGGAAAAAGCCACATTGCATGCAGTTAAATGGGAAAGAGAAAAATCACCAGTGGAGATACTCAGCAGTGGACACTGCAAGCCTTATATTTGGCTAGCCAGGCCAAATGAGCCAACAGGTACAATGGCAGCACATCTGTTATGGGGAAACCAACTGCCCTCTAATTGGACTGGAAGCCCGCTTCATAGGAGGGAATACATCCCTGATACTGAAAGCCTACAGCAGGGGTAGTCATAAGCCCTAGGGGTGTAACATCTGCTGATGTCTGAATAAATGTATATACTATGCTCACCAAACTTCCCAGTAAGCACTTCTTTTAATGTTCATACCCATACATTAATATTAATGCTACTCTCACTTTTGGTTAGAGAAGCTTCTCTTTTCAGATGGACTCAGAAGGCACCATGGTGCTGAGAAGATATGACAAGAACCAAGTCACTATGAATACATATAGTCCACTCCTATAAACTGGCAACAATCCAGACTTCTGGTATAAATTTAGTTTCTATGAAAATGAACACAGTAAAATGATTAACCAGAACTTTTCTAACCCATAAGGCTTAATATGAAAACTACAAGGATTAGAATCAGAATTCTTTTTGGACATGCCCTCCTATCTAAACCATCAGCAAATTCTGTTGCCTTTTTTTTTTTTTTTCTTTCTTTCTTTTTTTGGTTCTTCGAGGTAGGGTCTTACTCTAGCCGAAACTGACCTGGAATGCACTATGTATTCTCAGGGTGGCCTTGAATTCACAGCAATCCTCCTACCTCTGCCTACCAAGTGCTGGGATCAAAGGTGTGCACCACCACACTTGGCTTTACTCAGGGATTTTTTTTTTTTTTTTTTGAGAGAAAGAGAATATGGATATTCCAGGGCCTCTAGCCACTGCAAACAAACTTCAAATATATGGTCCACATTGTGTATCTGGCTTTACGTGGGTACTGGGGAATCGAACCAGAATTAGACTTTGCAGGCAAGCACTTTAACCACTGAGTAATCTTTCCAGCCTACTAGCTGTACTTTTTCACCCCCAACTTTTATGTGCAAATGACCGTAATCTCTTGGCTGGATTATTCAACATTTTTTACATATGTGTGCATGCAGAGGCCAGAAGTTGACATCAGGTGTCCTCCTTGACCACAGGCAAGGTCTCTAAGTAGAACCCAAAACTAGTCTACACAGCCAGCTTCCCTGGAAATCCCATCTCCACCTACCAAGTGACGGAATTTTATAAATGCCATACCCATTCAGCATTTACATGAGCCCTGGGGATCAATATTTCAGTCCTCACACTGGTGCAGCAAGTGCTTTATGAACTGAGCCATCTCCTCAGATCACAACCAACAGCCTTTGGTCTACTTTTGTCCTTAACGAACACGATTTACACAAAACAGCCAAACTGATCCACTTAAATTATGTCAAATCAGCACTCTGTTATAGGAAATCACTCCAGTGGATATCCACATGACTTGAAGTTAAAAATCCTCATAAAGCTTGACCATCTTTCCCTTCCCTACTACATATTTTATGATAACTATTTAATAACCAGGGATGGGAAGCTGACTCAGCACTTAAAGGCACTTACTTGCAAAGCCTGCTAGCTTTAATTCCCCAGCACCCTTATAAAACTAGACACACAATGGCACAGGTAAAGACCCTGTCATACATGTGTACATACATGTACACAAGGAAATAAGTAATTAAAATTTAAACAAACAGCCAGGTGTGGTGGCACACACTTATTTTAATCCCAGCACTCAGAAGGCAGAGATAGGAGGGTCACAGTGAGTTCAAGGTCACCCTGAGCCTAAATAAATAGTGAAATCCAGGTCAGCCTAAGCTAGAGTGAGACCCTACCTCAAAAAACAAAATTAAATAAACACAATCCCCCACTTTAAAGAGAAAATCTGGCTCAGGCTGGCTTTGAACACTATCTTCCTGTTTCAGCTTCCCATAGTGCTGGGGTTACAAGTACATGCCACCACATGAAATCCAAACATCAATTTGGAGAGGGGAGAGGGGAGAGGGGAGAGGGGAGAGGGCATCATTGCCAAGTGAAACATGTTATTTCTAGAGAAAGCAGGCCATGTATATAAAGTTATAATAGGAGAAAGAAAAAGCCCATGTTTTATAGGCTAAAACTCCTTTGATCAGTGACACCACGTTCATAAAAAATTGATAATATAATTAAGTAAGGCTGATCATGCAAAAATTTTAGTCTAAGCTGGGCATGATTTCGCACACCTTTAACCCTAGCACTTGAGAGGCAGAGGTAGGAAGACTGTCTTAAGTTCCAGTTCAGCATAGAACTACATATACAGTGTAAGTTCCAAGTCAGCCTGGGCTGGAGTGAGACCTTACCTCAAAAATACCCTCCCCCCAAAGTACTTATTAAATGTAGTAGGTAAAACTGTCTGTAATCCAAGCATATGTATTTGTGAAACATAAAATACTGTGTGCCAGTTAAATATCTGTTATTAGGAGGAAACCTGTAGATTGGCCTTACCCTAGCAAATGACTTAAAAGTATACAGATAATTTCTCTACTATAGATCTGGCTACAAATATCTTTAAAATGTATAAAAAGCACAGGCCTTGTTTTTTGAAGTAGGGTTTCACTCTAGCTTAGGCTGACCTGGAATTTACTACGTAGTATCAGGGTGTCCTTGAATTCACAGTGATCCACCTACCTGTGCCTCCCAAGTGCTGGGATTAAAGATGTGCACCACCACGCCCGGCTCCAAAAGCACAGGCCTTTAATCACAGATAGTAGAGCAGGAGGATTGGCGTCTTTCAGGCCAGCCTGAGCTATGGAGTGAACTCAAAGCCAGAATGGGCAAGACCCTATCTCAGAAAAAAGGTTAGGGATGTAATTCAGTGGTAAAACGCTGCTTTGCTTGGTATTCATGAGATTCTAATCTCAAAAAAAGGGAAAAAAAGTTTGAGAGGGGATGCATAAGAGAAATCTCAGAAAATTTTTATGTCTTACTTCAAGTGGGGGAGGGAGAGTATCACACTACTGCCAGGTGTGGTGGCACATGCCTTTAATCCCAGCACAAGGGAGGCAGAGTAGGAGGATGGCTGTAACCTCCAGGCCACACTGAGACTACATAGTGAATTCCAGGTCAGCCTGAGCTAAAGCCAGACCCTACCTTGAACAACCAAAACAGAGAGTTATATCCCTCATCGTCAATGAACCAGAACAATCATAACTCTTATAATCTTTGTTAAAACTGAAATTTTTTGGCAGATGGAGATTTAAAATAAGGTCTTGTCAGTCCCTTTTATTATTATTAAATATATTAAAAATATATTTATTATTAATATAATTATCTTATTTTTAATACATTATATTAACATATTATTTATTATTAGTATATATACACACACACACATACATACATACATACATACACACACACATACATACATACACACACATACATACATACATATATATGATCTCGCTCTAACCCAGGCTGACCTGGATGGAATGCACTCTAGTCCCAGGCTGGCCTCCAACTCACAGGGATCCTCCTACTTTGAACTACCAAGTGCTGAGATTAAAGACATGTGCCACCACACCTGGCAAACTGAACTTTTACTTTTTAAGATTTATTTGCCTGTTTATGTGTGTATGGGCATACTAGGGTCTCTCTTACATGGGTGGCTAGAGTTTTGAACCCAAGCCAGCAAGCACTGCAAGCAAGAGCTTTTAATTGCTAAACCACTAAAGTTCAGCCTCCTTGAACTTTAGTATTCAGTTGTGATTTAAAAAAATCATTATTTGCTCAAAATGTAATTATAAGTAAACACATATAACAAAGACTGCATATATTTACATTTTATCCTGTTACATATTGCAGTATCATCAATATTATCACATTTTCTGCCAGGTGTGGTGCCACATGTCTTTACTCCTAGCAGTCAGGAGGCCTAGGTAGAAGGGTCACAGTGAATCTGAGGCCAGCCTGAGATACATAGTGAATTTCAGGTTAACCTGGGCCAGAGAGAGACTTTACCTGAAAAACCAAGAGTATCAGTTTCTGTACTCTTAGTACCCTGTGTGTTGGTACAGTAGCCACTGGGTTTGAACATTACAGATCTCAAGGCTTTTTCCCAAAGATCAGATTGTGGCACCAGATAACAGATGAACAAACCCAAACCAACTGCATGTCAGAGCACGTTAATGTCCATACTCCCTTCAGCATTAAGGTAAATGAGTAAAAAATACCATTAAAACTTGGTATTTTAAATCATATTAACATCCATTATTTCATGGAAATCTCAATCACCTTGAGGCATTCTGTTCATTTTATAGATGAGGAAACTTAGATCCAAAAATATTAACATCTGGATGGGAGAGATGGCTTAGTGGTAAAGGAGCTTGACAGCAAAGCAAAGGACCTCAGTTTAAGTCCCCAGGACCCATGTAAGCCAGATGCACAAGGTGGCACAAGCATCTGTAGTTCATTTGCAGTGGCTGAGGCCCTGGCATGCCCATTTTCTCTCTCCCTCTCAAATAAATATATTAAAAAATATATACACATCTTTCTCCAAGATGATTGTGCCAAAATACACATTACAAACATGTTCTGTATTTCACATTACTCAAAGCCCAAAATCGTCTCTGTTCAACTTGTATCATAGAGGAAGAGACATTCAATTACCTTCTATTCAAACTTATGTAAACTGGATTAGAGATCCCCTGATAGGGGTAGACTTGACATAAGTAAAATTAGACATTTAAATCATCTGATAAGTAGCTGTAGAGAAAAATTTCTCTTTAGATAACAGAAAAATAGATTCTATTTTATAAGAACAATCATATAACCAATAAAATCTACAATGCACAATCTTACATGGTTGGTTGTCTGTGACAAGGTTTAAATTGGCTTTTTTTTGGGGGGGGTTGTTTTGTTTTTGGAGGTAGGGCTTTGCTCAATCCTAGGCGGACCTGGAATTCATTATGTAGTCTCAAGCTAGCCTAGAACTCACAAGTGATCCTCCTACCTAGGTCTCTTGAATGCTGGGATTAAAGGTGTGTGCCACCATGGCCAGCTCTAAATTGGTTTTAAACTCAAGATTGTCCTGACTTGCAAGCACTGAGATTATAGGCATGAACCACCAAGCCTGGCTTCTGTTAGGAATCTTTAATAATTCTAAGCTGGGAGAGAACTAGAGCAGCTGCGGCTCCCTCCCCTCCCCCACCGCCTGAGCCCAGCTCCACCGAACAGAGCAGTCCTGGGACCCGGCCATGCCAAGTTGAGCCAACAGCGGAACCCATGCAGGAGCCCGTCCAGCAGCAACAGCAGTAGGCCCAACAGCAGCAGCTTCAGCTGCTGAAAGACCCAACAGAGGCAGCTTCAGCAGCAGCAGTTCCACCAGCGGGGGTGCTGATCTGCAGGGCCACAGTTGCCAGGCTCAGTTTGCCCCGCAGAAAAAGCCAGTGCCCAGCTCCAGAAATCAGAACAGCAGCCCGACGACCCAGGTAGCAACTTGACTGAGACAAAAATCATCCAAGGTAACTGGGTTTGCACCAGGGAAGGGTCTCACTTGGTCACAAGCTGACTTGGATCCCTCAACGACCAGAAATCTTAACCTCTATGTTGATAGAGGATCTGGTTGTTATAATAACTACTCTGGCATACATACTTGGGGCTGTTTTTGACTGAATGAGTACAGTGTTTAGTTAACTTTTAGAATCTACCTGTATTTTATTCCTCTCAGCCTACTTGAATACCCCCATAGCAGGGAAACTCAACCCCTAGGAGCACCTTTGTAGATACTTTCAGAGTCTTAAGAGCCACATCTAACACTTCAAGCTCCTACAAAGGCAAGCCCATCAGGATTACAGCAGATTATTCAACACAAACTTTAAAAGGCAGAAGGGCTTGGAGTGATGTATCCCAAGTTCTTAAAGATAACAACTGTCAACCAAGGTTACTTTATCCTGCAAAGTTATCCATTCAAATAGATGGAGAAGTAAGGACATTCCATGGCAAAAGCAGGTTAAAGGAGTATTTGAAGACAAAACCAGCTCTACAGAAAAAACTTGATAGAATCCTCCATGCTGAAGAAAAAGGAAAAGCACACATATAAGGAACCTAGAAAAAACAAGCAATACTCAAATACTAATTAACACAAGAGAGCACAGGTAGAACCGGAACCACAAAAAAATAGCAAACATAAATACACACCTTTCAATAATATCTCTTAATATCAACGGCCTCAATGCCCCAACGAAAAGACATAGATTTGCAAACTGAGTTAAAAAGCAGGATTCTACAATTTGTTGTCTCCAAGAAACTCACCTTTCTACAAAGGATAGACATTATCTTAGGGTGAAAGGTTGGAAGACAGTGTTTCAAGCAAATGGGCCTAGAAAACAAGCAGGGGTTGCTATACTAATATCTGACAAGGTAGACTTTAGTCCAACGTTAGTCAAGAAAGATAAGGAATGTGACTTTATATTGATTAAGGGCACATTCCAACAGGAGGACATTACAATCCTAAACATATATGCACCTAACATGGGGGCTCGCAAATTCATCAAACACACACTATTAGAACTAAGGTCACAGGTAACACCAAACACAGTGGTGGTGGGTGACTTTAACACCCCACTCTCATCAATTGACAGGTCATCCTGGGAAAAAATAAACAGAGAGGCATCTGGACTAAATGAGGTCATAGAAGGAATGGACCTAACAGATATATACAGGACATTTCATCCAAAGGCTGCAGAATATACATTCTTTTCAGCAGCACATGGAACATTCTCTAAAATAACATAAAAGCAAATCTTAACAAATTCAGGAAAATTGAAATAATTCCTTGCATTCTAGCTGACCACAATGAAATTAAACTACAAATCAGTAGCAAGAAAGGCTATAGAGCATACACAAAATCATGGAAACTAAACAATACACTACTAAATGATGAATGGGTCAATGAAGAAATCAAGAAGGAAATCAAAAAATTTATAGAGTCAAAAGATAATGAGAACACAACATATCAAAATCTCTGGGACACAATGAAGGCAGTTCTAAGAGGTAGATTTATAGCCTTAAGTACCTATATTAAGAAATTAGAAAGGTCACAAGTAAACAACCTAATGCTTCACCTTAAAGCCTTGGAAAAAGAAGAACAAGGTGAACCAAAAATCAGTAGGCAGGAAGAAATAATAAAGATTAGGGCAGAAATTAATGAAATAGAAACAAACAAACAAAAAAAAACAATCCAAAGAATTAATGAAACAAAGAGTTGGTTCTTTGGAAGGACAAACAAGATTGATAAACCCTTAGCAAATCTGACCAAAACAAAAAGAGAAGAGACACAAATTAATAAAATCAGAGATGAAAAAGGTAACATCACAACAGATTCCAGAGAAATTCAAAAAATCATAGGGACATACTATAAAAGCATATACTCCACAAAGTATGAAAATCTGAAAGAAATGGATGATTTCCTTGATCTATATGACCTACCTAAATTAAATCAAAATGAGATTAATCACTTAAATAGACCTATAACAAACATGGAGATCTGAGCAGTTATTAATAATCTCCCAACTAAAAAAAGCCCAGGCCCGGATGGATTCACTGCTGAATTTTACCAGACCTTTAAGGAAGAGCTAACACCATTGCTTCTTAAGCTTTTCCAGGAAATAGAAAAAGAAGGAATTCTACCAAACTCCTTCTATGAAGCCAGCATCACCCTGATACCAAAACCAGGCAAAGATAGAACAAAAAAAAAAACAAGAAAGAAAAGAAAATTACAGACCAATCTCCTTCATGAACATAGATGCAAAAATTCTCAACAAAATATTGGCAAACAGAATACAAAGAGTATATCAAAAAGATCCTTCACCCTGACCAAGCAGGCTTTATCCCAGAGATGCAGGGATGGTTCAACATACGCAAATCTATAAATGTAATACGTTATATAAACGGGTTGAAGGACAAAAATCACATGATCATCTCATTGGACACAGAGAAAGCATTTGACAAAATCCAACATCCCTTCATGATAAAAGTCCTACAGAGACTGGGAATAGAAGGAACATATCTCAATATAATAAAAACTATTTATGACAAGCCTACAGCCAACATATTACTAAATGGGGAAAAACTGGAAGCTTTTCCACTAAAATCAGGAACAAGACAAGGGTGTCCACTGTCCCCACTTTTATTTAATATAGTTTTGGAAGTCTTAGCCATAGCAATAAGGCAAGAGACACACATAAAAGGGATACAAATTGAAAAGGAAGACATCAAGTTATCATTATTTGCAGATGACATGATTCTATACATAAAGGACCCTAAAAACTCTACTAGCAAACTGTTAGAGCTGATCAAAACCTACAGCTATGTAGCAGGATACAAAATAAATACACAGAAATCAGTAGCCTTCATATATGCTAACAACAAACACACAGAGGATGAAATCAGAAAATCACTACCATTCACAATTGCATCAAAAAAAAAAAAAAAGGTACCTTGGAATAAACCTAACGAAGGAAGTAAAGAATCTCTACAATGAGAACTTTTAAAACACTCAAGCGAGAAATTGCAGAAGACACTAGAAAGTGGAGAAACAACCCCTGTTCCTGGATTGGAAGAATCAATATTGTGAAAATGGCAATCTTACCAAAAGCAATCTACACATTTAATGCAATCCCTATCAAAATTCCAAAAGCATTCTTCATGGAAATAGAAAAACAATCCAAAAATTCATTTGGAATCACAAAAAACCTTTAATACAGAGCCATAGTAACAAAAACAGCGTGGTACTGGCACAAAAACAGACCAGTGGAACAGAACAGAGGACACAGATGTAAGCCCAAGTAGATACAGCCACCTGATATTCGATAAAAATGCCAAAAATACTCATTGGAGAAAAGACAGCCTCTTCAGCAAATGGTGTTGGGAAAACTGGATATATATCTGCAGAAGGATGAAAATAGATTCTTCTCTCTCGCCATGCACAAGAATTAAGTCCAAATGGATTAAAGACCTTAACACCAGACCTGAAACTCTGAAACTACTAGAGGAAAAACTAGGGGAAACCCTTCAACATATTGGTCTTGGCAAAGACTTTCTGAATACAACCCCAATTGCTCAGGAAATAAAACCACAGATTAATCACTGGGACCTCATGAAATTACAAAGATTTTGCACCGCAAAGGACACAGTGAAAAAAGCAAAGAGGCAACCTACAGAATGGGAAAAAATCTTCGCCAGCTATATATCTGATAGAGGATTCTAGGATATACAAAGAACTCAAAAAGTTAAATAATAAGGAATCAAACAAGCCAATCAAAAAATGGGCTATGGAGCTAAATAGAGCATTCTCAAAGGAAGAAATATGAATGGCATATAAGCATCTAAAAAAATGTTCTACGTCACTAGTCATCAGGGAAATGCAGATTAAAACTACATTGAGATTCCATCTCACTCCTGTCAGATTGGCCACCATCATGAAAACAAATCATCATAAAAGTTGGCGGGGATGTGGAAAAAGAGGAACCCTTCTACACTGCTGGTGGGAATGCAATCTGGTCCAGCCATTGTGGAAATCAGTGTGGAGGTTCCTAAAACAGCTAAAGATTGATCTACCATATGACCCAGCTATAGCACTCCTAGGCATATATCCTAAGGACTCATCTCATTTCCTTAGAAGTACGTGCTCAACCATGTTTATTGCTGCTCAATTTATAATAGCTGGGAAATGGAACCAGCCTAGATGTCCCTCAACTGATGAGTGGATAATGAAGATGTGGCACATTTATGCAATGGAGTTCTATTCAGCGGTAAAGAAAAATGAAGTTATGAAATTTGCAGAAAAATGGATGGATCTGGAAAGGATTATACTAAGTGAGGTAACCCAGGCCCAGAAAGCCAAGCGCCACATGTTCTCTCTCATATGTGGATCCTAGCTACAGGTGACTGGGCTTCTGTATGAGAATGAAAATACTCAGTAGCAGAGGCCAGTAAGTTTAAAAGGAGACATAAAGGGAAGAGAAAGGAAGGGAGGAGGGTACTTAATAGGTTGATATTGTATATATGTAAGTACAATGATTGTGATGGGGAGGTAATATGATGGAGAATGGAATTTCAAAGGAGAAAGTGTGTGGGGGGAGGGAGGGAATTAACATGGGATTTTTTTTTTTTCCAAGCCAAACTGTATCCAGCTTTATTAAAGATACTTTTCATAAACAATCATGGTATTTCAGGCAGGACATGGGCAGACACTCAGTAACAGTATACAAGAACTTTCAAACTCCCTTCTTGTATGGACTACCAAAATCAGAAAGCCACTATAAAATCCAATGAAGTCTTCATGTGATGCTCGGAACAGGGGAGTTTAGAGTGAGGGTTGACATTTCACATTGAGCATGTTGTTTTAACAACTTTTCACAAGCCGACCCTGACTTTCAGGAAATGAAATGAAAATGGAAGGATTATTAATCTGAAAAATCCACAATCTTTTAGAAAAGGTACCACAGCTCTTGAGAGGAACACCGTCATCTCAGTGATGTCAATGCAAAGTCCAGGTCATCTGACACACTGGCAGAACCAGTGTGAAGGGGTCAGGTCCCAACAGATCTCTGGTGTTAAGGGAGTTAAGTCTATGCTGATGGTGGAGGGCAGAACATAAAAATGGACTTTTGAGTTTTCACATGCCATGAGGCATCTGTGCCAAGGTTGGCTACTGTGTCAACACAAGGGAATCCCTCCTCCCCAGAGCCAAGGGGAATCTTTCAAAACTAGCAGGGAAAGGTGTTTTCCCATCACTCCAGCTTGGGAGACCTTCTGTTAGTGACACTTGTTCCACCCCCTCCCCCCAAAACAATGAAGTGTTCTGTGTGCTAACAACATAGCTTTAAAAAAAAAAAAAAAAGTAAAACAAAATTCTGCATTTTTATAAAACTTGATAAAAAATAGTATTTCAAACTGTACAGTCACCAGAAGTACACAGTTATCAAAAATGCACACACTTCACTTGGCATCTCCGGCACCTTCGGCTTTCTGTGCCTGGTCTAACATGGGATTTTTTTATAATCATGGAAAATGGTAATAAAAAATTTAAAAAAATTCTCAGCTGGGCATAGTACCATACATCTATAATTTCTACATTCTGGTGGCTGAGGTAGGAGGCTCACCATGAGTTTGAGCCTAGTCTGGGCTTTAGAATAAACTCCAGGTCAACCTGGGCTTGGGGTAGAGTAAGACTCTGCCTAAAACTCAGGCCAAATCCAGGTGTGGTGGCACCCACCTTTAATCCCAGCACTTGGGAAGCAGAAGTAGGAGGTTCACCAAGAGTTCCAGGCCATCCTGAGACTACATAGTGAATTCCAGGTCAGCCTGAGCTAGAAATGAGACCCTACCTCAAAAAACAAGACAAGCTGTGCGTGGTGGTGCACACCTTTAATCCCAGCACTCAGGAGGCAGAGGTAGGAGGATTGCCATGAGTTCGAAGCCACCCTGAAACTCCATAGTGAATTCCAGGACAGCCTGGGCTAGAGTGAGACCCTACCTCGAAAAACCAAAAAAATAAAAAAGACTAAATGATCAACGACAGGATTTCTCCCCTTATACTAATATCTCAAGTAATTAAGCAATCAATTTCAAGACATATTCTTGTACCAGATTTAATCAACATTCCATTAACAGACCCTAAGACGTGAAAGAGATTCCAATATTAATTACCTGTACAATTGGTGGAGTTGTCTGTGAATATGGTGATGTCACTCCATAAACTGTTGGACATGTCTGTCCTTGATAGTATATGGTTGCTTGAGACTGTGCAGGAGAGTACTGCTGTTGTACACTGACAGGTTGTTGACTTGAATCCCACACACTATAATTCTGTCCTTGGACTGGGCCTGGAGCTGGTACTGGCATTACAGCAACACTAGAGTCTTGGTGTACCACATTTTCATTCTGGGCTACATATTGTGAACTAGAAACTTCCACAGGGGCTGCCACATGTGGTACCACTGGTACTGATGGAGGAGCAGCAAGTGATTCTGTAGAATGTCCCACTAAGGGCTGAGCATGATCATAAGGAGCAGGAGAGCATACGGGGTCCATGCTAGGCGTGGGCAGGAGCACCTTTCCGGCATTAGGGTTACTAGGATCCACGTAGGCCTGCATGGGATAACCTGGTGGATAGCCAGCAAAGGCGTGATGGGCGGCATTATAACCAAGAGAGTCATAGGGCAGTGGTGATGTCATTCCCAGGTTCTGCATCTGCTGCTGTTGCTTTTGAGCCTCCCGCTGGGCTACCTCTTGCTCAAACAATTTCCGGCGCTCCTCTGTAGAAAGTTTATTTCTATCTTTAATCCGCACTTTCTTTTTAGAAGTTGGTGTATCATATCTATAAAGAAAAAAATATGACAAAAACTTATTCACAAAATCATACAATAGTAAATAGTATGTCACACGTGACTAAAACATTAACCACACCAAATCCAATTTGGAAGTAGTTATAAAAAAAAAAAAAATCACTTCTTCCTCAGGAAAACAACAAATGGCCAGTGCAGTGAGAGGGCCCAAAGACAGTGTCTAGATGGCCTGGCATATGCATTCTTTCTCCCCATTCCTCTCTCCCTGCTTGAAAATAAATAAATAAAAATATGAAAAAAACTAGCCAGGCATGGTGATGCACACCTTCAATCCCAGCACTTAGGAGGCTGAGGTAGGAGGATTGCTGTGAGTTCAAGGCTACCCTGAGACTACAGAGTGAATTCCAGATGAGTCTGGAATATTTACTTACTGACTACCACCATTTTGATAAGGGCTTTCACAGTAAAATGTATTTTTGGATGAATGTGAGGAAGACAGAAATTTTCAATGTCTCACAAAAAATTGGACTCTTCTATTTGATAGGCACACTTCTCTCAGGAACCCCAAATCTAGGAGATTTTTAAAATTCCCTATCACACAGATAAGAAAAAATAATTTCTAATCATGCAGTTCCCATGTATCCATTAGTCCTTCACTTCTCTATTCTAAAAGTTGGTTCAACTTTATAATCTCTTTGACAACCAGAATAAGGATGGGTAATCCCTTTTGCTAAGAAACATGTAACAGGGGCTGGAGAGATGGCTTGGTGGCTAATGTGCATGCCTGTGAAGCCTAAGGACTCAGGTTCAATTGTCCAGGACCCACATAAGCCACATGCACAGAGTGGCGTATGTGTCTGGAGTTGCAGTGGCTGGAGGCCCTGGCACACCCATTCTGTGTTCTCTAATAAACAATGAATCAATTTTTAAAAAAAGAAATATGTAACAGAAATAATATTGGCCATTTTGATAGTTCTTGTAATAGTAGAGTTCTTTTCTTTCATGCTCATCAATAAATGGTACAGTATATTTAGCACAAAACATAACAAAGAATCTAATACTTTATTTTAAAAACATTTTTTTCCTAAGGTAGGGTCTTCTCTAGCCCAGGCTGACCTGGAATTCACTATGTAGTCTCAGTGCAACCTCAAACTCACAGCAATCCTCCTACCTCTGCCTCCCAAATGCTGGGACTAAATGCATGTCTACCACAAAGAGAGAGAGAAAAAAAAAAACATATTCTCTCTCTCTCTTTTTTTTTTTGGTGGGGGGGGGGCAGTTGAGGTTAAGTCTTCCTCTAGTCCAGGCTGACCTGAAATTCACTATGTAGTCTCAGGGTGGCCTTGAACTTATGACATCCCTCCTACCTCTGCCTCCCAGGTGCTGGTATGAAAGGTGTGCACCACCAGGCCTGGCTCAAAACATACATTCTTGTTTTGTTTTGCTTTTTTTTAAATTTTTGTTTGTTTATTTTTATTTATTTGAGAGTGACAGAGAGAAGGAGGGAGAGAGACAGAGAGATAGAGGGAGAGAGGGAGGGAATGGGTGCACCAGGGCCTCCAGCCACTACAAACGAACTCCAGACGCATGCACCCCCTTGTGCATCTGGCTAAAGTGGGTCCTGGGGAATCGAGCCTGAACCAGGGTCCTTAGGCTTTACAGGCAAGCACTTAACTGCTAAGCCATCTCTCCAGCCCTTGTTTTGCTTTTTATTTATTTACTTTTTAAATTTTTATTTATTTATTTGAGAGCAATAGACACAGAGAGAAAGACAGAGAGAGGGAGAGAGAGAGAATGGGCGCGCCAGGGCTTCCAGCCTCTGCAAACGAACTCCAGACGCGTGTGCCCCCTTGTGCATCTGGCTAACGTGGGACCTGGGGAACTGAGCCTCGAACCGGGGTCCTTAGGCTTCACAGGCAAGCGCTTAACCACTAAGCCATCTCTCCAGCCCTTGTTTTGCTTTTTAAAATATATTTTATTTATTTGTTTGATACAGAGAAAGAGGCAGAGAAGAGAAGAGAATGGACATGCCAGGGCCTCCAGCCACTGTGAACAAACCCCAGACGTATGTGCCCCTTGTACATCTGGCTTACATGGGTCCTGGGTCCTTTGGCTTTGTAGGCAAGTGCCTTAACTTCTAAGCCATCACTCCAGCCCTAAAATATACTTTTTTGTTTTTGTTTTTCGAGGTAGGGTCTCACTCTAGCCCAGGCTGTCCTGGAATTCACTATGAATTCTCAGGGTGGTCTCGAACTCACGGTGATCCTCCTACCTCTGCCTCCCGAGTGGTGGGATTAAAGGCGTGCGCCACCATGCCCAGCTCTTGTTCTTAATACTAACATTTTAAAATGCTTTTTGTTTTTTTCCTGTGACTATATGTTTACAGTTGACTTGAGTCTTCCAGGATTAAGTTTATTCTCTACTGGTGACATAGTACATTAATACTTTGAAAAACTTCTGAGATGCAAATTGCATAAGAACCTCTAAAGTGTGTACTGATTGCTTGGTTTGCTATCCAGGACAAGGCTGTTCACAGAAGCAGGCAACTACGGACACTAGCATTCCATTTTCTGAGGTCTCTCTAACCTGAACCTTGCATCTGTCCCTGGAACCTGTGCACAGCCTCCCAGGTGAGAAAGCATATGGCTAGGAAGGAAGTAAGAAAAATCCTGGACACCAGCAGAGAAAAGTCCCTGGCAGCCAACAATGATCAATAGTGAACTTTATTAGATCAGAGCATCTCTAGGCCACCATACCTTAGCCAAGACCACTGATCACTTTACTTGGGGCATATCCTGGTCAGGCCTGATGTCAGCAGCATAGGCAATCTCAGCAAGAAGGCAGGACGCAGGACCAGAAAGATCAAGGGCCCCTCAAATGACCCCAACTGGGTATCTCTAAGCCACATCCACATGCAACCCTCACCTACAAAACGACCCCCACCCTTTTTGGCTTTTCAAGGTATGGTCTCACTCTATACCAGGCTGACTTGGAAATTCACTATGTAGTTTCAGGCTAAGCTCAAACTCATGGAAATCCTTCCTCTGCTTCCCAGTGCTGGGCTTATAGGCATGAGCCATACCATGCCCAGTTTCTTATTTTTAGTCAGCATATAAAGTAATATTTTTAGTCAGCATATATAAAGTAATGGATTTCATTTTTTGGAAAGTTTCATGTCTAAAGACAACTTCTTATTGGATGTGGTGGAACACGCCTGTAATTCCAGGACTTGAGAGGCACATACAATAGATGACTAAGTGCAAGACCAACCTAGTATACATAGCATGTTCCAGGTTAGAGGCTACTTAGCGAGACCCTATTCCAAAAATACAAAAGAAGTCTAGAGAGATGGCTTAGTGGTTAAAGCACTTCCCTGCAAAATCTAAGGACCTAGGTTCGACTCCCCAGAATCCATGTAAGTTAGAAGCACAAGGGGGCACATGTGTCCGGAGCTCAACTGCAATGGCTAGAGGCCCTGGTGTGCCTATTCTCTCTCATTAAAAAAAAAAAAAAAAGAAAAAGAAAAAAAATTCCCCAGCTGCTCATGTAAAGCTGAAAGAATATTTATTTGTAACTGCAATGTTACTCTCACTTTTGGTAGAGAACCTTCTCTTTTCAGATGGCAGTGACCTTGGGATGACTCAGAAGGCATCATGGTGCTGGAAAGAAGTGACAGGAGTGCTCAGCACTGCAATATCTCTATCATACCTTCTAAAGCTCAGGGTCCATTGCAGAAGAGGTGGCGGAAAAAATGCAAGAGCCAAAGGAAGGGTAGGACTCCTTACAACGTGCTCTTCCAGACACAAAATGGCCTGAATATCCATGACCTCACAGTGCCTGACACTACATACACAAGTCCATCTTAATAGGAGGAAAAGATCATGGCATCAAAATAAGAGAGAGACTGATTAAGATGGGGAGGGGATATGATGGAAAATGGATTTGCAAAGGGGAAAGCACGGGGGTGGACTGCGGGTGCAGGGGAGGGCATTGCCATGGGATATTGTTTACAATCATGGAAGTTGTTAATAAATGAAGAAAAGAAAAAAAATTGAACAAAACATTGAAAAAAAATGGAAAGGAAGGAAGGAAGCCAGCCAGCTAGCCAGCCATGGTGACACATACCTTTAAGCCCAGCACTCAGGAGGAAGAGGTAGGAAGATCACTATGAGTTCAAGGCCAGATAGGAACTATAGAGTGAGTTCCAGGACAGCCTGAGCTAGAAGACAACTACCTCAAAATAAAAAGAAATACCGAAAAATTATTGGATAGAGCTGGGTATGGTGGCGCATGCCTTTAATCCCAGCACTTGGGAGGCAGAGGTAGGAGGATCGCCGTGAGTTCGAGGCCACCCTGAGACTCCATAGTGAATTCCAGGTCAGCCTGGACTAGAGTTAGACCCTACTTCAGAAAAATAAAATAAAATAAAATTGTTGGATAGAGGTAGCACTTCATCTCAGTGAAAAATGTATATGGGTTTTCAAACAAATGGCTCTACCTTATAAATCCACAAACAATTCCAAATGAATTAAGGACTTAATTTTCTTTAAGCATACACACATACACATAGCACATTACCTCAAAGGTAGGAAAGTAATTTTTCTCTTTTTTTAAACAAAAAATTTTATATTAGCCAGGCGTGGTAGTGCATGCCTTTAATCCCAGCACTCGGGAGGCAGAGGTAGGAGGACTGCCATGAGTTTGAGGCCACCCTGAGACTCCATAGTGAATTCCAGATCAGCCTGGGCTAGAGAGAGAACCTACCTCAAAAAAAAAAAAAAAAAAAAAATTTATATTTACTAATTTATTATAGACACAGAGAGGGAGGGAGGTACAGAGAGAGAGAGAGAGAATGAATGGGCATGCTAGGGCCTCCAGCCACTGCAAACAAACTCCAGGTACATGGCCCCCCTCGACCCTCTGCCCCCCCGGGCATCTGGCTAACATGTGACCTGGAGAATAGAAACAAACTCCTTAGGCTTCGCAGGCATGCGCCCCAACCGCTAAAGCCATCTCTCGAGCCTTTTCTCTCTTTTTTTAAACTTCTTTCTTTCTTTCTTTTTAATTTTTCAAGGTAGGGTTTCACTCTAGCTCAGGCTGACCTGGAATTCACTATGTAGTCTCAAGGTGGCCTCGAACTCATGGCGATCCTCCTACCTCTGTCTTCTGAGTTGCTGGGATTAAAGGTATATGCCACCACACACAGCTCTAACCAGTAAAATATTATGTTCAAATATTATATTCGTTTGTTTAAAGATAGTAATTCCATAAGCCATTGGTGTCCAAACTCAGAAGTAGATTAAAGGGTTGATTATATACAACTTGGTTTAGATATTTTCTTTTGAGACAGGATTCACTTTTTAGCCCTGGCTAGCAAGGCTGGCTTTAAAACTTATTGTAATCCATCTGTTTCTTCCTCCGAAGCACTAGGATTACAAGATGTACACCATAACACCTGGTCTTGACTTAAGTACTTTCTTTTTCTTTTTGTTTCTCGAGGTAGAGTCTCACTCTAGCTGAGGCTGACCTGGAATTTAGGGCGATCCTCCTACCTCTGCCTCCCAAGTGCTGGGATTAAAGGCGTGCACTGCCACGCCCAGCTCTTAAGTACTTTTTTACTGTTTGACTTGCCCAAAAGACAACTTAACTGTCACTTACCTGTCATCTGGTCTTTTTGTCCCCCGTTCATAGGCAGAAGGTGGTGGTGATAGAGAGCCCCTCCGTTTTCTTTTCTCTTTATGTTGAGTTTGCTTGTCTGGATCTCTCTCTCTTGATCTGTTTGGAGTCTTTGGGGCTGTTGATTGATCTCTGATGGCAACAGCATCCCTTCCTCGTTCAGTTACTAGGGAAAAATGATTTTCAAAGCTTTACTTGGTAGGTTCTCACCAAGTCTTCTAACAAGTTATCGTCAATACATGCATGCAAGATGTTTCTGCTACATTTAAGCAAGACAGTTGCTCAGTAAACCTACATAAATAACACCTTAAACATGAAAGCATCAACTGGAAAAGTTTCATTTAAAAAAACAAAACAAAACAAAACCTTGGGCTTGAGAAATGGCTCAGCAGTTAAAGGCTTTTGCTTACAAGGCCTAACTCCCTGAATTCAATTCCCTAGTATCCATGTAAAACCAAATGCATTTGGAGTTTGCAGTGGCTAGAGGCCCTGGCATGCCCATTCTCTCATCTATTTTTTTTTTTTTTCTCTCTCCTTGCAGATAAATGAAAATATTTTGAAAAATCTTAATAGGGATTAAAGGCATTAGCTTAGGCATTTATGAAAGCAAGAAAGGTATATTCTATTCAAAGCTTCCTATCAAAAGATGGTATTGCTAACCTTTTTACTATATTCTCACTTACTAACACAATGCTATTGTTTCCTGAAACTGACTCAAACACTACCTTTTTCTAATCAGACCTACTAATTCCTCACTTTTCTAAGTAAATAGTGTCACTGAACACTTCAGTTACTACTGAGCACATCAATATTCACATACACATACTTTATTTGTGTGCATGTTCATGTGTTCTTATGTGTGTCTCCACCTCCTAATTCTGTCAGTGCTAGCTGCTGAGATTACAGAAGCCTACCATAGCTTCACACCTGTTATGGGAGATCTGGGGATTGAACTATGCTACTACAGCTTGAGTTATAAGCACTTAACTCACTGAGCTTTAATCAACTAAACCCTCTCCCCAGTTTTGAACAATCTACAATGCTGTTTTTTCTGTTAAGGAGAGAATTTCATTAAAAATATCACTCAGGAGCAGTGAAGGTGTTTGTTTGTGAAGCCAAAAGATCCAGGTTTGATTCCCTAAGACCAACATAAGCCAGATGCACAAGGTAGTACATATGTCTAGAGTTACATATGGCTAGAGGTACTGGAGTGCCAATTCTCTTTTCCAAAGCAGATTCTATTCATGACTACTGTGTTCTTCTAAATAACTGCTTTGTGGCCTCATATATATTTTCTTTAAATGTGGCTTATTTCATTACCCCTGGGGTCTCCTTCTAGCCTGGGCTGACCTAGAATTCACTATGTAGTCTCAGGGTGGCCTCAAACTCACAGTGATCCTCCTATCTCTGCCTCCCAAGTGTTGGGAATATGGAGTGATGGTTTAGCGGTTAAGCACTTGCCTGTGAAGCCTAAGGACCTCGGTTTGAGGCTTCATTCCCCAGGACCCACGTGGGCCAGATGCACATGCGTCTGGAGTTCGCTTGCAGTAGCTAAAGGCCCTGGCACACCCATTCATTCTCTCTCTCTCAGTCTCTGTTGCTCTCAAATAAATAAATAAAATAAAATAAAATAAACCAAGTGCTGGGAATAAAGGCATGGACCATCATGGCCAGATGTTTATTTTTTAATGAACATTTTTAACATTTTATTTATTTATTTGCCAGCAGAGAGAGAGAGAGAAGAGAAACAGAGAATGGGGAATCAAACCTGGGTCCTTTGGCTTCATAGGCAAATGCCTTAACTGCTAAGCCGCTTCTCCAGTGTCCATGCCGCCCCCCCCCCATCCCTGCCACTTTTTTTGAGGCAAGATCTCATCTAGGTTAGGCAAACCTAAATTTCATTTGGTAGCCCAGGCCCTAAACTCATGAAAAATCTCCAATCGCAGCCTCCCAAATTATAGGCATTAGCCACTACGTCCAAGCCAGTAAAATTTTAAAATATGCAAATATAGTAATAGTGAGGATATCACAAAAGTCTTCATTTATAGTTATAAAAATGCTATGGGGCTAGAGAGATGGCTTAGCAGTTAAGGTGCTTGCCTATGAAGCCTGTGGACTCATGTTTGACTCTCCAAGTCCCATGTAAGCCAGAAGAACAGTGATGCAAGGTTGCACATGCAACCAGATGCACAAGTTGACACATTCACACAAGGTGATGCATATGCACAAATTGGCACATGTATCCAGAGTTAAGGCACTTGCCTGTGAAGCCAAAGGATTTAGGTTCATTTCCCAAGAACCCACATAAGCTAGATGCACATGGTGATGGAATGCATCTGGAGTTTGTTTGCAGTGGCTAGAGGTCCTTGGCAACCCACTCTCTCTCTCATAAATAAATAAAGCAAGCCAGGCATGACAGTGCATGACTTTAATGCCAGCACTCAAGAGGCAGAGATAGGAGAATCTCCCTAAGTTCAAGGCCACCCTGAGACTACATAGTGAATTCCAGGTCAGCCTGGGTGAGTGAGACACTACCTTGAAAAGTGAATAAATAAATAAATAAATAACATTTTATATATATATATATATATATATATATGTGTGTGTGTGTGTGTGTGTGTGTATGTATGTATGTATGTATGTATGTATGTATGTATGTATGTATGTATATATATATATATATTTTGCCTGGAAGGACAAATGAATGGATAAGTTACCAAACAAGCAACACAGGCAATATAAGAAACATCTCCTTTAGCAAAAAGTCATTAAAAAATAAAAGGCCAGGTACGCTGGCGCACGCTTTAAATACCAGCACTCAGGAGGCAGAGGAGGAAGATCGCCCTGAGTATGAGGCCTCCCTGAGACTACATAATTAATTCCAGGTCAGCATGAGCTAGAATGAGACCCTACCTTGAAACACACACCCCCCAAAAGAAAGAAAGAAAGAAAGAAAGAATGAAAGTTTAAGTTTTGGGGCTGGAGAGATGGATTAATGGTTAAGGCATTTGCCTGCAAAGCCAAAGGACCCAGGCTCAATTCCCCAGGACCCGTGTAAGTCACATGCACAAGAGGCACAGGCGTCTGGAGTTTGTTCGCAGTGGCTGGAGGCCCTGGAATTCCCGTTCTCTAGACACACACACACACACACACATAATTAAAGGGCTGGAGAGATGGCTTAGTAAAGTGCTTGCCTGCAAAGCCAAAGGACCCAAGTTCAATTCCCCAGGACCCAAGTAAGCCAGATACAGCACTTAGTGCATGTATTTAGAGTTTGGTTGCAGAGGCTGGAGGCCCTGGCACAACCACTCTATCTCTCTGCCTCTCTCTCCCAAATAATAAATAAATGAAAACTTTAAAAACAAACAACAAAAACCCCTGAAGTTCTTATCAGAGTTACCTCCAAAATAAAATTCTGTACACCGAATCTCTCAACACTTACCAGCGCTCTCCTTTTCGGTTTGACTTTTCTTTGGAATTCGATATACCTCCTACAAAAAAGGAGGGGGCAAGTTAATAGTGTAGGAAGAAGAGATGATTGCTTTTAAACTGACTGATTTCACATGGAAGCAAAATATCTAGTGACATGTTGATATTTAGGATCCAAATTTTAATATATTTGATTTTAAATAAAAGTAAAAATATCTACCTAGCCTATATCATCTCACTGATTAGCATATAAAATTACTAGGACATAGATCTCTCTCAAGAAACCACTTTCTGAAACTACTAATTCAAGCATGAATTCTTACACAAAAACTGAAGCCATCTAGGTAGTGACCACTGGGATGACTCAAAACTCACCATAGTGCTGAGAAGAAGTGACAGTGGAGTATTTAGCACTAAGTGAGACATCTGTATCACACCTTTCAAGGCTCAGGGTCCATGTGGAAGAGGTGGCAGAAAGAATGTAAGAACCAAAGGAAGGGGAAGATGTTTACAATGCTGTCTTCTAGACATAAAATGATCTTGATATTCATGAACTCATAGTGCCTAACACAACCTAAACAAGACTTTCATAAAAAGGACAGGGAAAAATGGTGAAATCATAATAGAAGATTGACTAATTAGAACAAAAGGATTCAAAGAGAGAGGATTTGGAAAAGAAAAAATGGGGGTGGTAAGAGGGAATTTTATCATGGCTGTTATCTATATTTACAGAAGTTGTGAATAAAAGTGTAAAAAAGAACTAAAGACGTGCATGGTGATGCATGCCTTTAATACCAGCACTGGGGAGGCAGAGGTAGGAGGATTGCAGTGAGTTCAAGGCCACCCTAAGACTCCAAAGTGAAACCCTACCTCGAAAAAACAAAAACAAAAAAATAAAATAATAGAGAACTAAAGCCAACCAGGCATGACATACACCTTTAACTACCTAGTGAATTCCAGTTCTTGGGTTAGAGTAACACCCTAACTCAGTGGGGGGTGGGGGGTTGGGAGCTATCTACAGTTCCTTTATTAAGTGTATTCATAATGACAATTCAACATGTCTCCCTTTCCCACCTCAGTTTAGGGGAATGGAGAGTGGTAACAACTCAGATATATGAAAACACTGTGCTGGTATAGTAGCATACATCTCTAATTCCAGATGAAGACATGAACTCGAGGACTTAACACTTGTGTGGCAAGTACTTTTATCCACCTCTCCAGTCCCTACTTGTGTGACTTCTAAAAACAAACATTGCTGGCCTGACAATTCACTATTCTAGTTCATAAAGTAGGGGTTGGGTACAAGCTCTTAACCAGTTAACATGTTAATAGACCAATGACAAATCTACATTTTTGTTTTTGTTTTTGTTTTTTGATGTAGGGTCTCACTCTAGCCCAGGCTGACCTGGAATTCACTATGGAGTCTCAAAGTGGCCTTGAATTCACGGTGTTCCTCCAACCTCTGCCTCGCAAGTGCTAGGATTAAAGGCGTGCACCACCATGCCCAGCTAATTCTACATATTTTCAATGGTAAACAATATGATATCCTTCATGAACAGCAATTGTATAATGTAAACCATTTTGGGAAATTATTCCAAGCATATATAACATTAATAATTAACATTATTAGTTCTAGCAATATTTGTAGAAAAATGAGAAACAGTCCTTATGCCATGTAACTGAGGAAGGGTCAAGATGTAATACTCAGTTAACACTGAGAAAAATACAAACTGTGTAGATACAGCAAAATCTATACAAATACAGAATTTAAATTCTCCAGTATTACATGCATACTGACAAATTATCTAGTAGATAATGTTTATAATTTACTTTTATATACTTATCCTTTATGTCAAGAGTTATTATAAGTATTTACTGCGTTTGAGAGAGAGAGAGAAACAGACACATAGACTAAAAATATATCCGGCTGGAGATGGCTTAGTGGTTTAGCGCTTGCCTGTGAAGCCTAAGGACCGCGGCTCAAGGCTCGCTTCCTCAGGACCCAAGTTAGCCAGATGGACAAGGGGGTGCATGCAGTTTGCAATGGCTGGAGGCCCTGGCATGCCCATTCTCTCTCTCTCTCTCAAATACAAAAGAAAAAGAAAAAGGAACAAAAAAGAATATACGGAAGAGCCAGGCGTGGTGGCACATGCCTTTAATCACAGCACTCAGGAGGTAGAGGTAGGAGGATCACTTTGAGTTCGAGGCCACCCTGAGACTACATAGTAAATTCCAGGTCAGCCCAAGCAAGAGTGAGACACTACAAAAAAAAAAACAAAACATATAGGCTGGACTGGAGAGATGGCTTAGAGGTTAAGGCACTTGCCCTACAAAGCCAAAAGACTCCGAATCCACAGGACCCATGTAAACCAGATGCACAAGGTGGCACATGCTTCTGGAATTCGTTCGTAGTGGTGAGGCCCTGGCACACCTTTCTCTTTCTTTATCTGTATCTTTCTCTTACTCTCTCAAATAAATAAATATGTTTAAAAAATTAAAAATAGAGCTACAGAGATGGCTTAGTGGTTAAGCGCTTGCCTGTGAAGCTTAAGGACCCCGGTTCAAGGCTCAATTCCCCAGGACCCACGTTAGCCAGATGCACAAGGGGGCGCACGCGTCTGGAATTTCTTTGCAGTGGTTGGAGGACCTGGCGCACCCATTCTCTCTCTACCTTTTTCTCTGTATGTTGTTCTCAAATAACTAAAAAATTAACAAAAAAAAAAAATTAAAATGGCCGGGCATGGTGGCACACACCTTTAATCCCAGCACTTGGGAGGCAGAGGTAGGAGGATTACTGTGAGTTTGAGGCCACCCTGAGACTACATAATGAATTCTATGTCAGCCTAGAGTGAGACCCTAGCTCCCCCCTCAAAAAAAAACCCCAAAAGAACAAAATTAAAATATTAAAAATAAATAAATAAGAATATATGGTCTGGGCATGTTGGGGCACACCTTTAATTTCAGCACGTAGAAGGCAGATGTAGAAGGATCGCCATTACTTTGACGTCAACCTAGAGACTACATAGTTAATCCTAGGCCAGCTTGGGCTAGAGCAAGACCTTACCTCAAAAAAACAAAAGCCACAGATCGTTAGAAAATTTTCAGTGCCAGGGATGGGATACCTCCAGTGAGTTGTTGGCCAGGGAGGCCCCTGATGCCCCCAAAACATTATAGGCCATTGCCGAGGCCCTTGGTTTCCGACCAGGAATAGATGGTGTTGCTGAAGACTCCACATACTTGGGCAGCAAGGCCACTGAGAAATCCTGTTGGAACTGAGCTGATAACCTCCTCCATGTACGAACGAATTCCAGACCAGCTGACAGAAAGCTGGAAGAAGCCATTCTGCATGCAGTTCAATGGGAGAAAGAGAAATCACCAGTGAAGATATCACCAGTGGGCACTACAAGCCTTATAATTGGCCAGCCAGGCCAAATGAGCCAACAGGTGCAATAGTGACAGGTCTGTCATGGTGGAAAATAACTGCCCTCCAATTGGACTGGAGGCCCGCTCCGTGGGGTGGAACACATCTCTGATACTGAAAATTAAAAACATGAGCCCTAGGGGTATAACATCTGCTGATATCTGGAAAAATGTATATACTATGCTTATCAAACTGCCCAGTAAGCACTTCTCTTAATATTTATACCCTTATGTTGATGCTACTCTCACTTTGGGTAGAGATTCTTCTCTTTTCAGATGGCAGTGACCTTGGGATGACTCAGAAGGTATCACAGTGCTGGAAAGAAGTGACTGGAGTACTGAGTAACAACTCGATCACACCTTCCAAGGCTAAGGGTCTAATGCAGATGAGGTGGTCGAAAGAATGTAAGAGCCAAAGGAAGGGTAGTACTCCTTACCACGTGCTTCCTCCAGACATAAAATGGCCAGGATATCCATGACCTCATAGTGCAAGACCATCATAAGAGGAGGAAAAGATCACGACATCAAAATAAAAGAGAGACTAACTGAGATGGGGAGGGGATATGATGGAGAATAGAATTTAAAAGGGGAAAGCGGGGGGGGTGTATTACCATGCGATATTTTTTTTATAATCATGGAAAATGTTAGTAAAAATTGAGGGGGGAAAAAAAAAAGTCAGGCATGGTGGCACCTTTAATCCCAGCATTTGGGATGCAGAGGTAAGAGGATCGCTGTGAGTTTGAGGCCACCCTGAGACTACATAGTTAATTCCAGGTCAGCCCGGGCCAGAGTGAGACCCTACCTCGAAAAAAACAAATAAAATAAAATAATAAAATAAAATAAAAATAAATGAAAGGCTGGAGAGATGGCTTTGCAGTTAAGGTGCAGAGCCAAAGGACCCAGGTTAGATTCCCCAGTAATCATGTAAAGCCAAATGCTCAAGGTGGTACATGTGTCTGGAGTTTTCTCCTGCCATCGTGGTGCTTCCCCTTGAGCCTGTAAGACAAATTGAACCTCTTTTTCCCACAAGCTGCTCTTGGTTGGGTGATTTCTACCAGCAATGCTAACCGGACTGCAACAGTAAAATGGTACCAAGGAGTGGGATTGCTGCTAGTCACCTGACTGTGTGGCTTTAGCTTTTTGAAGCTGATTTTCAACATGAATGTGGAAGGGTTTAAAACCTTGGCCTAAGAGATGCCTTGCAGTACTATAAGTACAGCTTGATGGACTATTCTAGTAAGAGTTGAAAGGCCTGAATGCAGTAAGAACTATGGACTGTGAGGTTTGGCTTATGAGGGTGAGAAAGAGCTTTGCTTGGACTGGGCTAGCAGTTTGTGTGAGAAGCTTGCTCTTATGCCCATGCTCTGAGAAGCTGTGCGGGGTTGCTTTGCGCAGAAATGAACTAGTGTGAACAGAGGGATATGGCACAGAAAGAAAAATCTTTGGTTGAACTGCTGTCTGGTCAGCTGCAATTAAGAGATTACAACCTTTGAGACTGGGCCAGCTGACCTGCACTGGGGCAACAGGAAGAATGTAGACTCTTTTAAAGGGGCCTGAGTGCTCAAGAAGTGTCCTGTTCTTCTAAGTCTGCTTTATTCCCCCCTGGATTAACAAATTGGTACCATACCGGGTATTGTAGAGTATAAGAAATGCCGGAAAGAGAGGGTCACTGAGTTTGCAACATGGTCTTATGTTTTGGAAATGGCCATGGGCAGTGTGAAACAGGTTTGCTGGATGCCTGCATGGATAGCCCATAGGGCCATGAGGATGAACTGTGGATTGCAGTAGAGACCCAGTAAAGATGCCAGATGTTGGTCAGGGGGTGATGTACACCCTCTGCTCATGCCATCATTTTCCCCTGCCATCATGGAACATCCCCTCGAGTCTGTAACCCAAAATAAACCTTTCTCCCAAAAGCTGCTCTTAAGTTGGATGATTTCCAGCGATGTGGACCTGACTGCAACAGTAAAGTGGTATAAATGAGTATAGATCAACTGCTAAGCTGAAAATATATTCTGATTCTGTAGAAATAATTACTACTATTACTGCTATGTAACCTCGACAAATGACTAGTACTACCAGCTGACAGAAAGCTAGAAAAAGCCACACTGCATGTAGTCCAATGGAAGAGAGAAAAATCACCAGTGAAGATACTCAACAGTGGACATTGCAAGCCTTATTATTTGGCCAGCCAGGCCAAATGAGCCAAAGGGTGCAAAAATGGCACATCTGTTATGGGGGAAACCAACCACCTGCTAATTGGACTAGAGGCCTGCTCCATGGGAAAAAATACATCCCTGATACTGAAAACTTAAAACAGGGGTAGTCATGAGCCTTAGGGGTGTAATATCTGCTGCTATCTGGCTAAATGTATATACTATGCTCACCAAACTTCCCAGTAAGCACTTTTCTTAATGCTCATACCCTATATTAATGCTACTCTCACTTTTGGTTAGAGAACCTTTTCTTTTCAGATGGCAGTGACCTTGGGATGACTCAGAAGGCACCATAGTGCTGAGAAGTGACAGAGGAGTGCTCAGCACTGCAACATCTCAATCACACCTTCCAAGGCTCAGGTTCCATTGGGAAGAGGAGGCAGAATGAAAGTAAGAGCCAAAGGAAGGGTAAAATGTGCTCCTCTAGACACAAAAGGGCCTGGATATCTATGACCTCACAGTGCCTGACACTATCTACACAAGACCATCATAATAGAAGGTAAAGACCATGACATCAAAATAAAAGAGACTGATTTGAGAGGGGGAGGGGATATGATGGAGACTGGAGTTTCAAAGGGGAAAGTGGGGGGAGAGAGGGAATTACCAGGGGATATTGTTTACAATCATGGAATTTGTCAATAAAAGAAAATTTAAAACTTAAAACAAATGACTAGTACTTCCTAAAAATATTGGGGGACAAGTTTTTATCAGTATGTACACAAGCCTTTGGAGTTATATGGAGTTAATCATCCCTTTTATAAAGTCAAAGCGGCATATAAAGTTAATCTGAAAACTATGATTATCTACTCCATCATACCTAATATATACAAAGAGAGTGAGATCCTGAACATACAAAGCATCACAAATACTGAAAGCTGAAAAGGTCATGCTCATGCAGATTATTTCAAAATTCCTTAATAGGGCTGGAGAGATGGCTTAGCAGTTAAGCGCTTGCCTGTGAAGCCTAAGGACCCCAGTTTGAGGCTCGATTCCCAAGGACCCACGTTAGCCAGATGCACAAAGGGACGCACACGTCTAGAGTTCATTTGCAGTGGCTGGAGGCCCTGGTGTGCCTATTCTCTCTCTACCTGCCTCTTTCTCTGTCACTCTCAAATAAATAAATTTTTAAAAATTCCTTAGTATATGGTAAATGAATAGCATTAGGATTCGCCGGATTAACATGGAAGCCCAGTGAGAATAATGTCACATATATAGGTCAGAATCCACAGCAGAAAATATCTGAATGGGCTTCATTCACATTAACTCTGGATTTAAAAAAAAAAATCACTTTCTTTTTGCACTCTACTCAAGAGATTAAGATATATGGACACTAGACTATGAGTACAGATCATGACTATGAGCTCCACTCTTGCCCTGAGAGGGGCATACAGAATCTTGCTTCTTCAGTCCTTCCAATGTCAGACATTACTCCTTTTGTTTTAGTGTCAAGGTACTGCACACACTTATATACACTCAAACCAAGACAGCCTTATAAACACCAGAACAGTGTTTAACACAGTCAATATTCAATTCCATGTTAAGTAGATCAATAAATGAGCTTCTAATTATAAATTTGTAGAAATAACCCACAGTATTACATAAACTCAAAGTACTACATATGCATACTCGGAGCTTTTTGCCAGCATATTACCAGTCGCTTCATCCTCTACCATCTTTTTAATACCTGAACAGAGTACTATTAACAGTCCTCACCTAGCTGGGTGTGGTGGTGCACACCTTTAATCCCAGCACACAGGTGGCAGACATAGGAGGATCACAACAAGTTCAAGGCCACCCTGAAAGTATGTAATGAATTCCAGGTCAGCCTGAGCTAGAATAAGACCTTACCTTGAAAAACCCAAAAGGAGTTCTATGATAATTACTCACAGAAATGCTGATCAAGATTTTAGGGGGCTAGTAAGATGGTTCAGTGCTCAAAAGAACTTGTTTACAAAGCTTGCAGGCCTGGGCTCCATTCCCAAGCCATCCAGTTAAGCCAGATGTGCGTGCAAATAAATAGGCAAATAAAAACATGATTTGAGGCATGGCATGGTGGTGCACACCTTTAATTCCAGCACTCAGGAGGCAGAGGTAGAAGGATCACTATTAGTTCAAGGCCACCCTGAGACTACATAGTGAATTCTAGGTCAGCCTGGCATAGAGTGAGTCTCTACCAGGAAAAACCAAAGTGGGTTAGTTAGAAATATAATAAGAGAGGGGCTGGAGAGATGGCTCAGCAGTTAATATGCTTGTCCACAAAGCCTAAAGACCCTGGTTCGATTTCCCAGTATCCACTAGAGACAGATATATATGTTCAGACTTCATTCACTGTAGTGGCTAGAGGCCTTGCTGCACCCATCATATCTGCCCTTTCTCTCAAATAAATATTGTATTAAAAAAAATACAACTGGAGACATGGCTCAGCAGTTAATGTTTTCTCCTGCAAATCCTAATGACCTGTGTTTGATTTTCCAGTACCCTGCTGTGCCCATACACACACACACACACTCTCTCTCTCTCTCAAATAAATAAATAATTAAAAAAAAAAAAAAAAAAAAAAAGGAACCAGTATTTCAGGCGTGGTGGCTCACACCTTTAATCCCAGCACCTGGAAAGCAGAGGTTGAAAGATCACTGTGAGTTCAAGGCCAGCCTGAGACTACATAGTAAATTCCAGGTCAACCTCAAAAAAAAAAAAAGAGGGAAAGGGAAAAAAGAAGAGAGGAGAATATGTAAAGGGAGGGGTGAAGGCATACTCATATAGAATAGTAATCATTGATAAGTAATTAAAATCATGATGATTAAATGTCTTATTTTAGATAAGGCAAATTAAATCCAGAACTAAGATTTTTCTTAGTTTTCAAATGTATATTTTCAAATGTATCCTAGATAATTTTTTAAACTCAAAAACACCATAGCCAAGTACTGGGGAGGAAGACATTGGCAGAGACTACATAGTGAATTCCAGGTCAGCTGGAGAAATGGCTTAGAGAATAAGGTGCTTTCTTGTGAAGCCTAAGGACCCAGGTTAAATTCCCCAGTATATATATAAGCCAGATGAGTGGTGCATGCTACTGGAGTTCATTTGCAATGGCTGGCCAGTGGCCCTGGTGCACTGGGACCCATTCTCTCCATCTCTCATTCTAATAAATAAATAATAACTAAAATCACCACAGCCCTGTAAAGTGCCTTCACTAAAATGTTATACATTACACTTGTCAATCTAATCATGAAGTATAAGATCCCTAATGATATTCAAACAATCTAGAAAACACTTTTTGAACCTATACACAGTTCTATCAGAGAAGCTGTTCCTAGTTATGAACCCTCATGTCAGAAAAACAGACTTGTATGTGTGTTCAGACGTTCTGGAAATCCTTAAGTGTTCAATCATGGATCATAGTTAGATAATCATTACATTATTAAGGGAAAAAAAAGGCACTTGGACAAAAAAAAACTTAAACAGTTCCTACAATTACAGGATGAATAAAATTCCTAAATCAGAAGCAGGTTAAAGAAATGGAAAAATATTTTGTAGAGATAGCACAATCTCATGAGCTACCTGACAAAGACAAATAAATCATTATTGGGTAAGAATATGGAACATAATAATAGAGGATTCAAATCAGAAGATATCAGTCAATTTTCAGTTCCCTCATCCAAATGTTAATTCATAATTTTATGGGCCTGTTTATTTCCATTTTATAGCTGATAAAAACACAACCACTTATTGAAAATAAGAACTGAAAAGACTGCATGATGGGTGGAGAGATGGCTTAGTGGTTAAGGCACTTGCTTAACCTACAAAGCCAAATGATCCAGGCTTGATTCTCTAGGACCCACATAAGTCAGATGCACAAGGTTGTGTATATACTTGGGATTTGTTTCCAGTGGCTGGAGCTCTGGAATACCCATATTCTTTCTTTCTCTCCCTCAAACAAATAAATATAAAATATTTAAAAAAGAAAAGATCACATGACACCATGCAAGTATTTTTTGATTATATGCCAAACACAGAATGTTCAAGAAATAATGTGGTATCAGGGACTTTTTTCCCATTTTCTCTCGAACACTTATAAAGTGTCAGAAAGAGCTTCTTCACAGATTAGGAAAACTAAGAGGCCAAGAAAGAAGCTATCACTAGCTCTACTCCATCTACTAGAGTCAAATTTATCTGCTAAGAGCAGAAAGGATGTTATGAGAACATACATAAAGGGAGAGAAAATACACTTAGAAGGCAAGGATCATTTCCTATGGGAAAGGATGAATCTTAATTAAGAGAACTCAAAAACAAAAGAAAATGTTTCAGGATAAAGAGGGAATAAACATTAGTACAGCAGAAAACACTGCTGTACTAAAATGGCCTGAGATGATATTACAGAAATAAATGGGAATCATGCAAGCCATGCTAACAGCGTAGAACCATTTAACATTGAAACTATAGCAGGGTGTGGTGGCGCACACCTTTAATCCTAGCACTTGGGAGGCAGAAGTAGGAGGATCCCTGTGAGTCTAAGGCCACCCTGAGACTCAAAGTGAATGCCAAGTCAGCCTGAGCTACAGTGAGACCCTACCTCAGAAACCAAGATAATAATCATAAGGATTTAATTAAAAAAAAAAAAAAATCAATGGCTGGGCATGGTGGTTCATGCCTTTAATCCCAGCACTCTGGGCAATATCCTCCTAAGACTACATAGTGAGTTCCAGGTCAGCCTGGGCTCATGAAACCCTACCTCAGAAAAACAAACAAAAAAATTTTTTTAAATGGTAAGACATGAAGAGGTGCATTTCCAAAAGACTAGTCTACATCCTAAATACAGCCCAGACTACAAAGGGTTATCTTACTATATGAAGAGGTCATTTATTATTGTAGCAATTACTACAAAGATTCCCTAAGAAAATTAACTTTTTTGAGGTCAGCCTAGCCTACAGAGTAAATTGCAAGTCAACCTGGCCTAGAGTACCTCAAAAAAAAAAAAAAAAAAAAGTAACTCTTAGTATCTTACTAAACTGTGGTGGGTCTGATGGGCTCATGCCTGTAATCCCTGCACTCAGAAGGCACAGACCTGAGGATCACCACCAAGATATAATACCAAACTCGTCTAAAAAGCCAATCCCATCGGATGTGGTGGCACACACCTTTAAATCTCAGCACCTGGGAGTCAGAGGTAGAAGGTAGGGTAGGTAAGCAAATAATTTTTGTCATCTCAAGATTACGACTGTGTAAAGAAATACAGAGGATAAAAAAAAGTCACAAAGAATGAAGTACAATTATAAATAAATCAAAGGAAAGGAAAATTAAAAACATTCATGCACACATAAATATTCATACATACACATGAATAAATTAATTTTTTTTGAAAAAAATGAAAACTAGATATTCCAAGCAAGGAGAATAGTATGTTCAAAGGCATGGAGAGGTGAACTTGACTCATGCACTGAGTGTGCAAGAGAAATTGCTGGGCAAAGATTATCCAAAAATAAAAGTATTACCCATGCTATAAAGGCTTTGTTCCTTGAGTATGTATGATTTGGAATGCTACTTGTCTCATCTGTGTGTTTAAAGTTAATGAAGGACAGTAATGGGAGAAGAGAATAAAAGCAAGGACAAACAGAAACCTGTAATAAAAAAAGCAAGGCCGGGCGTGGTGGCACATGTCTTTAATCCCAGCACACGAGAGGCAGAAGTAGGTGGATCGCCATGAGTTCGAGGCCACCCGAGACTACATAGTGAGTTCCAGGTCAGCCTGGGCTAGAGTGAGACCCTACCTCAGGGGAAAAAAAAAAAAAGTAAAAAGCAAGGGGCTAGGGAAATGGCTAAGTGGGTACAAGAACAAGGAACTGAATTCTGATCCCAGTGTCATGGTAAACATCTGTAATTTCAGAACTGGAAGGTAGAGACAGGAATTTATTGGACTCACATGGCTAACAAGTCTAACTGAATCAGCTCTACATTAATGAATAAAAGTGGAAAGCAACTGAGGAAGACACCTGATATCTACCTCTGGCTTTCACATATATGCACATAAACCCCTAGACATACTCATACACACCAAAGACACACAAAACAAAGTTAAAGCAAGAAAAGATGTACTAAACGTGCCAAATAAGAGATATTAACTATTTAACATATAGAGCAAAAGAAATCTATGGTGTCTGAAGAAATACAACCATTCAATGGATAGTCAAAAGAACAGTAAGCAAGAAGGAAGCACAATATTCAGTAGATGGTTGTGGTCTTAGATTAACAGAAGGAAAGAGAAACATAAGAACCAAGTATAAATTGAACCTACAAGGGTATTCTATGCTATAAATTTTTTAAATATGCTATGTGTGGTGACAAACACCTTTAATCCCAGCACTTGGGCAACAGAGGCAAGAGGATCATGGTGAATTCAAGGCCAGCCTAAGACTACATAGTGAAATCCAGGTCAGCCTGGGATAGAGCAAGACCTTACCTCAAAAATACCAAAAAAAATAAATAAAAATAATGGGGGCCAGATGTGGTTGTGCATGCCTTTAATCCCAGCAATCAGGAGACAGGGGTAGGATGATCAGCACGAGTTCTAGGCCAGACAAAAACTACATAGTAAATGGGATCAGCCTAGGCTAGAGTGAAATCCTACCTTGAAGAAGGAAAAACCAAAATAGGGACATATCAAAATGATACAGAATACAACTTGAAGGGATTTTCACTGGCCAAATATGGAGCAGTATAGGCATCAAATGTTAGATTTAATTAATCATTATCTCTGTGCCAACTACTGAATTCTGCTACAACAGTACAAAAGCAGCCATGGTGAAAGCTGTGTTTTTTTAAAAAGGAAAGGGGGCAGGGCATAGTGGCACACACATTTAATCTCAGCACTTGGGAGACAGAGGCAAACTATGAATTTGAGGCCACCCTGAGACTACGTAGTGAATTCCAGGTCAGCCTGGACTAGAGTGAAATGCTAATAATAACAACAAGTAAACAAACAGGAAAGGGGTCAGTAAGCATTTCTCTTAATGTTCATACCTACTTATTAATGCTACTCTCACTTTTGGTTAGAGAAGCTTCTTTTTTCAGATGGCAGTGACCTTGGGATGACTCAGAAGGCACCATGGTGCTGAGAAGTGACAGAGGACTGCTCAGCACTGCATTATCTCTATCACACCTTCCAAGGCTCAGGGTCCATAGCGGAAAAGGTGGTGGAAAGAACGTAAGAGACAAAGAAAGGGTAGGACTCTTTACAACATGTTCCTCCAGACACAAAATGGCCTGGATTTCCATGATCTCACAGTGCCTGACAATACCAACACAAGACCATCATAATAGGATGAAAAGATGATGACATCAAAATAAAAAACTGATTGAGAGGTGGGGAGGTATGATGGAGAATGCAGTTTCAAAGAGGAAAGTGTGGGTGGAGGGAATTACAATGGGATATTGCTTGCAACCACGGAAGTTGTCAATAAAAAATAATTTTAAAAAAAGCAACTTTGTGGGCCAGAGAGATAACTCAGCAGTTAAGGTACATGCCTGCAAAGCCTAAGGACCAAATGTAATTCCCCAGTACCCACAGAAAACCAAATGCACAAGTTGTCACATGCACCTGGAGTTCGTTTGCCCTAGACAGAGGTCTTGGCATGCCCATTCTCTCTATCTGCCTCTTTCTCTCTCAAATTAATAAATAATTTTTTGAGTGACTTGGCTGCTGAGGGTGGTGGTGGATACCTATAGCCACAGTATATGGAATATAGAAATAGAGGAGGATTGGGAGTTCAAAGCCATCCTGGGCTACCTAAACACTGTCTCAAAGGTTTTTCGTGCCCAGGCAGAGGTAGGGAGGAGCACTGCAAGTTCGAAGACAGCCAAAGATTATATCATGAATTCTGGTCAGCCTGGGTAAAGTGAGACCTTACCTCAAAAACAAGCACAAGGTTGGGTATGGTAGGCAGCGGCTAGAGGCCTTGGCAGGCCCATTCTCTATCTCCCTCTCTCTCGTGCGTGCGCTCTTTCAAATGAATATATAAAAATTAGAAAATTAATTTAAAAAAACTACTTACAAAAACAAGTAGGGTGGGCTGGAGAGATGGCTTAGCAGTTAAGCACTTGAGTGTGCAGCCTAAGAACCCAGGTTCGAGGCTCAATTCCCCAGGACCCACGTTAGCCAAATGCACAAGGGGCACACACGTCTGGAGGTCCTTTGCAGTGGCTAGAGGCCCTGGTGTGCCTATTCTCTATCTCTCTGCCTCTTTCTCTCTCTGTCTGTTGCTCTCAAATAAATACATTAAAAAAAAAAAAACCAAAAAAAAACCAAGTAGGGCAAGCCAGGTGTGGTGGCACACACCTTTAATGCCAGCACTTGGGAGGCAGAGGTAGGAGGATTGCCATGAGTTTGTGGATACCCTGAGCTAGAGTAAGCCCTACCTCAAAAAAAAAAAAAAAAACCACCTACAAAACAGATGAAATAAGAGTAGTTATTACAAAGATCTTGGAGCCAGGAGTGGTGGCATAAGCCTTTAATCCCAGCACTTACTTGGGAGACAAAGGTAGCAGGATCGCCATGAGTTCAAGGCCACCTGAGATTACATAGTGAATTCCAAGTCAGCCTGGGTTTAGAGTGAGACCCGACCTCGAGAAATTAAAAAAAATAAAATAAAAAGATGATGATCTTGGGGCTGGAGGGATGGCTTAGTGGTTAAGGCACTTGCCTGCAAAGCCAAAGGACCCAGGTTCAGTTCCCTAGGATCTACATAAGCCAGATGTGCAAGGTGGTGCCATACATCTGGAGTTCGTTTGCAGTGGCTGGATGCCCTGGCGTGCCCATTCTCTCTCTGTGTTTCAAATAAATAAATAAATATCTAATTTTTGGGCTGCAGGGATGGCTTAGCAGTTAAGGCATTTGCCTGCAAAGCCAAAGGACCCAGGTTCAATTCCCCAGGACCCATGTTAGCCAGATGCACAATGGGGCACAAGCATCTAGGGTTCATTTGCAGTAGCTGGAGGCCCTGGCATGCCCATATTCTCTTTCTCTCTCTCTTTCTCTGCCAAATAAATAAAAAAAAAATATTTTTAAAACATATTTAAACATTTTTAATAATAAAAAATATCTCAATTTATCACTCCCTAAATCATCTAACCTGGATATAAATCAAACTACCCAGAGTGAATAAGAAGAGATGTACATTCTGTAAGCTATCTATGAGGCTTTGAAATCATCACTAAGTAGTATACCCTGTTGATGTTTAACAGCAATTAGAACCACTATATTCATGGGAACCTTACCTCCTTTTCACATGATCCAAATGAAGACTTTTCCAGTCAAGTGATAATTAGTCATCACTTGTAATCATTGGTGTGCCCTGTGAAATCTAGGCTATATTTTCAGCATGCAGGATGATGTACAGCAATTTCTTTTCCAAACACAAATATTATGCACATGTCCCTGCTGAAAATGTAGCCCAGTAAATTTGCAGATGAAAATGAAAACATAAGTAGCAATGTGCTAAGTGATGTTTCTAGTTGAAGTCTACTTTGGGAATAATGTGTTTATAATGAAAGCCTTACAAATCAAGGCAGTGGTCCTGTGTATATAAGGTATAGAAAAAGTAGCTCACTTAATTTTCTCTTGGCAGAAGTAGGGATTTTCCCGGAACGACATCCATTGTCGGCAATGGACGCACCAAAATAATGCCGGCGCCAGTGAGTTAACCACCTCTGTCCTCTTTTCACCTATTATATCTTTCATGCATCATCCAACTTCCCAACCATCTTCCTGTTTCTTCACAGAATGCACGCTAGGTTCTTGTTTTTCTTCATCACGAAGTTGGAAATGGAGTTGAGAAAAGGAGACACATGGTCAGCTGGTGATGTTAACAAGCTCCTTGCTGCCCTGAGAAGCTAGATGGAAATGGTTCAAGTTACAAGGGGGATCATCATCAGATTTGGGAGGACAAAGAGTAATTCATGAAGCTTATTCCCTTCCCTCCCACCCTCTTTCATTTTACTGATGATCCCTATATAGTCTGCTTTCACAGCAAAACCGAGATTAAGGAATCTGAAGCAATCCTGTTCTTCACTCCATTCAATGCAGAAAGTCAAAGTGTACACATGTCCAGCAATGTTATGGTAGCTCCAGAAGGTCAGGAGAGTAAGAGTGGCCAAAACAAGCACAATCTTGGGCTAGTGCTTAGTATAATCTTGGCATCAGCAACTAATGCAATGCTTGGTAACAGGTTCATAATAAGGCTGGTTGAATAAGACTTTTTCTTTTCAGCTAATGTCTACCTGAACATTTAGGTGGAAATCAGACAGAAGTAGTTAACTCTCTCAATGCCGGGACAGTATGGATAATTACATTAGGTCATTGTATTTCTCTAAAACAGTTAATTTCTTAGTTCCTGATTTCAGACTTCTGGTTAAATGTCATTTAAAGTATCTTTTTTTCCTTAACATAAAGATTACAATAGTCAGTGTTTAGAAATCCGAAACATAGTAAATGTTAATGAAAATGGTAGAAGAATTAAGAGCCCCAGCACCAATGTGTAACAAAACATCATACTCCACACTAAAGACATTCCTCAGTAATGTAATTCCAAAGCAAATTAGTCTGAAAACGAAGGATTTTATTGAATAGCTTCTTTGATGCTAAGATCCCAGATAAAAACAAAGTATGAAGTCTAGGAAGGATGTATTTTAAATATAAGTAAAAATTTAAACCTCAAATCAAGATGATCATTTATCTACATATCACTGAGAAATTGCTGTGGTCTTTCAGATAGTAGCAGGAAAAAAAATGGAAGGGGAAGAAATAATTCCGTAGGACTGAAAAACATGCATCCAGAACGAGTTTAAATTATTCCAGTTATATCTACATAGTCTAAATATATCCTGGAGATTAAACCACACTGTTAAAATTACAGAAACAACTATTACATAGAGAAACAAGTCTATTTTACATCTTTTTGTTTATTTTGTTGTTGTTTTTGAAGCAGTCTCACTCTAGCCAAGCTGACCTGGAACTCATTTGCAAACCAGGCTGGCTTTGAACTTACGGCGATACTCCTGACTCAGCCTCCCAAGTGCTGAGATTAAAGGCATATGCCCCACACCCCACTATTTAGTTCTTACAGATGTTAAGACATTTTTATGAGATTGCATCTTATTAATTTAAAAAGTTATGTTGACTACAGACTTCTCAGACAACCTACTGGGTTTACACGGTCATTCTCTCCTTCTATAAAACTATGGCTTTAAAGGCTGTTTTTCTGTGTCCTCTTATGTATTGTTTCCATCTCTACTTTTGCTACTGAATTATAATTATCATGCAGGCCCCACCCGAAGCCTCCAAACATAAAAGGAATTTCTTTTAGGGACTTCTGTGCTGTCACCAGACAGGCTTTAAATAAAAGTTGAAATGACCACCCCAGTATCTCTCAACTAACTGCAATTTGGATTTCTGCAGTTCATACATTGCATCATAAAAAAATTACTATGAGCCTTTCCTTTTACATGTATAAAAATACCACTAAATAAAAGTGAGCACATCATGCTGAATTTTAAGTAATGAATGAGTAAAACTGGTAAATGAAAACTGAAACCACATCATAAAGGTCTCAACACAGTAACTAGGAATCACAGCACACCACCAACCAAGGACTCATTTTCAATCTGAGTTAAGTTCCACTGGACCAAATCACAAGATCTAATACAAAGAGCTTTATAGTTACACTCGCAAAGAAAAAAAAAAAAGCCTGGATTGCTGGTTTATCTAATTATTTCAACTCTGGCAAAAGAAACAACAAACAGAAACATAAGGTAGGAAGTAACATGTTCTTAAAGGGTCCTCAAAACCTGGTTTCCAGACATAGATCACTAATAACTGAAATGTACCATTGGCTCGCATAGGCATACCTTTTCATACATGTCTATTCAAGACACAGATTGGGTTTTCTAGAAAGCAAGCTCTATACATGTATACATGTTACTACATTCCTTTTTTTGCTTGTTTGTTCGAGGTAGGGTCTCCCAGGCTGACCTGGAACTCACTCTGTAGTCCCATGCTCACTTAAACTCACAGTGATCCTCCTACCTCTGTCTCCAGAGTGCTGTGACTAAAGGCATGTGACAACATGGCTGACTTAGTATATTCTTGATTAGGAGATTATGTATGTATTACACTTACTTTTCCTTTAAATAACATCTTCTGTCCAACAATATAGAAACTTAAAAATCACACCTATTCAGAAACAATAAAGAAACTGAACAACTAGTATCATAAAGCTGTTTTACTAGAATAAAACTTCACGTTCAGGTTGGAGAGATAGTTTAGGGGTTAATAAGGCGCTTGCTGATAAAGCCAAAGGACCCAGGTTCAATTCCCCAGTACCCATGTAAAGCTGATGTGTAAGGTGGCGCATGCATCTAGAGTTTGTTTGCAGTGGCTAGAAGCTCAACCTTCCTCTTTCTCTCTCTCTCAAATAAATAAGTATGTGTGTGTGTGTGTGTGTGTGTGTGTATATATATATATATATATGTATATATATATATATGTATGTATGTATGTATGTATATGTATATGTATATGTATATGTATGTATATATATATATACTTTTTTTACAAAATTCAAGTTCATTCATTTTCTTACAAGAAGTTGCTCAATTACTATGGTTTGCAATTTTAATTTGAATTCATTTTGTATTAAATCAATAGGGCAATTTCCAGTTAATTTAAACCATTTTTCTTGTTACAGAGTAAGTCTGCTACACAAAGAATGTCTCAAATATGAAGAGTCCTTGAATGACAAGTCACATGTAATATACTTTTCTCAATGAAGGAAGGGAAAATATCTGTATATATTGGTTTTAGTGGTATAAATCTTACCAAGACTTAAAGGATACTTACGATACTATTACTAGAGTTGACAGTAAGAGAAATGTTACTCCATTTTTCAGAAATACAGCCAGAAAAGTTTTCAGTTTGTTTACAGAACTCTAAATCTGAATAGTTCATGTTATAGTGAACAAAAAAACGTGTTCTTACCTTCAGGTCCTTCCAACTGTCCAGTAGCTTAGTGGCCAAATCACTTATGTCCACCGTTTTATCTGGATGTTCTTGGCTTCTCTCACTTTCCACATCAGACACACCCTCTTCTTCATCTTGGGATGGTGTTTCCTCAACAATGGTTTCTTCTAGTTTTGTACAGCTGCCATCTTTGGGCTCTATCTCAGTGTCAGCCTCTGGTTCAGATGTGGGTAGCTTACTGGCCTCTATGGTGGTCTCATTTTCAACTTTGGATTCAGGCAGCTGTTGTGAGGGTAGCTGCAACTCTTCTTCTTCTTCCTCTACGGTGATATTTTCTAACTGATCAAGGTCCTCTTTGCCATCCTTGCATTCTAGCTCACTGGTCACATCAGATATTGCACTATCCATGCTATTTTCACTTATAATTTTAAGTCGGCGAAACATGAGTTTTTTGGGAGTATCTGTATCCACTTCTGTGCTCAACTTGGTGGAAGGATCAGGTGTATTAAGTGGTGTATGAGCACGTGATGTATTCTCACTAGAATATCCATCTCCTTCACTTAACTGAGGTACAGCAATCTTAGTCTGAGACCAACGTTGAATAATTGGAAGGACTTTGCTTTCCTCCAACATATTTTTAGTAGGAATGGGCAAATGTTCCAAAGTCTTTATAATCTGTTTGACATAATTAAAAGAACAAACATCAATATATAAAAATGACCTTTCAAACTTCTGGCTGGGACTCTAGATTATGTATTTATGAACAGTGCATTTTCATACTGTCTTACTAAATTAAGGTACAAATCTCTACAAATATTTTGTATTAAAAGGTTATATTAAGTGCCAGGCATGGTGGTACACACCTTTAATCCCAGTACTAGGGAGGCAGAGGCAGGAGGATCACTGTGAGTTCGAGGCCATTCTGAGACTAGATAGTGAACTCCAGGTCAGCCTGAACTAGAATGAAACCCAACCTTGAAAAACAAAGCAAAACAAACAAAAAAAAGTTATATTAAAGGCTGGAGAGATGGCTTAGCCATTAAGATGCTTGCTGGCAAAGCCTATGATAAGAACTCGTGTTCGAATCTGCACGTCCCACATAGCCAGGAGCACAGTGACACAAGTGCACAATGGTGCACATGCACCACAAGAGGCAGAGTATGTCTGGAGTTCATTTGCAGCAGCTGAAGGCTATGGCATGCCCATTCTCTATCTCTCTCAAAAAAAAAAAAAAAAAAAATTAAAAAAGGTAGTATTAGGGCTATAGATATAACTTAGTGGTCAAGGTGCTTGTCTGCAAGGTCTAAGGACCCAGGCTCAACTCTCCAGTTCCCCATAAGCCAGATGCACAACGTGACACAAATGATTAAGATAACACATAAGATGGCACATGTGTTTGTGGAGTTCAACTGCAATGACTGGAGGCCTTGGCACACTAATATGCTCTCCTCTCCTCTCTCTCAAATAAATATATAAAGGTTATATTATAACCAGGTGTGGTGGCACATGACTTTAATCCCATCATTCCAGAGGCAGAAATATGAAGATCGCTGTGAGTTCAAGGCCAGCCTAAGACTACATAGTCAATTGCAAGTCAGCCTGGGCCAGAGCAAGACCTTACTTTGAAAAACAAAGAAAAAAAAGTTATATTATTTCTGAGATGGTGGTTTCTCAGTGGTAAAAGGTGTTTACTTGCAAAGCCTACCAGCCAGGGTCTAATTCCTCAGTACCTATATAAAGCCAGATGCACAAAGTGGCATATCCATCTGGAGTTGGTTTGCAACAGGAGATCCTGTCATACTTGTGCTCTATCTCTATATCCATCCACAAATAATACGTTTTAAAAAAATAGAGCCAGGCACAGTACTGCATGCCTTTAATCCCAGCTTCTGGGAGGCAGAGGTAAGAGGACTACTGTGAGTTCAAAGCCAACCTGAGACTACATAGTAAATTCTATGTCAGCTTGTGCTAAAGTGAGAATGTACCTGGGAGGGGGACACCTAAAGCTTGAAGCAGGACTTGGTGGTATATGTCTTTAATCCCACAACCACCAATTGGAGGCCAGCCTGGAACTACAGTGGGTTCCAGGGCTGTCTGAGATCCCCGCCCCCCCCCCCCCAAAAAAAGAAAATCTAGAGCCAGGCGTGGTGGCACACGCCTTTAATCCCAGCACTCGGGAGGCAGCAGAGGTAGGTGGATCACTGTGAATTTGAAATCACCCTGAGACTGCATAGTGAATTCCAGGTCAGCAAAAAAACAAAACAAAACAAAAAACAAACCAAAAAAGAAAAACAAGAAAACCTAAAACTTCCTCAACTGCTTTTTGACAAATCTCTTATAAGGATGGAAGAAAGAAAAATTATTTCCTAATTCACGCCAATGTTTCATTTTAAAATCTTTTGATTAAATAACTTTGGGAGTTGTAGAAAAAATCATGACTGAAAAAGTTTCATTTCAATTCAGAAAAGTCAAAGGAAGATTTCATATACATATGTATAAAATTGATTTGCTACCAATCCATTTTTACTTGGATCTTTTAAAATACTGATTTTCAATGAAACTGAGAAAAAAAAGTAAAAATAAATAATACTCATTTTCTTCTCGAAATGTTTTAACCCTTCTCACCAATGCTTTAGGGAAAAAAAATGGGGGTTGGAGAAATGGCTTAGCAGTTAAGGCGTTTGCTTGTGAAACCTAAGGACCCAAGTTCGATTCCCCAGTACCCACATAAACCAGATGCACAAAGTGGCGCATGCATCTCGAGTTTCCTTGCAGTGACTACAAGTCCTGGTGTGCCCATTCTGTCTGTCTCACTCTCCTCCTCTTTCTCTCAAATAAATAAAATATTTTAAGAAAAAAAACATTGAATTTTCTATGTATTTTCATCATTTTAAAACAGTGGTATTCACAATCGAATCACCATGATGATAAATCTTGCCCTTGTAGATCCCAGGTATGAGGGATTAACTTTAACAAGGTACTATGGGAAAGCCACATGTGATAGTGCATGCCTTTACTCTCAGCACTCAGGAGGTAGGAGGATCACTAGTTCCAGGCTAGCCTGGGGCTACAGAGTGAGTTCCAGGTTAGCATGGACTAAAGTGGGACCCTGCCTTCAAAAATAGATAGTGTGGGCTGCAGAGATGGCTTAGTGGTTGCCTGCAAAACCACAGGATCCGGTTCGACTCTCCAGGACCCACATAAAACAGATGCAAAAGACGGCACATGCATGCATCTGGAGTCCATTTGTAGTTGCTGGAGGCCCTGGCGTGCCCATTTTCTCTCTGCTTCTTTCTCCCAAATAAATAAATAAAACATATTTTAAGCTGGGCGTGGTGGCGCATGCCTTTAATCCCAGCACTTGAGAGGCAGAAATAGGAGATCACTGTGAGTTCAAGGCCACCCTGAGACTCCTAGTGAATTCCAGGTGAGCCTGGGCTAGATTGAGACCCTACCTCAAGAAAACAAAAAATAGCATATTAAAAAAAAAAAATAGATGCTGTAAGGAAAAATCAAAGGGCAAACTTAAATACAAGAACAAATAATATGTATGGTTAGGACAGGCATGATGCCACACACCTTTAACCCCAGCACTTGGAAGGCAGAGGTAGAGGCCACCCTAAGACCACATAGTGAATTCCATGTCAGCCTGAGCTAGAATGAGACCCTATCTCAAAAAACAAAAAAACAAAGCTGGACGTGGTGGTACATGCCTTTAGTCCCAGCACTTGGGAGGTAGAGGGAGGAGGATTGCCATGAGATTCAAGGCCACCCTGAGACTACATGGTGAATTCCAGGTCAGCCTGAGCTACAGCAAGACCCTACCTTGGGGGAGGGGGAATACAGTTAATTAAAAGAATGATTACCAATAAAAAGCTTCTTTGATTATCACTGGTTAGTAACATATCTTATCAACCTAAGCAATCAACAAAAGCACTTTGTTTAAAGGTGGACAATAGCAACAAAAGTACTTTTAAGGCAGCTGGGAAAATGGCTTAGCAGTTAAGGCATTTGCCTTCAAGCCTACGGGACCCCAGTTCAATTCCCCATTCCCCAGGATCCATGTAAGCCAGATGTACAAGAGGGCACATAGGTCTGGAGTCTACTTGCAATGGCTACAGGCGTGCCCATTCTCTCTATTTGCCTCTTCTCTCTCTTAAATAGATGATTTTTTTTTTTTATAAAAGTACTTTTAAGAAAAATGTGGGATGAATATGAACTAACCTCTTCCTGAAGATTCTGGTTACTTTCTCGGCCATCACCAAGCTCCGCCATCCAAATCCACAATAAAGACAACCCATGACGTTCCAGAAAGGACTTCAGACAGGATTGCGAGTGTGTATTCTTTCATAGGAGCAAGAAAGGAAAGTATGATGTTAGAGTGATAAAAACCAGTCAGAATCATATAGAAGGACCATGGAAAGAATCAAAATTTTACTTAAATTCACATACACACACAGAGAAATTCCACTTTTATTAACTCAACTAGAACTATATCTCTAGCTAAAACTTAAAGTAATAGAATATGTATCTTTTTTTTGTTTGTTTTTCGAGGTAGGGTTTCACTCTAGCCCAGGCTGACTTGGAATTTACTATGTAGTCTCAGGGTGACCTTGAACTCATGGCAACGCTCCTACCTCTGCCTTCTCAATGTTGGGATTAATGGCATGTGCCAACAAGCATGGCTTGTATCTTTTTGATATAAAGTGTTTTCTGATAGTATATCTGGATTTCACTAAAGCAGAAAATTATCAAAACATTAACATCATTTATAATGATATTTAACTGAGGAAAATGACTTTATAGAAACTGATAAAACCAGGGGACTGGAAAGATGGATCAGCATATAAGAGCAATTGCTGTGAAAGCATAAGGATCTCAGTTCAATTGCTACCACTCTTTATAAAAAGCTAGGTGTGCCCAGACATGCCTAACTCCAGTTCAGAGCAGGGGAGACAGAATTGCTGAGACTTGCAGTCAGACAATCTAAACAAAAAAAATAGAAAAAAAAAAAACAAAAAACAGGAGCCTGGGCAAGATGGCCCACGCATTTAATCCCAGCACTCAGGAGGCAGAGGCAGAGGCAGAAGCAAGAGGATCACAAAGAGTTTGTAGCCAACATGAGACTACATAGTGAATTCCCAGTCAGTCTGGGCTACAGTGAGACCCTACCTCAAAAAACCTAAATAACCAGGAGCTCTAGGCTTAGTGAAATACTTCTATCCAAGAAAATAGGATAGAAGAGAGACAGAAGATGACACTCCATGTCCACTTGGGCATACACACATTTGTATACTTCATGCTTCACAATAAACATACAAAATTGTTTTAAAATGCTAATGCCATAAAAATTAAGTCTTTAAATAGTTTTCTTTTTCTCCCCATCACTGAAATGTACATATAAAATGGCCTTTTCTCTACAGATGGTAGATTTGGGTTTTTTTGTTTTTGTTTTTGTTTTTTTTTGTTTTGTTTTGTTTTTCGAGGTAGGGTCTCACTCTGGCTCAGGCTGACCTGGAATTCACTATGTAGTCTCAGGGTGGCCTCGAACTCTCGGAGATCCTCCTACCTCTGCCTCCCGAGTGCTGGGATTAAAGGCTGGGATTAAAGGCGTGCGCCACCACGCCCAGTTTAGATTTGGGTTTTTGTGATGCTAATGTGGGATTGAACCCAGAGCCTCCTACATGCTAGGCAAGCATTTTATGATTGAACTATAACCCCCAGCCCTACTGTAAGATTAAAAATAATAATAATAATAGGGGCTAGAGAGATGGCTTAGCAGTTAAGGCAATTGCCAGCAAAGCCAAAGGACCCAGGCTCGATTCCCCAGTACCTAAGTAAAGCCAAATACACAAAGTGACACATGCATCTGGAGTTTGTTTGCAGCAGCTAGAGGCCCTGGTGTGCCATTCTCCCCTTCTCTTTCTCATCTCCCTCTGCTTGCAAATAAATACAAATTAAAAGCTACCCAATTCCTATGACATACATAATAAACTGGGATAAATGAAATGACTATTAAAATTCCTTGTTTTGAGCTTAAATAGTAATAGCTTTGTCATATTAGTAGCTGGTACTATAGAACTTCCATATCCATGTAAAAAATGATTAACTCTTCTCAGCTATCAGATTGTAATTTACACACAACAAATACAAAAATAAAAAATGAATTATTAAATTGTTCACCTGAATGAGCTTGAGACAGGTAAGCTTCTGCTCCAAAGTTTCAATTCTAACCATAAGCCGGGATAAACTGAGCACTTGGTTTTTATCAGATAGGCCTTCACCATTTTCCATCAATGCTTCTAGCTCTCCATCTACCTACCACAACAAACAAAAAACATCTGGTTATATAACAAAACACACTAACTTAAGATTCCAGCAACCTGAAAAAAATGTTCACCCTTGTCGGGCATGGTGGCACACACCTTTAATTCCAGCTCTTGGGAGGCAGAGGTAGGAGGATCATTGTGAGTTTGAGGCCACCCTGAGACTACATAGTGAATTCCAGGTCAGCCTGAGCTACAGGGAAACCCCACCTCGGAAAAACAAAAACAGAAATCTGAGGCCAGCCTAGGCGACTACCCTTTTTGAAAAAATAAATAAAAATCAAGCCTAAAAATATCAGCCTACTGAAAATATAAAATTGCTAAAATCAACCTGAAAAACGTTTCATTCACTAAATATGCACCAATAAATCATTTAAGGGCTGGAGAGGTAGTTAGTTGTAGCACAGCACCTGCCTTGCATGCACAAAGACCTGGGCCTGACCCTCAGTCAGGAGATCATGGGGTGAGAAATCTATTTTGCCAGGGATGCTGGATCATGTCAGGACCCAAGTAAGCTAGATGCACAAGGTGATATATGCATCTGTTGTTCATCTGCAGTGGCCTGGAGGCGTGCCCATGTTCTGCTTGCTTGCTTCCTTCCTTCCTTTTGTGTCTCTCTCAATAGTGGCACTAACCCTTTCTTTTGTCTCTCTCTCTCATAGTAGCATGTCTGTTATGGGGAAAACCAACTGCCCTCTAATTGGACTGGAGGCCTGCTCCATGGGAATATATCCGATACTGAAAACCACAGGGACTGTCATGAGCCCTACGGGTGTAACTTCTGCTGCTGTCTAACTAAATGCATATACTATGCTCTTCAAACTGCCCAGTAAGCACTTCTTTTAATGTTCATACCTATATATTAATGCTACTCTCACTTTTGGTAGAGAACCTTCTCTTTTCAGATGGCAGTGACCTCGGGACAACTCAGAGGGCATACAGTGCTGAGACGAAGTGACAGAGGAGTGCTCAGCACTGCATTACTATCACACCTTCCAAGGCTCAGGGTCCATTGTGGAAGAGGTGGCAGAAAGAATGTAAGAGCCTAAGGAAGGGTAGGACTCCTTACAACGTGCTCCTCCAGACACAAAACGACCTGGGTATCCATGACCTCACAGTGCCTGATACTACCTACACAAAACCATCATAATAGGAAGAAAAGATCATGACATCAAAATAAAAGAGATTGATTGAAAGGGGGAGGGGATATGATGGAGAATGGAGTTTCAAAGGGGAAAGTGGGAAGAGGCATTACTATGGGATATTGTTTACAATCATGGAAATTGTTAATAAAAAATGTATTTTAAAAACTGATTTAAGGGCTGGAGAGATGGCTTAGCGGTTAAGCGCTTGCCTGTGAAGCCTAAGGACCCCAGTTCGAGGCTCGGTTCCCCAGGTCCCACGTTAGCCAGATGCACAAGGGGTGCACGCGTCTGGAGTTCGTTTGCAGAGGCTGGAAGCCCTGGCTCGCCCATTCTCTCTCTCCTTCTATCTGTCTTTCTCTCTGTGTCTGTCACTCTCAAATAAATAAATTTAAAAAAAAACTGATTTAAAACAGCAAAGAGTATACATGTGCAGGCCATAGGAGAGCATCGGGTATCCTTTGTTGCTCATCTATATGACTGAGTCTTTAATTGGACCTAGAGCTATCATTTTCACTCAGACTGGCTTCCTTGCAAAGTCTAACAGGGTGGGTTTGATTCCCTAGTGCTCACCTAAAGCCAGATGTACTAAGTGGTGCATGCATCTGGCATTTGTTTGCAGTGGCAAGATGCCCTGGAGTGCCCATACTCATTCACTCTCTCTCCTTTCAGTCTATCAAATGTATAAGTTGCAGAAAAGGTGGTGGAAAGAATGTAAGATAAAGGAAGGATAAGACAGGAGTCTTATGCACTCTCCCACACACAAAATGGAGCTGGTACTACCTACACACGACCAGTACAATAGGAGCAAAACTGGGTCTGTCATAGCTTTCATTACTCCATTCTAATTTGCATTAATCTGAAACAGCCAATCACTACTTACCAGTAATATCTCATCTGATCCTGGATCTCCCTGTGAACGTTTAAAAATATTTATTTATTTGTGTGAAAGAGGGTAAGAGAAACAGATGAGAGAGATGAAAGCAGGTAGGTGACTCAAGACACATGCATCACCTTATGCATCTGGCATTATGTGTACTGGGGAATTGAACTTAGGTCACTAGACTTTGCAGCAAGTGCCTTAACTAATGAGCCATCTCTCCAGCCCCTGAATGATTATTTTTATACTTTTGTTGCTTTGGTTTTTTCCAAGGCTGGCCTGGAACTGTTGTTTGTTGTTGTTATTGCTGTTTTTCTTCAAGGAAGGGTCTCACTTTAGCCCAGGATGGCCTCAAACTCACATTAATCCTCCTACATCTACTATTCAAGTGCTAGGATTAAAGGAGTGCAACAAGCCACCACACCCGGCCTCACAGGACTCTTTATTCTTTTTTTTTTTTTTGTGAGAGAATTGGCACAGAATTGGTACACCAGGGCCTCTAGCCACTGCAATCAATCTCCAGGCATGTGCACCACCTTCTGTGCTTGCCTCATCTCATGCATCTGGCTTACATGGGACCTCAAGAGTCAAATATGGGTCCTTAAGCTTCACAGGCAAGCGCCTTAATTGGTAAGTCATCTCTCCAGCCCTGGAACTCACTTCACAGTCCCAGTATGGCCTCAAACGCACAACGATCTTCCTAATTCTGCTTCACAAGTGCTAGGATTAAAGATGTGCACCACCATGCCCACCTTATTCTTGTACTTTAGTCAGAAAAGCTATTTGTTTATACATTTCATCATAAAAGTTAAAGAATCGATGCAAAACTTACTGAATCCTTCTTGCGAGATCGTTCCTTTTTCATTTTCCCTCCTGCTGCTCTTATGCTGACTCTATTTTCTCCTCCCAGGTAACCCCGGCAATTAGATGACCCACAGAAACATTTCTGAGCTTCTTTTCTGTTTAAGGAGCATAGGAAAAAAAAAAAAGTCAATAATGGGGAAGTATATAAAAAAGTGACATATGCAATTACATACAAGTCATACCAATCTATAACTGAAGAGAGGAGAACTTAAAAAAAAATCTTATAAACCTATTTCTAATAGAAATGCCTTAAAATTGCTCTTAAAATATATTCAGGGAATAAGGAAATGAGAATTCTGGGAAGGAATAGTTTGTGGTTGTAAACCCAATGCCGGGAAGTCATAATCAGGGAATCCCTGGAGTTTACTGGCTAGAGCTAGTCTAGCTGAATCAGTAAGCTCTAGGTTCAATAATAAAGCAGCTTAAAGAATAGTGACTAAGGAGAACCTCCAACATCAATCTATGGCCTCCATACACATATGCATGTGCAACTACACACAAAACAATACATATATACGTAATGCAGGTGCAATACCACACACACACAAAGATGTTCATTTCTCCTCTATTCTCTTCTTTGCAGTATGTGTGGGGGAATGCACACGCCAGGGCCTATAGCCACTACAAGTGAACTCCAGACTCATGTGCCCCTCGTGCATATGGCTTATGTGTGTCCTGCGGAATTAAACCTGGGTCCTTTGACATTGCAGGCAAATGCCTTAACCATTAAGCGATCTCTCCAGCCCCACACCAAGCTTTTTTTTTTTTTTTTTGAAACGTTAAAGTCAGTTTATTAAGTTCAACAATGAAAACTATCAGAAGAATATTCTCTTGAAAAATATTTTTTTCTTAGAAAAAAAAGAAAGGAGGGGCTGGAGAGATGGCTTAGCGGTTAAGCGCTTGCCTGTGAAGCCTAAGGACCCCGGTTCAAGGCTCGGTTCCCCAGGTCCCACGTTAGCCAGATGCACAAGGGGGCGCACGCGTCTGGAGTTCGTTTGCAGAGGCTGGAAGCCCTGGCGCGCCCATTCTCTCTCTCTCCCTCTATCTGTCTTTCTCTGTGTGTCTGTCGCTCTCAAATAAATAAAAATTAAAAAAAAAAAAAAATGAAGAATGTGCTGCAGATGCTTTAAAAAAAAAAAAAAGAAAAAGAAAGGAAAATCAAAACCCTTTCAGCAGCACCACAGATGCTACGGTGGTGAAGCCTCTCTGGAAACGGGCCACTCAGTCAGAGTCGCTCCCTGGGTCAGCAGGATGGTAGTCTGGGTCATCCTCATCATCCTCCAGCTCCAAGTCATCCATCTCCTGGAACAAGGACTCGTCCACTTCCACATTGTTTCCAGCATCCTCCAAGAACTGGATGTCAGATGTATCAAGATTATGATCTGTTTCAAACAGCTGTTTTCCACTTAATTTATTTTTGCCTGCTTGTTCCTCTTCTTTCATCCATTTCTTTTTAATTTCTAGGAGTTCTGCATCAAACTTGGCCTTCCAACTTAAGAAATTTTCAATTGTAACAGGAGTACCATGGAATAATTTCTTTTCTGCTTCTTCTGCTTCTTTTTCTTTCTGTTTCTTTTCTTCTTCTCTTCTAGTTTTTATCTGGTCTACAATTTCATTTAATTTTTCTTGCACAGCTGTCACTAGGGTAAAGATCATCACCATGCCTAGATTCTCCTCAGACTGCAATGCCAACAATTTCAAAATGTCTGAGACATCATTATCTTCTAGATTTTCCTGGGAGAATATTTCATAAAGGGGAGCTTCATCTGGATATGTCTCACTGTAGGTAAACTTAAGGGTAGTCTGGACAGTTTCTTCATTTTCTCCAGCTTCAGACGTCACTGTAATGGTGAAGCTGGATGGATTTTCTAATAATACTGTGAACGAGTCAGGGTAGATGGCCTCCAGAGCCTCGAGCTCGTTGCGCTGCTCCTCACCGTAATCAGTCATCGTGGCCCGCGCTGCTGCCCATGGATCGGCGCGACTCCCTGGCCGCGTGCCGCAGCCGAAACCCGTGCCGGCCACCCCGGGCCGGGCGCAAGCGCAAAGTCACCGCTGGGAAAGCCCACCGACGCCCCCACACCAAGCTTTTTATATGGGCACTGGAAACAGAACTTAGGTCTTCATGCTTGCACAGCAACTACTCTTACTAGACAAGCTTCTCCCCAACTGCAGAGTTGACATGTCTTCAATAAAATGGGTTGTTTTGTTTTGTAATAGGGCACTAAGTATCCCAGGTTGGCCCCAAACTCATATAGCTGAGCCTAAGCTTGAACTTTTGATTCTTCTACCAGTTCTTTGTGCAGTGCTGATCACATCAGTGCGTCATGCATACTAGCAAAAAATTCTATCAAACCCATAATGAAATTTACTGCTTGAAGTTCAGAGAAAATTTATGTAATTCCTGCACACTAAATCACATAATGGCCAAAGCGTCACAAAACAGGAAAAAATACACAAAACCAAAACAGTATATGATAGATAAGAACTGGAGAAATGGCTCAGCAGTAACAACACTTGCTTGCAAAGCATGACCCAGTATCTGCATAAAGCTAGATGCACATAGTGACACAAGTCATTTGCTGTGGCAGAAGGCCCTAATGCACCCATACTGTCTCTTCCTTTTTCTCTCAAATTTAAAAAATATATATATTTTAAAATTTATATATCATACACATTTTTTTTGGTTTTTCTTTTTTTTTTTAAATTTTTTATTTATTTATTTGAGAGCGACAGACACAGAAAGACAGATTAGAAGGAGAGAGAGAGAATGGGCGCGCCAGGGCTTCCAGCCTCTGCAAACGAACTCCAGACACGTGCGCCCCCTTGTGCATCTGGCTAACGTGGGACCTGGGGAACCGAGCCTTGAACCGGGGTCCTTAGGCTTCACAAGCAAGCGCTTAACCGCTAAGCCATCTCTCCAGCCCTTTTTTTGGTTTTTCAAGGTAGAGTGTTACTCTGGCCCAGGCTGACCTGGGATTCACTATGTAGTCTCAGGGTGGCTTGAACTCACAGCGCTCCTCCTACCTCTGCCTCCTGAGTGCCAGGATTAAAAGGCATGCGCCACCATGCCCGGCTCTCAAGTTAACTTTAAAAAAAAATTTTTTTGTTCATTTTTATTTATTTATTTGAGAGCAACAGACAGAGAGAGGCAGATAGAAAGAGAGAGAATGGGCACGCCAGTGCCTCAAGCCACTGCAAACGAACTCCAGACGCGTGCGCCCCCTTGTGCATCTGGCTAATGTGGGTGCTAGGGAATCGAGCCTCGGAGTCCTTAGGATTCACAGGCAAGCGCTTAACCGCTAAGCCATCTCTCCAGCCCTCAAATTAGCTTTAGAAAAATTAAATAAAAAAATTCTTGTGCATCTGGCTTGTGGATACACACACACACATTTGCATGCAACATAGTTTATATAACTTCTAAGTAATTAACATAAACATCTGAACATCCTCAGAAGTAGCAAAATAAGGCAGAAACAGCACTTACCCGTATCTTTGGAACTGATAGTCAAATGTTAACTCTGAGCCTGAAGGAACCAGTTTGGTGGTAAAAAAGCCAACCCTCAGTTGTCCATTCACAGTCCACTGAAATGTTTCAAAAAGAAATTAATATATGGTTAATTTATGTGTATGCATATGTATAAAAATCATCTGGATTAATTATTTATGAATGTAGTTAAATGGATGAAAGCTATGTCTCAAAAGCAAATTCGGGGGATGGGGAGATGACCCAGTAGTTAAAGGTGCTTGCTTGAAAAGCCTGTGACTCAGGATTCGATTTCCTAGTAGACACGTAAAGCCAAATGCACAACGTGGAGCATGCATCAGTAGTTCATTTGCAGAGGCAAGAGCCCCAAGAAGTTCTATTCTTTCTCGCAAACACTTAGGTGTCACTTTAATAGATCATCAGATTGATTATATCCAAAAATATCTGTATCATTTTATTTACTTATTTGCACACCACTGGTGAAAAACCTAACCTTAGATTATAAAATACATGACCCAGTGGGAGTCTCAAAGCTAAACATGTGGCCACCAGTTGCAGAACTAGAAATATTGCTTACATTAAATAATTTTTTTTAAATACTTGAGAGGGAAAAGATGAAGGCAGAGAGAGAATTGGTGCACCAGGGCCCACTGCAAATGAACTCCAGATGTATGCATCACTTTGTGCATATGGCTTTATGTGTGCAGTGGGGGACTAAATCCAGGTTGGTATGCTTTGAAAGCACCTTTAACTGCTGAGCCATCCCTCCAGACCTGAGTTAAATGATTCTAAACTAGGTTCACCTCTTTGTTATATGGCTGGCTCTCAGAAGGGACACAAAAGGGCAAAAGCTCCCAGAAGCCAAAAAGCACTACTTTCAACATGAGAAGAAACCAATGATAGTTATGTATAGGTTCACAACTTAATGATATATACTTATCTTTTCAGTAGGCCTTTAACTTTTGTTTTTCGTGCCTATAAAATTTCATTATTAGTGCATATGCATAATGCAAAATAGGCTTCTTAAAAAGTATTATTTGAAAGGCGGGCGTGGTGGCTCATGCCTTTAATCCCAGCACTCGGGAGGCAGAGGATTGCCTTCCTTGAGTTCAAGGCCACCCTGAGACTCCATAGTGAATTCCAGGTCAGCCTAGGCTAGAGTGAGACCCTACCTCAAAAAACCAGCAAATGGTGTTTTGAAAACTGGATAAATATCTGCAGAAGGATGAAAATAGATTCTTCTCTCTCGCCATGCATAAGAATTAAGTCCAAATGGATTAAAGACCTTAACATCAGACCGGAAACTTTGAAACTGCTAGAGGAAAAAGTAGGGGAAACCCTTCAACATATTGGTCTTGGCAAAGACTTTCTGAATACAACCCCAATTGCTCAGGCAATAAAACCACAGATTAACCACTGGGACCTAATGAAATTACAAAGATTTTGCACCGCAAAGGACACAGTGAAAAAAGCAAAGAGGCAACCTACAGAATGGGAAAAAATCTTCGCCAGCTATATATCTGATAGAGGATTAATATCTAGGATATACAAAGAACTCAAAAAGTTAACTAATAAGGAATCAAACAAGCCAATCAAAAAATGGGCTAAGGAGCTAAATAGAGAGTTCTCAAAGGAAGAAATACGAATGGCATATAAGCACCTAAAAAAATGTTCTACGTCACTAGTCATCAGGGAAATGCAGATTAAAACTACATTGAGATTCCATCTCACTCCTGTCAGATTGGCCACCATCATGAAAACAAATGATCATAAATGTTGGCGGGGATGTGGAAAAAAAGGAACCCTTCTGCACTGCTGGTGGGAATGCAATCTGGTCCAGCCATTGTGGAAAACAGTGTGGAGGTTCCTAAAGCAGCTAGAGATTGATCTACCATATGACCCAGCTATAGCACTCCTAGGCATATATCCAAAGGACTCATCTCATTTCCTTAGAAGTACATGCTCAACCATGTTTATTGCTGCTCAATTTATATTAGCCGGGAAATGGAACCAGCCTAGATGTCCCTCAACAGATGAGTGGATAATGAAGATGTGGTACATTTATACAATGGAGTTCTACTCAGCGGTAAAGAAAAATGAAGTTATGAAATTTGCAGAAAAATGGATGGACCTGGAAAGGATTATACTAAGTCAGGTAACCCAGGCCCAGAAAGCCAAGCGCCACATGTTCTCCCTCATATGGGGATCCTAGCTACAGATGACTGGGCTTCTGTGTGAGAATGAAAATACTTAGTAGCAGAGGCCAGTAAGTTGAAAAGGAGACATAAAGGGTGGAGAAAGGAAGGGAGGAGGATACTTAATAGGTTGATATTGTATATATGTAATTACAATGATTGTAATGGGGAGGTAATATGATTGACAATGGAATTTCAAACGGGAAAGTGTGGGGGTGGGGAGGGAGGGAATTACCATGGGATATATTTTATAATCATGGAAAATGTTAATAAAAATTAAAAAAAAACAAAAAAAAAAACACATAGATAGATAGATACACAGAGAGAGAGAAAAGGGGAGAGGGCGGGGGGCAGAGGCAGGTAGAGAGAGAATGGGCACTCCAGGGCCTACAGTCACAGCAAATTAACTCCAAATGCATGCGCCCTCTTGTGCATCTGACTTACATGGGTACTAGAGAATCAAACCTGGGTCCTTAGGCTTCACAGGCAAGCTCCTCAACCACTAAGCCATCTCTCCAGCCTCAAAATTGGCTTTCAATATTTTCATAAATGCTGTCATACTTTGACCATATTAATTCACTCCCATTCTCTTCTCCTATCCTGGAATATCCACTCAAATACACAAATATGCCCAACCTCCACTGCTTTCTTAACTTAGAATTTCTTTTACTTTTAATATTTACTTATGTAATTTCAGGCAGAGAGATAAAAAGAGATAGACAGATAAAGGACATGCTAGGGCTTCAAACAACTGCAAACAAACTTCAGATGCAAGTTCCACTTTGCACATATGGCATAATGTGGGTACTGGGGAATTAAACTCAGGTTGTTAGGCTTTGCAGGTAAGTACCTTAATTGCTAAGCCATCTCTTCAGCCTTAAATCAGAATTTCTAATCTATTTCAACTTTGGCTTTTTAGTCCTTTTAAGAATGTTATTCAAAGCCGGGCGTGGTGGCGCACGCCTTTAATCCCAGCACTCGGGAGGCAGAGGTAGGAGGATTGCCATGAGTTCAAGGCCACCCTGAGATGACAGAGTTAATTCCAGGTCAGCCTTGACCAGAGTGAGACCCTACCTCGAAAAACCAAAAAAAAAAAAGAATGTTATTCAACAGTCAAATATGACATCTGAGTAAGACCTAATAAAAAATCTGAATGAAGCCAGGTGTGGTGGTGCATGCCTTTAATTCTAGCACTTGGGAGGCAGAAGTAGAACTGCTCTGAGTTCCAGTCCACTCTGAGATTACATAGTGAACCCCAAGTCAGCCCAGACTAAAGCAAAACCCTACCTCAAAAAACAAAAACAAAGTATGAATCTGATAATACCAATGGACTTCATAAAAATTAAGATTTAAGCCGGGCGTGGTGGCGCATGCCTTTAATCCCAGCACTTGGGAGGGAAAAATAGGAGGATCACTGTGAGTTTGAGGCTACCCTGAGAGTCTATAGTGAATTCCAGGTGAGCCTGGGCTAGAGTGAGACCCTACCTTGAAAAACCAACAAAAAAAAAAGTTAGTCCAGATATGGTGGTGCACACTTTTAATACCAGCACTCAGGAGGCAGAGATACAAAGATCGCTGAGAGTTCGGGGCCACCCTGAGACTACAAAGTGAATTCTAGATCAGCTAACCTCAACAAACAAACAAAAAAAGTTAGGGCTGGAGAAATGGCTCAGCAGTTAAGCTGCTTGCTACAAAGCCTAAGGACCCAGATTCAACTCACTAGTACCGATGTAAAGCCAGGCATAGAGAATGCACCATGTATATGGAGTTCGTTTGCAATGGCTGAGAAGGCCAAGGTGTACCCATTTTCTATGCTTGCAAATAAATAAAAAAATATTTTTAGGGTAGGAGGAATGGCTCAGCAGTTAAGGTGTTTGCCTGCAAAGCCAAAGGATCCAGGTTCAATTAACCAGAATACATGTAAGCAGATGCACAAGGTGGTGAATGCATCCGAAGTTTGTTTGAAGCAGCCGAAGGCCCTGGTGTGCCCATTCTCTCTCTCTGCCTTTCTTTCTCTCTCAAATAAATAAAATAAATTTTAAAAAAAAGCTTAAGAGTTAGATTAATATCTTCTGATCAATCTATAGTATTCTGAAGATATAACCACTGAATGGCGGCTTTATACAGACATTTAACATTTGGGGACTGGAGGGATGGCTCAGCAGTTAAGTTGTTATCCTGCAAAGCCAAAGGACCCAGGTTCAATTCACAGGACCCACGTAAGCCAGATGCACAAGGTGATGCATGCATCTGGAGTTCATTTGCAGTGGCTAGAGGCCCTGGTGTGCCCATTATCTCTTTCTTGCTCACTCTCTAATAAATGAATAAAAAGATATAAAATGTTAAGAAAAAAAATTTGGATAAGGAAGGTTATGGGTGATATATAAGTGCCTATGCATACTTTTTTTAAAATATTGTATTTCCTATCAATCTAGATGTTTTTCAGAATGAAACAAAGAAAATAAGAAAAAAAGGAAAATGGGTACATTTGCTGTAGGAATTAAAACTAATGGTCAAAAGAGCTATCTTAGCCAGGGATGGTGGCACACACTTCTAATCCCTGCACTTGGGAAACAGCAGTAGAAAGATCACTATGAGTTCAAGGCCAGCCAGCCTGAGACTACACAGCAAATTCCAGGCCAGCCTGGAGTGAGACCCCACCTTGACAAAAACAAAACAAAACAAAACAAAACAAAGGAAGACCAACCTTGAAATAAATGAATAAATATTCCAAAGTCTAAATCTACTGCAACTTACTTTTTGGGTTTCACAGTTTGGCTCACAGCTGTGATTCATGAAACGAGAGCAATTTCCTTTCTGAGTGGCATCTATTATCTGGGGAGAGAAGATAATGTAAGAGTTTTAAAATGGGAACTTAAAATATCCATTCACTTTGCAAAGAAAAACCATTAAAGCAAATTTAAGATAAACACACTTATACCTCTGCCCCCATCTTGCATTAGAGAACAATCTTATACTATTTTACACAAAGCAATAACTATCTAATTTTTTCCTGAAAGTTCTGTTAAATACAAACATTGTTACCTATAGATAAAAATTATCTCCATATATGCCAATGTTTCATTCATTTACTCCTAGCTATTTCTTATATTGCATTCCAATCTCACTTTTATTTATATACTAATGCATTTTAAAGAATGTGCTACATATGGGCTGGAGAGATGGCTTAGCGGTTAAGCGCTTGCCTGTGAAGCCTAAGGACCCTGGTTCGAGGCTTGGTTCCCCAGGTCCCATGTTAGCCAGATGCACAAGGGGGCACAGGCGTCTGGAGTTCGTTTGCAGAGGCTGGAAGCCCTGGTGCGCCCATTCTCTCTCTCCCTCTATCTGTCTTTCTCTCTGTGTCTGTCGCTCTCAAATAAATAAATAATTTTTAAAAAAAAAGAATGTGCTACATATCCCAGTCTCATTTGAGACAGAGAGAATGGACACTTCAGCCTTTCAGGGCCTTCAGCCACTGGAAATGAACTCCAGCAGCACTGTATGCATTAGTCATACTGGAATGCAGACACAGCACATCACATCACATCACTGAAAATATCATGGGGCCAGACATGGTAGTGCACACCTTTAATCCCAGTACTCGGGAAACAGGTAGGAGGATCACCGTTGAGTTCAAAACCACCCGAAGACTCTATGGTGAATTCCAGGTCAGCCTGGGCTAGAGTGAGACCCTACCTCAAAGAAAAAAATAAAAGCAACCCACATAAACAAAAACATTCTGGAGGTAATCAGTAATATTTAAAAAGTGTTATATGACAGCTAGAGATTGCTCAGTGGTTAAAGAGGTTTCCTACAAAACCTAAGGACCCAGGTTCCTTTCCCAACATAACCCAGATGCTCAAGATGGTGCATGAGTCTGGTTTATTTAAAAACAAAACAAAAAAACTGGTCTACTATCACCTTCTTCTGTCCTTTTTGCAAGCAAATAGAAACTTTACACTGTTCAATGTAATTTTCAATTTCTTTTTTTTTTTCCAAGTTACAGTCTTTGCTCTCTAGCTCAGACTGACATGGAATTCACTATGTAGTCTCAGGCTGACCTTGTACTCACAGCAATCCTCCTAACCTCTGCCTCCCATGTGCTAAGATTAAAGGCATAGGCCACCACACCTGGCTATTGTAATATTTGTTTAAGACAGGGTCTCATGTAGCATAGGCTAGCTTCCAAAGGATCATGTAGATGAAGATGACCCAGAGTTCTTAATCCTCCTGCTACCACCTCCTGTGTTGGGATTACAAGTGTGCACCTACAGTCCAGGTTACTTTTTGTTGCTGTTTGGTTGGGAGGGTGGGTGGGTATGGGTAGGTGTGTTTATCTGTTAGTTCTGGCATAAAGTCTTGTCACTTTAAAGATCACTAGGTATCAAAAAGAAAAAAACTTTCGCCGGGCATGGTGGCTCACGTCTTTAATCCCAGCACTCAGGAGGCAGATCGTTGTGAGTTCGAGGCCACCCTGAGAATACAGAGTAAATTCCAGGTCAGCCTGGGCTAGAGGGAGACCCTACCTCGGAAAAAAAAAAAAAAAAAAACTTTCTTTTTTTTTGGGGGGGATGGTTTTAGTTCAAGGTAGGGTCTCACTCTATCCCAGGCTGACCTGGAGGAACTCATTCGTTACCCTAGGCTGCCTTTAAACTCCTGGCTACCCTACCTCAGCTTCCAAGTGTTGGGATTAAAAGCAAGTACCAACATGCCAGGCTTCAAAAACTTCCTTAAGCCCAACAATTTACAAATGTGTTTCAAAGACATCAATACTACTCACCTCATCATTCTTCAAAGCCATAAAATAGTAATGGATGTTTTTGTTTCGTGCATACTCCTTTACCCTGGCTTTAAACTCTTTATGATCAAGTACTTCTCCACAATATTCTAAGACAAAGGTGTTCCTGAAAAACAGAGGAAAATAACAGTATTTTCTGCCCAGGAGCTATATGGAAACATATAAATCCAGGAAAAACTCACAAACTCGCAGAAATATTGCCAATTACCTAACATGTTACCAAAGCCCAGAATGGTCTGGAACCTCAGATACTCCTGCCTCAGCAGCTTAAGTACTAAGATAACAGGCATGCATTACCATTTCCAACTCCTTCTTAATATATATAAAAAATCACTAAGTCTAAGATAAGCTTTTATACTTTATCTATACTTCTAAGATGCATTATTTTCTCTCTAGATATTAAAACAAATATTTGGGCTGGGAATAAAATCCAGTTGTAGAGGACATGGCAAGCATTATGCAAGACCCTGACTTCAATTCTTAGTTATACAAAAAAATGAAATTACAGTTCAAATGTTTTATTAATAAAACAAAAATATAGTGATTAACAGCTGGCAAACAGCTCTGAAGAATTCAAGTTTTACTGAAAATAGTTCTACAAATAAAGGAAGGCAAGTTAAATATAGCAGCCCTTCTGCAGTCTCCACCCTCCAATTTCTCTAATGATGGTAAAGACAGCTGGGCCAAATGGCAAAAGAGGAACCTTACTTGTGCAAAAAGAAACTCATACCCCCAAGAAACTGAAGAAAATACAGGCAATGGGAAGAGGGAGAAATGACAAGGAAGAGAATTTATGTCCTTCTGTGTTTCCAGACCTGAATTTGGCCCAAAGACAGAATGAGAAGTTCCCTACCGCTCTGATGAAGAAGGCTGGAGAAGTTTCACAAATAACACCAATAGAAGTACAGGAAGTAAAAACTTTTTATACAATGTTAATATATGCTAATTGAAATGCATTACATTCGGTCTGAATTACAGTACCTTGGTGCTTTCAAACTATGACTCAAACTGCACACCATTCAGAGAAGTATAGAATGAAAAGTATAGGGGCTGGAAAGATAGCTTAATGGTTAAGGTACTTGCCTGCAAAGCCAAAGGACCCAGGTTCAATTCCTCAGGACCCATGTAAGCCAGATGCACATGACACATTCATGTGGAGTTTGTTTGCAGTGGCTGGACGCCTTGGTGTGCCCATATTCACTCTCTCTCCTCTCTTTCTCTCTTTCTCAAATAAATATCTTATGAGCCAGCTGAACCATTCAAAGGAATAGCTTTGGGGTGTAAACAGGGCATGAATTCAGATTCAACTAAAAATATATATAGCTACAGGGCTGGAGAAATGGCTTAATGGCTAAGGAATTTGCCTATAAAGCCAAGTACTCAGGTTCGATTCCCCAGGACCCACGTAAGCCACACACACAAGGGAATACATATGTCTGGAGTGCGTTTGCAGTGGCTAGTGGCCCTGGCACGCCCATTCTCTCTCTATCTCTCCCTCTTTCTCTGTCATACAAATAAGTGAAAATAAAATATTTTTAAAAAGCCAAGCATGGCGGCGCACGTCTTTAATCCCAGCACTTGAGAGGCAGAGGTAGAAGGATCACCATGAGTTCGAGGCCATCCTGAGAGACTACATAGTGAATTCCAAGTAAGCTTGGGCTAGAGTGAGACCCTACCTCGAAAAACAACAAAAATAATAATAATGAAATATATATATATATATATATATATATATATATATATATATGCTACAAAAAAATCCACATTAATTATGATTTATCACTCGGGTTTCTTTCTGTTATCTTACATATCTGATTATTTCTTGATTATATGCCAATTTCATTTTTTTTAGTATTTTATTTATTTATTTGTAAGTAGAGATAGAAGATAGTCACACACAGAAAATGAACACACCAGGAACTTCATTTGCTAGAAAGGAAGTCAAGACACATGTGCCACTTTGTACATCTAGCTTTACATGCCTGACACTACGTACACAAGTCCACCATAATAGGAAGAAACGATGATATCAAAATAAAAGACTGATTGAGAGGGTAAGGGTTATGTATTATGGAGAGTGGAGTTTCAAAGGGAAAAGTAGGAAGAGGGAAGGAATTAGCATGAGTTATTGTCTACAATTATGGAAGCTGTCAATGAAGAAGAAGAAAATAAATTTTAAAAAGGCATGATGACTCATATCCAAAATTCAAACACTCAAGAGGCTGACAAAGGAGGATCACTGTCAATTCAAGGCAAGCATGGACTACAGAGTGAACGCTAGGTCAGCCTTGACTACAGTGAATCCCTGTCTCAAGGAAAGAAAAGGTAGTTTTGCTTTAGCCCAGGCTGACCTGGAATTCACTATGTAGTCTCTGGCTGGCCTCGAATCCTCCTCCCTCTGCCTCAGCTTACAAAAAAAAAAAATTACTTTATAAGGATTCTTGTCAGAATATCAAATTGTTGTCATCACATGGTTACAAAATGAATTCCCAGAATAAATAAGACAAAACCCTACACTCCAATATTCACTCAAGTGTGTCCATATACTTACCAGGTTCTGAAAGAATAGTTGTGCCTGAGTTAATAAAATTTACCAATGTTAGGGATAGGGAGATGGCAAAGTGTTAAAGGCACTTACATGCAAAGCTTATAGGCCTGCATGCAATTCCTCAGCCACCCACATAAACCTGAGGTGGCAAAATAATCTGATGCACCCATGCATCCATGTTCTCTCTACAGATAGATAGACAGACAGACAGATAGATCTGCCTCTATTTTTTTGGCGGGGTAGCCTTGAACTCACAGCAATCTTCCTACCTCTGCCTCCCGAGTGCTAGGATTAAAGACTTGGGGCTCCTGCCTCTATTTTTTTTCTCTCAATTTTTATTAACATCTTCCATGATTATAAAAAATATCCCATGGAGGGGCCGGGCATGGTGACACATGGCTTTAATCCCAGCACTCGGGAGGCAGAGGTAGGAGAATCACCATGAGTTCGAGGCCACCCTTGAGGCAACATAGTGAAATCCAGGTCCACCTGAGCTAGAGTGAGACCCACCTCAAAAAAAAAAAAAAAAAAAAAAAAAATCCCATGGAAATACCCTCTCCTTCCCGCACTTTCCACTTTGAAATTCCATTCTCCATCATATCCCTCCCCTTGCCTCTATTTCTTTTTTAACTTTATTTGTTTTTGAGAGAGAGAGAGAGAGAGAGAGAGAGAGAGAGAGAGAGAGAGAGAGAGAAAATGGGCACACCAGGGCTTTCAGCCACTGCAAACAAACTCCAGACGCATGCGTCACCTTGTGCATCTGGCTTGCGTGGGCCTGGGGAAATGAATTTGGATACTTTCATTTTGCAGTAAGTGCCTTAACCACTAAGCCAACTCTCCAGCCCTCTATCTGCCTCTTTATCAAATGTTTTAAAAAGAAGAAAAATTTTTATTTAATAACCGAGTAACTTTTTACCACAAATAAACTCTATATAATTTTATGCATACCAATAGATGGTCTCTTTTTCATAAATATTTTATTTTATTTTTTTTTTTTATTTAACAGAAAGAAAGAAAGAGATGGAAAGAATGGGCATGCCAGGGCTCCAGCCACAGCAAATGAACTCCAGATGCATACACACCCTTATGCATCAGGCTTACATGGGTCCTGGGGAATCAAACCTGGGTCCTTTGCAGACGAACACTTTAACTGCTAAGCCATCCCTTCAGTCCTCTCCTTTTTAATTGTTTTATGACGTAGGATCTTGTGCTGTGATTAAAGAACGGGCCACTACGCCTGGCTTTCTAGCAAATACTTTGTAATATCTTGGAATTAAAGGAATCAAGTCTGACAAGAAGAGAGAATTTACCTAGCACATGTAAAAAAAAAAAAAAAAAAAAAAGACTGTTTATGAGCCCTACAGGTTTGACTTCTGCTGGTATATGGCTAAAATGTATATACTATGCTCACCAAACTGCCCGGTAAGCACTTCTCTTAAGGCTCATACCCATATATTAATGCTACTCATTTTTGGTTAGAAAAACTTCTTTTTCAGATGACAGTGACCTTGGGATGACTCAGAAGGCACCATGGTGCTGAGAAGTAACAAAAGAATGCTCAGCACTGAAATATCTCTATCACACTTTCCAAGGTCCATTGTGGAAGAGGTGGCAGAAAGAATGTAAGAGCCAAAGGAAGGGTAGGACTCCTTATAACGTGCTCCCCCAGGCACAAGATGCCCTGGATATCCATGACCTCACAGTACCTGACAGTATCTACACAAGAACATCATAATAGGAGGAAAAGATGATGACATCAAAATAAGAAAGACTGATTGAGAGGGGGAGGGGATGAAAGAGAGTGAAGTTGCAAAGGGGAAAGTGGTGAGAGGAAGAGAATTACCATGGGTTATTGTCTATAATTGCGGGGCTCCTTCCCGCTCAGGTAGTGCCGAGGGAAGGACCAGGCCTGCTGGTTCCTCCCTAGGGGTTGAGGAGGATGATGAGCGTCGGACAATTCAGAAACCTCTCCTGGCCACCAGAGAAAAACCACACTGAGTCGGGAGTCTTTTCCATGCACGAACAACTGGCTTATTACTCTGAGCAGTTGCCTATATCATGTTGGGGACGAAGGCGGGGATTTTAGGGTGGGGGGAAGAGGTAAGGGCCAATAGTAAACTTTAACTATTGAAATGGTAATTACAATTAACACAGGAAGTAGCAGGCCAGAAGCCCTTAGTCATCCTGCTGAGTCATAGCTGGCCAGAGACAGGTAGCCAAACTTTAGCTAGGCTCAGGAAGTTCCACTAGGCCTCACTCCTGGGCCTTTCAGGGCCCAACATATAATTATGGAAGTTGTCAATAAAAACAATAAATTAAGGGGCTTGCTTAGTGGTTAAGGTGCTTGCCTGCAAAGCCAAAGGACCAAGGTTCGACTCCCCAGGACACACATAAGCCAGATGCACAAGGAGACGCACACATCTGGAGTTCGTTTGCAGTGGCTGGAGGCCCTGGAGTGCCCACTCTCTCCCAAATAAATAAATATTTTAAAAAATAGATTTAAAAAAATACTGTGTGTGTACACCAAAAGGGTTTTTACTTAATTTTTTCTAACCAACTAGCTACTGAGTAGTCACTCTACATCATGAAGATTTATTAAACCTCAATGATATAAAATCATTTTCCCACAAAATACTAGACTACATTCAGCAACACAAAAATGACGCAAAAGATAAAAACAGACTTACGAAGGAAGATCTTTGGCAGCTCTTAGGCCCCAGCCTTTTTTTTCTGTAAGTATAACTTCTACATCTGCATGTTGTTTCCTCTGAAACCTTCTGTTAGAACAATAATCCCCATTTGGACATCGAGAAGAACTGAAACAAAAATATAAGTGAAAGTTAATTCTTTTTTTTTTTTAATATTTATTTCAGAGACAGAGAAAGAGGCAGATGAAGAAAGAGAATGAGTATGCCAGGGTCTCTACCCACTGCAAACTAATTCCAGACATACATGCCACCTTGTGCATCCGACTTAAGTGGGTCCTGGAGAACTGAACCTGGGTTCTTTGGCTTTAAAGACAAGTGCCTTAACCACTAAGCCCCTTTTCTGGGGGAAGGGGAGAAAGAGTAAGAGGGAGAGGGAGAGAGAAAGATAATGGGCGTGCTAGGGCTTTCAGCTACTGCAAATGAACTCCAGGAGTTGCCCTATTATGCACATGTGCGAAATTGCACAATTGCATCAACATGAGTCTGGTTTACATGGAACCTAAAGATTCGAGCATAAATACTTAGGCTTTGCAGGCAAGCACCTAAACCACTAAGCCATCTCTCCAGCCCAAAGTTAATTCTGTTTCTTGGTGGTTTGTTTGTGTTTTTTTTCCTGAGTAGTGTCTTGCTCTAGCCCAGGCTGACCTGGAATTCACTATGTAGTCTCAGGCTGGCCTTGAACTCACGGCGATCCTCCTACCTCTGCCTCCTGAGTGCTGCGATTAAAGGCGCGCGCCACCACACCTGACCAAAGTTAATTCTATAAACACCACAAGAACCAAAATATGTTATGTAACAACACATATTCACATCATTACTGCATAGTGTATCTGTGGTTAATTAAATGAGCATTCCTAAATTTTTCCATCACAAATTCCTTAGACTAAGTGCCTATATTGTTACCAAAAGGAGTATACCCACAAGGTAGCCTTGTCATTTTATAATCAACAAAGATTTTTTTTTTTATTTCATTTATTTATTTGACAAAGAGGAAGAATAGGCATGCCAGGGCCTCCAGCCACTGCAAACGAAATCCAGACACATGCACCCCCTCATGTGTTTGGCTAACATGGGTCCTGGGGAATCAAACCTGGGTCCTTTGGCTTTGCAGGCAAATGCCTTAACCTCTAAGCCAATTCTTATAGCCTTCAACATAAAGATTTGAAGTAATCAAGGTTAATAAAGGAGCACATGAGATTTGAGTGAGGTTAAAAAAGTGACTTTATGAAGTCGGGCGTAGTGGAGCACGCCTTTAATCCCAGCACTCGGGAGGCAGAGGTAGGAGGATCGCCGTGAGTTCGAGGCCACCATGAGATGATAGAGTGAATTCCAGGTCAGCCTGGACCAGAGTGAGACCCTACCTCGGGGGGGAAAAAAAAAGTGACTTTATGAAATCACAGTTAGAAATAGTGAGAATTCTTTTGTTTTTTTTTTAAAGGTTTTCTTGCATTTCTACTTTTTTCCCACAGCCTCAGTTCCATCTTTTCTCATCTGTCTCTACCCACTGGTTCAGAAAGTTAAAAACGTTTAGCCTTAAAGAGGCAGCAGTTTTATAAATTGATGAATTTTGTGAAATTTTACTGTTTCCAAATGTTCCCAACTTTAAAAAGAAAATTAAGACAAATAAGAGTTGTAATTCCACAAGCTATGAATAATTCCTTAGCATCTGGCACTGAATTTTTATTTGAAGATTGTATATTCCTAAGCTTCTTCTGGTATAATAAAAACAATCCTGTTTGCAATGGGCAAAAATGGTTTTTAAAAATCTTTTTAGCTGGGCATGGTGGTGCATGCCTTTAATCCCAGCCCATGGAAGGCAGTGGTAGGAGGATTGCCCTGAGTTCAAGTCCATCCTGATACTACATACTGAGTTCCAGGTAAGCTTGGGCTAGAGTGAAACCCTACCTCGAAAAACAACAACAACAACTTTTTTAATATTTACAGATCTTACACAGTGTTCAAAATAAATGAGGTTGGGGGAAAAGAAACAGTAGATAGGAATGCATTTAGGACAAAAGAACTCTGGGTTAGAGTATGCACATTTTCCACTGGTTACAGATTTTTCTGAGTATTGGGGCCATCTCTCAATTTTCTATTACTTGTGTACATGTTGTTTATATTAATAATGACACATTTTGTTAAAATGCATTTCCTTTGTTACCTCGAAAACTGACTCAGTCTCTTGTTGCTCCAATTAGGGTTTAAGGCTCATATGAGAGCTGTAGATAAAAGGATACATTTAACAAGTAGAAGGAGGTGATTCACCTTTTTGGATTATAAATATATGAAATTGATCTAAAGGTCTTTATCTGTTTTCTGTCAGCATTTATATTAAATGATGAATTAAGTGAAAAAAGAAAAGGATTTGTCTAACATTTCCTAGTGTCTAGAAACATCCCTAGATTTTACATAAACTTGGAGTACACTGATAACTATTGTGCTGATCAGACATAATCATGGCTGAATACACAAGCCCAAATTTTCCCCTTAGCTGCACTGCTTTCTGTTCATACTTAGCAACAGAGACAGAGAATATGAATATATGGGTGTGCCAGGGCCTCTAGCCACTGCAAATGAACTCCAGATGCATGTGCTAGCTAGCTTTACATGGGTCCTAGGGAATCAAACCTGGGTCCTTTGGCTTTGTAGGCAAGCACCTTAACTGCTAAGCCATCTTCCTAGCCTCTAAACCATCAAGATATTAGACTCAGGGCTAGAGAGATGGCTTAGCAGTTAAGGCACTTGTCTGCAAAGCCAAAAGACTTAGGTTCAACTCCCCAAGACACATGTAAGCCAAATGCACAAGGCAGTGCACAATCTGGACTTCATTTGCAGTGTGAATGCTCTAGCACACTCATTTTCTCTTTCCGCCTGCCTACCTCTTTTTTCTCTCTTTCTCAAATAAATAAAAATAAAATATTATTTTAAAAGATATTAGATTTGGGGCTGGGTGTAGTGGTACAGGCCATCGCAGCATTCAAGAGTCTGAGGTAGGAAGATCACTGTGATTTTGAGGCCAGCCTGAGACTACATATTGAATTCCAGATTGGCCTAAACTAGAGAGCAAAACCCAACCTCAGGGGGAAAAAAAGTGGGGGGGGGAGGCCTGGAGAGATGGCTTAGTGGTTAAGGCACTTGCATGCAAAGCCAAAGGACCCAAGTTCGATTCCCTAGGACCCATGTAAGCCAGATACACAAGGTGGCGCATGCATCTGGGCTTCATTTGCAGCAGCTGAAAGCCCTGGTGCGGCCATTCTCTCTCAAATAAATAATTTTTCAAACTTTATTTTTATTTTATTTTATTTACTTCTTTGGGGGGAAGAGAGAGAGAGAGAGAATGGGTGTGTCAGAGCCTCCAGCGGCTGCAAACAAACTCCAGATATATGCACCATCTTGTGCATCTAGCTTACGTGGGCCCAGGGGAATTGAATGGAGGAGGGGGAGGGGATCCTTTGGCTTTGCAGGCAAATGCCTTAACCACTAAACCATCTCCCCAACCCCTCAAATAATTTAAAAAATACAGATTGGGACAGAAGAGATGTCTCAATGGTTAAGGTCCTTACCATCAAAGCTTAAAGCAAGGTTTGATTCCCAAATAGCCATAAAACTGGTGCATCTATCTGGAATGTTTACAGTGGCTACAAGCACTGATGCACCCATATCCCCCACCACCCCCCCATCTCTGTCTCGCTTGCTCATAAACAAATGCATTTAAAATACATTTTAATAGATATTAGATTCATATACTTATTGTGTTTGTTTTCTTGTTTTTTTAATTTTTATTTATTTCAGAGTGACAGAGACAGAGACAGAAAGAGAGAGGAGAGTGGGCACGCCAGGGCTTCTAGCCACTGCAAACAAACTCCAGACGCATGCGCCCCCTTGTGCATCTGGCTAACGTGGGTCCTGAAGAATCAAGCCTCAAACCGGGGTCCTTACACTTCACAGGCAAGCGCTCAATTGCTAAGCCATCTCTCCAGCCCTTGTGTTTGTTTTCTTTCTTACAAGGTAGGGCAACACACTAGTTCAGGATGACCTGATGACCTGAAACTCACTCTGTATTCCCAGGCTGGCCTCAAAATCATGGTAATCTTCCTACCTCTGCCACCCAAGTACTGGGATTAAAAGCATGCACCACCATGCCTGGCCATATTGTTATTTTAAGCTTACATAATTTTATAAATATTTTACTTATTTATTTGAGAGAGACAAAGAAGCAGACATAGAAAAAGAAAGAGAGAATGGGCATACCAGGGCCTTCAGCAGCTACAAAAGAATTCTAGAAGAATGTGCCACCTTGTGCATCTGGCTTATGAAGATAATGGGGTATCGAACCTGAGTCCTTTGGCTTTGAAGGCAAGTGTCTTAACCACTAAGCCAACCCTCCAACCTAAGCTTACATATTTTTACATTTTATATACTATTTTTTTTTTCTTTTTTGGTTTTTCGAGGTAGGGTCTCACCTTAGCCCAGGCTGACCTGGAATTCACTATGTAGTCTTAGGATGGCCTCAAACTCATGGCAATCCTCCTACCTCTGCCTCCCAAGTGCTGGGATTAAAGCTGTGCAGCACTTTCGCCAGACTATATTTATATTTATTTATTAAAGAGGGAGAAAATGAGTTTACCAGGGCCTCTAGCCACTGCAAAAGAACTCCAGATGCATAAACTATCTTTCCACTCCTGAGCTTTAACCACTAAGCAATCTCTCCACTCCTTATATTTGCTTATATTTCACTCAAATCATCACTAATTAGTCTTTTTTAAAACATTCAAAAAGATGGGCATGGTGGCACACACCTTTAATCTCAGCACTTGGGAGGCAGAGGTAGGAGGACAGCCATGAGTTTGAGGCCACCCTGACACTACATAGCGAATTCCAAGCCAACTTGCATTAAGGCGAGATCTACCTTGAAAAACAAAACCAAAAAAAAAAAAAAAAAAAAAAATTAAGCCAGGCATAGTGGTACATGCTTTTAATTACAGCACTTGGGAGGTGAGTAAGGAGGATCGCTGTTGACTTCAATGCACCCTAAAACTATATCGTGAGTTCCAGATCAGCCTGAGCTAGAGCGAGACCCTATCTCAAAAACAACCAAAAATAAAAAATAAATAAATAAGTGAAACAAAAAACGCATTGATTTATTTATTAAAGAGAAAGCAGCAGAGAAAGAGAAAGAATGGGTGAGCTAGGGCCTCTAAGCAAGTGGCAGTGGATATAAACCTGGGTCCTTAGGCTTTGCAGACTAGCACCTTAGCCGTTAAGCCATCTCTCCAGTCCTCTAATTAATCTTTTTTTTTTTTTTTTTTTTTTTTTTTTTTTTTTTTTTTTAATGAAGTAGCGTCTCATTCTAGCCCAGTCTGACCTGGAATTCAACATGTACTCTCAGGCTGGCCTTGAACTCACAATGATCCTCCTACCTCTGCCTACCGAATGCTGGGATTAAAGGCATGCACTGCCATACATGGCTTGATTTAGTCTTTTGAATACGTCTAACTACTTGATTTATAATTCAGATAAACCAAAGTCATTGTAAAACACAGCACTATTTAAAATAAATACAATAATAATGTGTAACAAGCCTCTCCTCCAATGGATATCAGAGTTACATTAATAAAAATATTCACTAGAGGTTTTTGGTATGATTACATGTGTACAACTACGCATGCATGCATGAGAGGTCGACACTTCTCTTCCTCAATTGCCTTCCACCTTATATATTGAGACAGGGTCTCTCACTAAACGCACAGTTTACCAATGCAGCTATGTAAGCTAACTACCTAGCCCTGGGGTTCTTTCTGTTTCCACCCCCATGACTAGGATTATAAATTCCTGCCCTCACCTGGCATTTAGGCATTTGTATGGGTACTGGGGATCTAAATTCAGGTCCTCATTCTTGCATAGCAAGCACTGTATCACCTGAGCCATAATCCCAGACCTCACTAAAAATCTCAAGATTTAAGGAAGGTGTGGTAGCACACGTCTTTACTCCCAGCACTTGAGAGGCTGAGGTAGGAAGATAGCCATGAGTTAAAGGCCACCCTGAGACTATATAGTGAATTTCAGGTTGGCTTGAACTAGAGTGAAACTCTACCTCAAACAAAAAAAAATTCATTAAAACAATTAAAAAAAAAAAAAACGGGCTAGAGAGATGGCTTAGCAGTTAAGTGCTTGCCTGTGAAGCCTAATGACCCCAGTTTGAGGCTCCATTCCCCAGGACCCACATCAGCCAGAGGTACATGGGGGCACACACGTCTGGAGTTCATTTGCAATAGCTGGAGGCCCTGGAGCACCCATTCTCTATCTCTCTCACACTCTCTCTCTCTCTCTCTGCCTTTCTCTCTGTGTCTGTCACTCTCAAATAAGTAAATATTTTTTTTTAATTTAAAAAAAAGCTGGGTGTGGTGGCACACGCCTTTAATCCCAGCACTTGGGAGACAGAAGTAGGAGGATCACCATGAGTTCGAGGCCACCCTGAGATTACATAATGAATTCCAGGTCAGCCTGTGCTTCAGTGAGACCCTACCTCAAAAAACCAAAAAAAAAAAAAATTTAAAAATTAAAAATAAAAAAAACAGGATCAAGACTGAAGAGAGGGTTTAGGAGATAAGGCTCTTGCATGCAGAGCTGAAGGACCCAGGCTTAATTCCCTAGAACCCAAGTAAGCCAGATGCACAAGGTAGTGCATGTGTCTGGAGTACATCTACAGTGGCTGAAGGCCCTGGCGTGACCGGTCTCTCCCTATCTCAAGTAAACAGAAACCAAATATTTTAAAATTAGAAAGCAGGGCTGGAGAGATGGCTCAGAGGCTAGGGTACTTCCACAGGGCCTACATAAAGCTAGATGTACAGGTGGTGCATGTATCTGGAGCTCATTTCCACTTGTTGAAAGCCCTGGAACATCATTCTCATTCTCTCATAATTAAATAAAATAAAATATTTTACAAAACAATAGCAGGAGGGTATTGCGTTTGAGACCTGAAACTATACAACGAATTCCAGGTCAGCCTGAACTAGCAAGACCTTACCTCGAAAAACAAAAAATAAATAAAAACTGGCTTGAGCTTTTCATTTCACAGGCTGGTTAAAGAAATCATTATTTTTAGTGTAGACATGCTTATTATTTTAAGAATAATACAGCTGGGTGTGGTGCACACCTTTCATCCCAGCACTCAGGAGGCATAGGTAGGAGGATCACTGTGAGTTTGAGGCCACCCTGAGACTACATAGTGAATTCCAGGTCAGCCTGAGCTAGAGTGAGTCTCTCTCTTGAAAAGAAAACAAACAAACAAAGAATAATGTAAATCAAATGTCTATCAGTAGAAGATCAACAGCTGTAGCTTAACTATAAACAGAAAACATAATGCACTTGAAGAAAAATATTAGTTTTATACATGTACAAACTAATATTGACAGGCTTGCAAGCAATTTCCTTTAACTGCTGAGCCATCTTCCAAGCCCTTCTTTTATTTAATATTTAGACATTTAAAAGTTGAGTAAAAGCATAGCATTTTAAACTACTTACCATTCAATCATAAGAAGACGATTAAGACAATCTTCTCCACATGCTATTTCACCTTGAGCTCTTTCATCTTTGGAAAGAGGTGTACACTCACACTGCATTCGCTTAATATCCCGATGTGATTTATTTTTCTTTCTATTGGGTAAAATTTCATAAATTGGTTAAATAAATCTCAAGATGGTATAGTATATTCGATATGTGCTAAATCACATTAATTTCACATTTAGTGATGCCTATAAGTAAACCATTCAAAGGAAGAAAACAAAGGGAAGTAAAGGAGTGGACTTGTGAAGGGGAAAGTGAGGGAGGGAGGGAGATAATTATCATGATTTACTGTTTATAATTATGGAAGGTGTCAATAATAAAAAATAGAGGAGGACTGGAGAGATGGCTTAGCAGTTCCTGCAAAGCCAAAGGACCCACATTCAATTCCCCAGGACCCTCATAACCCAGATGGATAAAGTGGTACATGAGTCTGGAGTTCATTTCATCTCCACAGCTGAAGGCCCTGGCGCACCCATTCTCTCTCTCCCCACCATCTTTCTCAAATAAATAAAAATAAATATTTAAAAAGACTCTTAACTTGAAAAAAAATTAATTAAAAATAAAATAAAGGAAGAAAAAGAAGTAAATGCTACATAGGGAGTTCAAGGCAAGCCCAGCCTGTGGCCTATACTAGCAGTAAAAAATGGCTGGAAGAAAAGAAAAAAAAAAAAAAAAAAACGGCTGGCGCACACCTTTAATCTCGGCACTGGGAACACAGAGGTAGGAGGATCACCATGAGTCAAAGGTCAGCCTGGGCTAGTGAGGAGGAGGTGCTGCAGAAATGCATCAGTCAGTGAAGTGACTGACACACAAGCACGAGGACCTGAGTCTAGATCCCCAGCACAAACCTAAGTGCTCAGTGGGCAGGCAGACAGGAAAATCCCCAGGATTTTTGGCTTGCTTGTCTAGACAAATTAATGAGTTCTGGATTCAGTGAGACTGTGTGAAGCAGGAAGACTGTCACTGAGTTGAAGGCCAGCCAGGGCTATATTGTGAACTCCACAATAGTCAAAGGCCTTGTCACAAAAAGAAAAAAAGGCCAAGTACAGTGGCAAACATTTTTAATCCCAGGACTCAGGAGGCAAAGGCAGAAAGATCACTGTGAGTTCAAGGCCAGCCTGGAACTACAAAGAAGCTACCAAATCAGCTTAAGCTAGAGTGAGACCCTACCTCAAAAAAAAAAAAGGGGGGGGGGAGCCAGGAATGGTGCTACATGCCTTTCATCCCAACACTCAGGAGACAGAGGTAGGAGGATCACTATGAGTTCGAGGTCACCCTGAGACTACACAATAAATTACAAGTCAGCCTGGGCTGGAGTGAAACCCTACCTAAAAAAGAGGGAATGGAAAAGAGAGGAGGAAAGGTTGGAAGAAAGATTAATCAAACAAAATTTAAGGTGGGATTCGGTCGTGAGGAAACAGCTCCACAATCATCTCCAGGCTGGTCCTCTGACATGTGGGCCACCAGGACTTAGGCAGCAGAGCAAACATGAATGTTGGAGTTGCCCACAGTGAGGTGAATCCAAATACCCCTATAATGAATAGCCAGGGTATGTGGCTAACATACACATTTGGAGTTGGGTTGCTTCATACTGTCTTACTCAGTATTCCCTTCTTCAGTGTTCCTGCTGTTTGGACCTTAACAAATATTATAATCTGAGCATGTATGTATTTTTGCATGCAGTGAAAGGAACCTTTTGAAACTCCTGACCAGGGGAAAGCAAGGCTCCTAACGCATTGGGAACAACTGGACTATGGAGTACAGTTTACATTGTCCAGAAAATTTTTTACAAGTTTCTATACGAAGCATGATACAGCTCACTTCATCCTAAACAGTTTCTCTCCTGAGTGTACTTATTCCGAAGATGCCACAACTACATGGTGTTCGGATCTTTGGAATTAGTAAATATTGAAATGTTCTACAATTGAACAAAATTGTTAAAACTAATGAGTTTCTTGTAAGGAAGGAAGGAGTTAATAAAACACACAGCTGCTTTGATAGTGTGAAATGAGAGGAATTTACATTGGAGGACCAACTGCTGGTTCCTTATATGCGGTCTTGAAATGCAAAATTCTACTAAAAGATGCCTCTGTTTATAATGCATCCTGTATATCTCTGAGAGAGGCTTTATAGGCAGTTTGGGCAGACCCAGCTTATAAATTAATGGCAGCACAATGAAGGTACAGTACACAAGTCTAAGGAAATAAGATAGTTGTAAGAAACTAGGACAAGCTTTAGTGAATGGGCATTATATTAGGAAAAGAAAATTTCCAATCATTCAATCATAGTTTAAACAGGCTTACATACAAACCCAAATCATCTCCACAGAAGTTTTTATTCCCATACATAGTCTTCTTACTTTATATGAAGACATACATCTTGCTTTATACAAACAAGCTAATTTTTTCCTTATGTATGTGCTTTTTTGGTTTTGCTGACTTGGTATTGTATGTTGATAAATGAGGGCATTTTTGCATTAATTACATTAGAGTTCATGAAGGCCTACCTTCATAATTGCTTGAGGATAGAATATAGCCAGCTATATTAGAGTCAGTCTCTCTGAGTAAACATTCTGATTTTGGAACAAAGTGGGTTTTATTTCTTCTCCCTAAACAAAGCTGCTAAATAAGAATTTATTTCTAGTATTTTTAGTATAGGTAGTAAAAAGGAATCTGCTTATTTGGTTGTGCAACTTAGTAAAAAGTCTATCATTCTTCAAAATAGTATGCAATGGAACAACCTGTAGTTGAGCAGAAACTGCTTCTCTGGCAGTAGTAAAGGGTTCTTTTTAACAGGTCTGAAGTGAGCGATAACACTCTCTTTTTTTAGTCTTCCTACTTTCAACCTCCAGTATGTCCATTAATGTGTCCTTTAAATATGTGGGTTTTAGTTTAGATAACCCCAAATGGTAACTTGCCCCAGGAGCAACTATACTGAATTTTTATGACTTAGGGAAGCTTCCCATAGTTGGTAACATTAATTGCAAGAAATAAGGATACTTTAAGAAGTAAACCATGGGATATATTTTATAATCATGGAAAATGTTAATAAAAATTAAAAAAAAGAAGTAAACACATCAAAAAAAGTTATGATATAGGATAAAACTGAAAAGCTCAGTAACAAAACTGAAGAGTTGTAGACCACCTTGAAATCAATTTGTGTCAATAAACTCACTTTTAGTACTAGTGATCATTGTTTTGTGTTTTAGAAGTACTGAATTTAGGAATCAGTTGTATGATACATACTGCCTTTGCATGTTTGTCTTATTTTTAAATAACTGATAATCTGTACTTTCATAGTTTTTTCTTGGTGTAAAGTATTTTAAAAAGGATTTTCCAATAGAGTCATTAAAACTTTAAAAAAAAAAATAAGATGGTATTGCAGCCGGGCATGGTAGTACACTCCTTTAATCCCTGCACTCAGGAGACAGGAGAATTACTGTTAGTTCAAGGCCACCCTGAGACTACATATGGAATTTCAGGTCAGCCTGGGCTAGAGTGAGATCCTACCTCGAAACCGCCCCCCCCCCTCAAAAATAAATAAATAAATAAAAAGAAAATGAGATTGCTATGGAGGTAAAAGCTAAAAAGACTGAGAAACTCTTATCATTATATTTTCATTTCTCCTATTCCCATTATACCTTGTGCATTCATAACTCTTTATTTTACTTTCCCCTGAAGTAGGGTTCTCTCTCTAGCCCAAGCTGACCTTAAACTCATGGTGATCCTCCTACACCTGCCTCTCAAGTGCTAGAATTAAAGGTGTATGCCACCAAACCCAGCCTGTTGTTAAATTTTTGAGGTAGGGTCTTATTCTAGACCAGGATGGCCTCAAACTCAGTAATTCACCAACCTCAGCCTCCTGAGTACTGGGATTATAGGCATGAGCCACCTCACCCAGCTTCACATGTTGGAAATATTAAATGAACTGTTTTGCCATTTCTAAATTATTTGTTATATTACGGTATAGTAAAATTTAACCTACTATGAATATGTTTAGGGCTGGGGAAACAGCTCAGTGGGCAAAGGACTTGCTTTGCAAGTATGAGGACCTGAGAACATAAATGCCAGGCATGGTGACATGCACCTGTAATCCCAGTAATAGGTGGGGGAAACAGTGTTGCAGAGGAGTTATCTCCTATTAATAGATCCAAATAGGTAAAAATACTAATTTTTTAATTTTTATTTTAATTTATTTGACAGCAACAGAGAAAGAGACAGATAGAAATAGAATGGGTGAGCCAGGGCCTCCAGCCACTGCAAATGAACTCCAGACACGTGTACCCTCTTGTGCATCTGGCTAATGTGTGTCCTGGGGAAACAAGCCTCGAATCAGGGTCCTTAGGCTTCACAGGCAAGTGCTTAACAGCTAAGCCATCTCTCCAGCCCCTAATTTTTTTTACTTTACATTTTATCACAGTTTTGTTCAAAATTATTAAAAAGTTAATTTTGCCAGGCATGGTGGCGCACGCCTTTAATCCCAGCACTTGGGAGGCAGTGGTAGGAGGATTGCCATGAGCTCAAGGCCACCCTGAATCTACACAGTTAATTCCAGGTCAGCCTGGACCAGAGTGAGACCCTATCTCGAAAAACCAAAAAAAAAAAAAAGTTTTGACACAAAAGAAGCAAAATTTATCAAATTATTAGACTCACCTTTCTGTTAAATAAACATTTTCTTCAATAAGATCAAAGTAACAAGGCATCTTTCCCTGCTTGGCACATTCCTTCCATCGCTGTGGGTCCCTGAAGTCATCCATAACACAGGAAGGCCCAATCAACTCTGAGTGTGTAGGCACTGAAGTCTCTCCATGCTCTGTCTCCATTCTCACTTTCTTTCTATCATGTAGCTCACTATCACTTTCAGAATCACTCTCCAATTCTTGCCTTCGTTTTTTAAGAGGCCCTTTATCTTTGATTTCATTTTTTTCCAAATTTTTTGAAAAATCTTTTCTTTCATTCACAGTTAGAGAGTCCTTGATGGAATTGCTACTTATTTCATGTGTTTGAACTGACCCCTTGTCCTTCAGAAGGGAGAGGAACTTACTGGACTGGTTTGAAAAGTGGGAGCCACCTTGTTGATCCCAGCTCTCTTCTTCACGGTCATCCGTTAGAGAATCTGGTACCTGCCCTTGAATTCGATCATAAGCAATCCCAGTTCCAGGAGGTCTACCTGCTGATCTTGGATCCCAGTAGCCATTGTCTTGCCAGTAATTAGAAGTTCCACCATACTGTTCGGCACTGTGTTGATACTTGTCTGCACCACAGGCTCCATAGCTACTGTCAGGTTGTTGGTATGTGGTAGATGGCCTTTCTTGCTGAGAGAAGTCCCACCCTAGATTTCTGAGCTCTTCAGAGGAGTGCAAACCATCCATGCAGGACATATCATAGGATGTAAAATTCAGCTCTGTTTTTCCTAATCTACTACTATCTGGCCTGCTAGAAAAAATGTGTTGTCGAGACTTATTTGGAATATCTTCAAAATCATCAGAATACATTGTTAGGTCTTGTAGCCTAGATGGTTTGGCTTTTACTTTTTCCTCTGAAATAAGGTGACCTGGAGGGTCAGATTTCATGTCTGTATGACTTGTACTATCAACTCCATCACTCTGATGAGTGATTTCAGGCAAGTGATTATCTACTTGTTTTCTGTTGAATTGTGTGTAAGAAGTTTCTGGATTCTTCTCTGTTCCTTTATGAAGGAAGAACTTTTCATTTTGAGAACCTTTAACACTCTCGAATTTTTCCTCATATGAATGTCTCCTTGACTCTAATCTCTCTTCTTCCCAGTGGTCAGAATAATGTCTGTAACTTTGACTGCTCCGAGAAGAACAAGGACTCATTTCCTCCATCGGTAAAGTAGAATTCTTTGGCACAACAACAACAGACTGGAGACGGTTTCTAGGGATACTGCTGTCATCAGATTCTGAATCTTCAGAATCACTTTCATCACTTGAGCTTTCTGAAGATGCAGAAAAATCTTCATGGACACTAGAGATAATTTCTGGAACAGGACCACTACTGTCACATTTTAAGGTATAAGTTATACCATCACTGTCTTCCATGGTTAAGTTCAAATCGTAAGAAGAAAATATAACTTCTGAATCATCAGAAGTATGTGTATGTCCTCTTTGTTCTTCTTCATCTAGAGAGATTTCTGGTCGTCCTCTTCTATCAGACAATACGGAATTCCCTTCTTCTTGAGCCTCCTGAAAACACTGCTCAGATAATCCATTATTATGCCTGTTTTCCCAAGAAACAAATCCCTTTCCTGAATCTGGAAAGGCACTATCTACTTCAGTTTCTTTTTCTGTATAGTTAAGAAACTCTGAGCTTTTTTTACTCTTCAGTGCTGCATCTAGAACTGGAGATGTGTTCTCATATTTTATTCCTGGTGGAAGACTCTGAAAAGATGAAACTATATCTGAACTCCCTATGGGCTCATATAAATCATCAAAATGGTTAGCTGAAGCTGAACTAGTGCTCTGATTAAATTCTTCACATGTGAATTTTGAACAATCTGTCAGATCTCTATTATCACATATGACTGTTTTTGTTTCTAAATGCACATTCACAAAACTATTTGAAGAAATCTTTGAAACTGAAGACTCAATGTTTTCAGCTTCAGGATAACACAAAGAGTTATTCTCAGTTACAGCACAGTATCTATCCAAGTCTTTGGTTTTGCAGCAAGAAACTTTGTCAACTGGCTCTTTAACTATTTTGGAATAATCTATAGTCTTAACTGGCAAAGACATTAGTGGCAACCCCAGAGGTTCTATTTCCCTAAAAGGACTTTTTGTCTTACTATGCTGCATGCAATTATCATCCAAGTCTTTTTCTTTGCATCTACTAATATTCTGAAATCCATTTGAGGAAAGCATACATGTTTTGACCAAAGGGGAGACCTCTGATCCACTCTCACCAGAAGTCATCAAAATAGCATGAGTTTTAGAAGTGCAAAATGTTACAACGTCAGATTCTGTCCCAGGAGAGCCATTTACATTTAATTCAATGGGACAAAAACTTAACTGATCATTCTTCCCCTTTGATAAAGAGTCCAATTCTTTAATACTATCATGGCTATCATGTCCTATAAGTTCAGAATTAACAGGTGATTCATCTAGCTTTTTTAAAGTAGGTGAATCATTTAATTGATTTGATGGAGATGGTGACCCAGTCTTTTCTCTTTCAGAAGTTTTATTACTTGTTCTTAATTCATTAGCTTTTGAACAAGGAGTCTGCAAACTAAAAGAATGAGACTGTTTGCGTTCCTCATTTAATTCTGTACAACAGAAAGAATTTTTAAATTTATCAGACTTAGATATAGGTTTTGAAAGGGCAGATTTATAACGGGAAGCACTATTATCATGCTTGGCATATGAAGACCCCCTTCGGAGTCCCAGCTCACTGGGGGGAGAACATCTTTTTATTGCTTCATGGTCTGAAGTCCTTTTGGAGTCTCTTTCTAGTTTTGAAGAATACTTTCCTCTTCTCTCCATCTCTAAGTAAGGGGTCTCAGTTTTACAGTCCCGATCAAATTTAGAATAGGATGAGGATGTCCTTAGGTCTCTGTAAGAGGAGGAATGAGATGAGGTGCGTCTTGAATATGTCTTTTTATACTCATCTTCAGAGTCTGAACTTTCCCGTGCTCTATTATCTATATATGGTCGAGAATAGCGTGTCCTCTCTCGATAAGGGGAACTCCTATGATAGCGTCGATCAGAATCATAAAAATGAGATCGTTCTGACCGAGAATAGGATAAACTAGTTCTAGAGCCTCTATCAGATCTAGAACGAGATCTGCTCCGCCTTCGCTCTCTTTCTGACCTACATCGGGAAGATATATACCGGGTATCTCTTTCAAGTTTTGAGTAGCTAAAGTACTTATCATCTCTCTCTGTTTTAGATCGTGATTTCCCTAAATCTTCACCTTTTAAAGGTGCTGAGCACTTTTTAAAATCTCTTTCCTTCTCAATACTTGAAAATTTTAAATCATGCGATCTTTGACTGGAGGAAGTCCGCACAGAATCCTCATCAGATTCTGAACCAAATGTGCCTTCAAACTGTAAAGATTTTTTCTTAGAACCTGTTCTTTTAGAGCTGAGGCTAATCTTAGAACTATCTGGAATTTCTTCTTCTTTCCCAATATGGGAATCTTCTTTTTGCAGAGAATTATCTACTTGCTCCTTCACATTTTGAGTTATGTGTTCTCCCAAGCTATTAGATACAGAATCCTGCTTAATATCTTCTTCTAAAGGTTCTGGTACAGTTTTAACTGGTGGTTCTTTCTGAGTTCTAACTGCTACATCTACTGGTAAGGGTACTGGTGCTGCCATCAGTACTGTTCCTGGTGTTTGTGGCATGGCCACTGGCTCTGATACTGGTGCTGGTGATGAGGGTGTTGTGGCTTGAGGAGGTGGAGGTGGTGGAGGTGGGGATGAAGGTGGTGAGTCTGTAGTTGATTCTGCTATGACCGCTGGTGACAGTACTGTTGGAGGTGGTAGAGATGCCACTGCTGTGGTAGCAGCCAGCAGTGGCCTGGATGTCACATGAAGCAGATGCTTCTTAAAATGAATTCTACCCAATTCCACTCTTGATTTTGGTGGGGAAGAGTCTTCTGTAGTAGATAAGGTATCTCCAATTTCCATTTTAATTTTAGGGTTTGAGTCTACTTGAAGAGGGGTACCTGGGGAGTTTGGAGTATCATTTTGCTTTTCATTGGTAAGTGCAGTGAGAAATCTATTCTGCAAAGTTTTTTTTGTAAGGCTGAAGCTGAATGACACCTTCTGCCGTCCTTGTTCCTCCAAATTAACTTTTGTCTTCGTGCCTTTGGGCAAAAATCGGCTAGAAGCAACACCTTTGAAGATTGGTCCTTTGATGAAACCAGTTTTCTGCACATGTTCAATTTTTGCCTACAAATGAACAACAACAAACAAAATTACTACCTTCATTAAATAGTAGCCACTCCCAAATGCCTAGTATCATAGTCTACAATGTCAGGAAACGCTGACCTTTCAGGGGGTAATTTTCAAGACATTTTGCATTTTTAACCTAATTTTATAAAGAATTCTCTTGTTGACCATGTATAGAACCACCTACTGGACATAATTGTTTTTGTATTTCTGAGCACTGCCATTTTCCTAGATGAGTTGCTAAGAACAGAAACACTGATGTAAAATTTGCAGAGAAAATGCCAAGTGCTGTTGCTACTTGGGCATCAGTGTTGCCTTGTGTTTATTACAGCTGTGAGATAGTTAAAAAGTCTTATCTGATAATTTGCTGATTATATAGACAGGACTTGTTCTTATTACATTCTGTTTTAAACTCATATGGTAGTGGTGTAGTGATTTTTTAATCAAACAGTATTAAAGTGAAAATTAAAATTTCAATCTTCTGTAAAGAATAAGTAAACAGTTAAATCCTATTTCCTAAGTGGCAGAGAAAGGCTTAAAATTTAAATTTAAAAAGTTTTGAACAGCATAGTAGTGATTGCAAAAACTAGATAAGTACATCAAAATGAGAATGGAACATGCCACCCTGAGATAACATAGTGAATTCCAGGTCAGCCTGGGTAGAGCAAAACCTACCTCAAAAAACAAAGCAATAATAATAATAATAATAATAATAATAATGGGCTGGAGAAATGGCTTAGTGGTTAAGGTATGTGCCTACAAAACCAAAGGACCCAGGTTTGATCCCCAAGGACCCATGTAAGCTAGATGCACAAAGTGGTCCATACATCTGGAGTTTGTTTGCAGCAGCTGAAGGCCCTGGAGCACCTATTCTCTCTAGTCTGTCTATCTGTCTATCTATCTACCTCTCTCTCAAATAAATAAACAATAAAAATATATTTAAAAAATAGTAACAACAAGTAGAATAAATTTCATTATACTACAAGCAGAATTTAAGCTCATTAAGTAAATTTTTAAATGTATTTGAAAGTACAGAGCATAATATAAAATCACTAAGTATCCACCCCAGCTTCAACATTTATCCAGTACTTTTTCCATCCTACATAAAGAATTTCACCCAAGCCAGGCATGGTGGCACACACCTTTAATCCCAGCATTTGGGAAGAAGAGATAGGAGGATTGCTGTGAGTTCAAGGCCATCCTGAGACTACATAAGTGAATTCCAGGTCATCCTGGGCTACAGTGAGACCCTACCTTGAAAAACCAGAAAGAAAAAAAAAATTCACCCAGTAATAGATATTTATTTTCTTGTGTTTTGTTTTGAAGGGAGGAAATTTCCCAGACTGACTTCAAACTTCCAGCCTCAACCTCCCAAGTACTGGAATTACCACCACACCTAAGGTAGGATTTTTCAGCAAGAAGTATTTTTACCTGATGTGTAATTAAGAGACATGTATCTAAAGGACAGTAAAAGTACCTCAGTATTCAAAAGTTTATTCTATTGTAAATGAGAAAAAATACCAATTATCAACAAAAACCAAGGTCTCTTGGTATCACATAGAATTAGTTAGGTACATAGTAAAAAAAATATACATCTGTGACCCATACTTAAGTGGAAATTTTTTTTTCAAGGTAGGGTCTCATTTTTGCCCAGGCTGATCTGGAATTTACTAGTCCCATGCTGGACTCGAATTCACAGCACCCTTCTAACTCAAGCTCTCAAGTGCTTGGATTAAAGACCTATGCCACCACACCCAACATTTTAGGGGATTTTAAATCACTAGTTCTAACATGAAGCAATAAAGTTTTTCAGGGGTATTTATTTGCATTTTGTTTGGGGGCAGAGATCAATAAGCAAAGGCAATTTGGATTAAATTTCCTTGGTACATTTAGCCTGCAACTTGTTATGTTATGTTTTGGGGTCATGTGGGACCACCCTGGTGAACAACTCACTGGAAGGTGTCCCATTCCTGGCAACAAAATTGTTCTAGTAAAAATCTATGGCTTCTGGGAGCGCCATTGTCCAAAAAAGTAGGTTTGCATAGGGCTTATTCATACCCTCTTACACCCAGTAATCTGTTCATCTACTTACATATATACAATACCATCTATCTCCTCATGTCTTCTCTTCCCTCCCTTATAGCCCCTTTTAGCTTACTGGCCTCTGCTATCCAATTTTCACTCCAACTCACATTTAAGTCTATCCATTTGTAACTAGGATCCACACATGATAGAGGACAAACAATGTTTGGCTTTCCAGGTCTGAGTTACCTCAATCAATATAATTCTTTCCAGATCCATCCACTTCCCTGCAAAATTTCATAATTTCATTTTTCTTTACTGCTGAACAGAACTGCATATTCTCTCAACTGATAAGGTAACCAAATGAGGAAGATCAAGCCTTCTGCCTCCCTAGAAATTTAACCTGAGACACTATCACTATCTTTCCCCAAGCCAAACACGTAATGGTAATTTATACTCTAATATGAGCAAAATAATGTTACTTATAGGACTTCCTTACCCATTATTTGACAACCACTAAAGGAAATAGTAGGAAATTAAAGGCACAACTTAGATTGTACAAAGACAATCAGAACAAATTCAGAAACAAACACAAGCCTAAAAATGATAGTCTAAATTAAAAACACAAGGGCTGGAGAGATTGCTTAGTGGTTAAGCGTTTGCCTATGAAGCCTAAGGACCCACGAAAGCCAGATGTACAAGGGGGCGCACACATCTGGAGTTCGTTCACAGTGGCTAGAGGCCCTGGCGCGCCCATTCATATTCATTTTCTCTCTGTCTGTGGCTCTCAAATAAACAAATAAAAATAATGTTTAAAATATTTAAAAAACACTCATGCCCAAATTAAATTTTATGATCTACATCATTTTTCCAATAAATGGTTTTTAATAGGCAGAGGAATTTGCCCCTTGAACATGGTACAATCAGAAACCAATTGTTCAAGGTATACAGTAACCTATAGTAAGAATGTAAACATTTTCACGTTTTCATAGAACATTAGCTACATGTCTATGTATGTACATATATGTACATACATACATACACACACACACACTTACATGTCTCTTTTTTTCTAGTTTTTCAAGGTAGGGTCTTGCTGTATGCCCAGCTGACCAGGAATTATTAGTCTGGAACTCAGTGGTCCTTTTTGTTGTTTTTTTGAGATAGGATCTTCCTATAGCCCAGTCTGTCATGGAAGTCAGTATGTTGTAAGCTCAAAGCAATTCTCCTACCTCAAGTGTGCAGGGATTAAAGGCGTATAGCACCATGCCAGGCTGTTTGTTTGTTTTGTTGTTGTTGTTCTTTTAGCTCAGGCTGACCTGGAATTTATTATGTAGCTCAGGGTGGCCTAGAACTCTCAGCAATCTTTCTACCTCTGCCTCCCAAGTGCTGGGATTAAAGGCATGCACCACCACAACCATCAGCTTTCAAATATGTTTAAGAAATCATCTACTTTTCAAAGTTCTTAATACTTTTAAGTTTCAAATCCACTTTTCAAGATATACAACATCAGGCTGGAGAAATGGTTCAGTGGTTAAGGCACTTGTCTACAAAGCCTAAGGACCCAGATTCAACTCCCCAGTACCCAAATAAAACCAGATGCATAGTAGCACAAGAATCTGGAGTTCATTTGCAGAGGCTGGAGGCCCTGGCACACCCATTCTCTATCTCACTTTTATCTCTCTCTGCTTGCAAATAAATAAATAAATCCTCCTACCTCTGCCTCCTGAGTGCTAGGATTAAAGAGTGCGACATCACACTCAGCTTAAATGAATATTTTTTTCAAACATACACAACATCCTCCAATAAGTTACACTTAGTTATTACTATGTTTGTTATTTTAGTATCTTTATATGGTAACTTTTTTTACAGCTCCAAAAACAAAATTAAGCAAACATATTACTTCATTTTGGCAAACAAAATAGTTAAAAATTTAAATACTTTCAGCTTTTTTCCAGTCTCCAAAATGTTCTTAGAGGTCACTACCTAAATGACTAAATTATACTCACCTCATTTTCTTCTTCTCTATTTCCATTCAGCCAAGAAAACATGCAAAAGAAAAAAAAAAAAAGAATCATAAGTACTTAAAACAATATAAAACAAAGTTGTTTTATTAAAATAAAGCAGAATACTTAGTATATGGTATATTTTATTTGGCCTGTCCTTTCTTCCATAACCTCAGTTATATTTATTTTAACAAATATTTACTGAAGTTAATGCAAAGCACTGTGCTAAGCACTAGGGACCAAAAGTGAACAAAGCACAATCCCTGAACTTTAAAGAACTTAGTTTGATATAAGTTACTAAAACAGTTCTCTTACAAAGTAGTTCCAAGATAATGGAATAAACATAAGGATAGAAATAGTTACAATATAGCAGCAAAGCAGAAAATAAACAAGTCAGCTAAATGGAGAATAGGAACACCAAAAATTCTAAAGAGAAGATTAGTTTTGTATGAACATATTTCTGGGAAGATTTCAAAAAAACTCACAATTATTTGAATATAAGGAAAACAGTAGAAAGAAGCCAACCATTAAGTGAAATAAGGAACAGTGGCCAGTTTTCTTACTAAGAAGAATCATATTTGGGCTAGGAAGATGTCTTAGTAGTTAAAACTTGCTGGCCTAGGTTCAATTCTCAAACCACCCACCTAAAGCCACACAAGCTGGGTGTGGTGGTGCACACCTGTAAATCTCAGCACTGAGGAGACAGAGGTAGGAGGATTGCTATGAGTTCGAGGCCACCCTGAGACTACATAGTGAATCCCATGTCGGCTTTGGTGAAACCCTACCTCGGAAAAACAAACAAAATAAATAAACAAACAAACAAAAACACTATGGTGCTGGAGAGATGGCCTAGCAATTAAGGTGATTGCCTGTGAAGACAAAGGACCCAGTTTGATTCTCCAGGACCCAAGTAAGCCAGATGCACATGGTGGCATGAGTCTGGAATTCCTTTGCAGTGACCACTATTGGCCTCTTTCATTCTAAGTAAAATAAGTAAAAAGTTACATATATATATATATATATATATATATATATTTTTTTTTTTTTTTTTAATTGAGCCAGACATGGTGGCACACGCCTTTAATCCCAGCACTCAGGAAGCAGAGGTAGGAGGCTCACTGAGTTCAAAGCCACCCTGAGACTACATAGGAGGTCAGCCTGGACTAGAAAAAAACAAAGGGGGCGGGGGACTATAAGTACCAAGGGAGTTTTTTCATACTCTCAGGGTGGCCTCAAACTCCTGGCGATCCTCCTACCTCTGCCTCCCAAGTACTGTGAGTAAAGGTATGCACCACCATATCCAGCTAAATATTTTACTTATTTTCAAGAGAGGAAGAGGGCAAGAAAGAGGCAGATAGAAAGAACAGGTGTGCCAGGACCTTAAGCCACTGCAAACAAACTCCAGATAGATGTATGTGCCACCTTGTACATCTGAATTACATAGGTACTGGGAAAATGAACCTGTGTCCTTAGACTTCACAGGCTTGAACCACTAAGCCATCTCTCAAGCACAAGGGAGAATTTATAATGCAAAGAAATATGCTTGCCATCTTGGTGGCACACACCTTTAATCCCAGCACTCAGGATGCAGAAGTAGAAATAACACTGAGTTTGAGCCAGCCTGAGCCTACATCATGAATTCCAAGTCAGCATGAGCTACAGCAAGGCCCTACCTAGAAAAAAAAAAAAAAAAAAACACAACACAACACAACACAAAAAAAAGAAGAAAGAAGCAACTAAAAAACTAAAAAACAAGACTTAATCTGCATATCCATCCAAAAAGTCTCATGTACATCTACCAATATATATGCTATCTTTCCAGGGAGAAAATAAATAAGCAGAAACATCTTTTATCTTATTATTCCGTACTTGAGAACTGGTAACATTTAAAAAATTTATTTAGGGGCTGGAGAGATGGCTTAACAGTTAAGGTGCTTGTCAACGGAGCCTAAGGACCCAGATTCAATTCCTTAGTACCCAAGTAAGTCAGATGTACAAAGTGTACACATGCATCTGGAGTTCATTTGCAGTGGCTAGAGGCCCTGGAACACCCATTCTCTACCTCTCTCAAATAAATGAAATAAAAAATATTTACACTCGTGCACATGCATGTGTAGGCCCTACCAGGGTTTCTTCCTTAGTCAAACAAATGCCAGATAATTGTACTACTTTTGCACCTGTCTTTCAAGGGTGACTTGGGAGTTGAACCTGGACTTACAGGCAATGCAAGCAAATACCTTAATTGCTGAGCCAGCTCTTAGCCCCTGTTCTTCTGTACTTTAAAGTCTTCTACATGGATGTATGCGTATCAATATATAAAGATATAGCTTCTGTTGTACCATTAGGAAATGCCTTTTCAGGTCCTTTACCAATCAAGTATCTACTGGATTACTGGTCTTATTTCCTGGTTTATAAAAAGCAGACAGGAGCCAGGTGTGGGGTGTACACCTTTAATCCCAGCACTTGGGAGGCAGAGGTAGGAGGATCGACATGAGTTCGAGGCCACCCTGATATCCATCATCCCAGCATCACTGAAGCTAAGGCCACAACACTGTATCAAAAATAAGTAAAAAGCAGCTGGGTATGGTAATCCACACCTTTAATCCCAGCATTCAGGAGGCAGAGGTAGGAGGATCGCTGTAAATTTAAGGCCAACCTGAAACTACACAGTAAATTCTAGGTCAGTCTGGGTTAGAGTGAGACCCTACCTCCAAAAAATAAATAAATAAATAAACGGGCTGGAGAAATGGCTCAGTGGTTAAAGGTGTGTGCTTGCTTACAAAGGCCGATCAATTGGGTTCCATTCCCAGTACCCACATAAAGATGCACTAAGTGGCACATACATCTGAAGTTTGTTTGCATTGAAAGGAGGTCCTGGAGAACAATACTCACACACTGTCTGCCTCGTTCTCTATCTGTCTCTGAAATAAAATAAATAATAAATATTTCTTGAAAAAAGAAAAAAAATAAGTAAACAAATAAACACATTTTTAAGATACTCTTCTAGTAAACAGCCAGTCTGTTTCACACTTTAGTAATCAATGGGCCTCATATAAAAGGGGGGAAATAAATAAAAATTGTTAGACATTTTAGATCGCAACTTAAGAACAATGACTTTATTATCTACTAACATTTATTTCATGGAAGAGGGAAGTATGGAAAGGATCATTAACAGCTATAGGAATGCAGTTGGAAAGGATTAAGGCTAATGTTCTATAGCACAGTAGGATAACTATGATGGACAATAATTAAATATCTCAAGAAATAGCTAGTAGAGAGGATTTTGCACATTTCCATTGAAAAGTGATGTTTGCCAGGTGTGGTGGTGCACATCTTTAATCCCTGAACTCAGTAGGCAGAGGTAGGAGATCACTATGAATTCGAGGACAGCCTGGGCCAGAGCAAGACCCTACCTCAAAAAAAAAAAAAAAAAAAAAAGTTATCTTTGACAAACTGATAAATGTAACTTTTGCTCAAGTTTTGGGTACAGCCACTAAACCAGGCAATTGAGCACAGCCTGGACTTCCTATTCCTCCTTTATATATAAAATGAAATGAATAACTCTTCTGCCCTTTAAAAATTATAGCACAGAAGCCAGGAGTAGTGACACATGCCTTTAATCCCAGCACTTGGGAGGCAGAGGCAGAGGCAGATGCAGGATTGCTGTGAGTTTGGAGGCCAGCCTGAGACTACAGTGAGTTCCAGGTCACCCTAGGCTACTCTGAGACCCTACCTTGGGGGAAGGGAGGAACGTGTTTGAAGGTTCCATATGTGGGCAGATGATGATGCTCCCAGAAGCCATAGGATATTAATTGTAAATTTCAGTGGCAGGGATGGGATACTTCCCAATGAGTTGTTGATCAGGTAGGCCATAGAGGTCCTAAATCATTTGGTTCCCCACCAAAACTAGATGGCAAATCATCATTGATAAAGACATCACATATTCCAGTTTCAGGACAGAAAAACTATGCTGGAACTGAGCAGGAAGCTTCCTCCTTGCTAGCTTTCATTGTACCAGAAGGTGCTTTGCAAGCTGCTAGAGAAAAAATAACATCAACAGTCCCACCCAGCCATGGACCCTGTGTATTTCTCAAACAATGTGCCATGCAAGGTATGCCAACTGGTGCAACAGTGGCATGAATGTTATGGAAGTAACCAACTGCTTTCTGATTGGATTTCAGACCCATTCCACAGGAGATTACCTGCCTAATATTTTAAACCCAGCTAAAAGCCTATAGCTAGGGACAGAGAATCAAGTGGGGGAATCTACTACTGTGTTATGTTAGACAGCATGTCAAACTACCTTCCAAATATCTGTGTTTGTTCCCATAGATTAGTATTGCTTGAAGCCTCAATTATAAAAGTTTCTTCTGCCTGGAGAGATGGCTTAGTGGTTATGGCCCTTGCATGCAAAGCCAAAGGACCCAGGTTCAATACACTAGGACCCACATAAGCCAGTTGCACATGGTGGTGCATATGCCTAGAGTTCATCTGCAGTGTCTGGAGGTCCTGGAGTGCCCATTCTATCTCTGCCTCTCCCTCTCTCAAATAAAAATAAATATTAAAGAAAAGTTTCTTACTGGGCGTGGAGGTGCACCCCTTTAATTCCAGCACTTAGGAGGCAGAGTTAGGAGGATCACCATGAGTTCGAGGCCACCCTGACAGGACATAGTGAATTCCAGGCCAGCCTGAGCTAGAATAAGACCCTACCTCAAGAAACCAAAAAAATAAAAACAAAAAATTTTCTTCCTACACTGGGCAGTAGTTAATACACAGGTGCATAGCTGGCAAAATTGCCAAGAATGTGACTACTGTGTGTTCAGCTTCAAACAAGGCATCTAAACTGCCCCTCTCCAGAAAACCTCACAGAAAAGGCACAAAAAGGATTTACAAGCAGGAAAGGGAAGAGAAGATGCAAAATGCTGTCATCTGAATGCCATTAGAATCATGAACTTAACAGCAGCTGTTTTCAGCAAAAGACTGAGTCTGTGGAAACTTTGCCAAAGATGGGGGAAGGATACATGAGACCCCAGACCTTGCAGACTAGCTAATGGTTGCTAGAAGTTCATCACTGGTGTAACCACTGGAAACTGGTCATTCCACAGTAAATAACCTTCTACCCATGACTATGCAAGCAACTCAATTTAACTCAATGGGTTAAAAGAAAAAGCAATGAAATTAGAGATTAATGGGGAAGAAGGGTATTTGTAAAAGGAGAGATAAACAAGTAATGGGAAATAAGATCAAATACATTTTATTCACAAATGAATTTCTTGTTTCATTTATTTTTGGTTTTTTGAGGTAGAGTCTTACTCTAGCTCAGGCTGACCTGGAATTCACTGTGCAATCTCAGAGTGGCCTCAAATTCACCATGACAGTGAGAGGTAGGAGGATCAAGTGCTGGCTCAACAAATGAGTTTTGTTTTAAAAAATGATAATGCTGGGCATGGTGGCACATGCCTTTAAAGCCAGCATTCAGAAGGCAGAGGTAGGAGGATTGCTGTGAGTTCAAGGCCACCCCATAGTCAATTCCAGGTCAGCCTGGGCCAGAGTGAGAACCTACCTTGAAACCGCCCCCTCCAAAAAAAAAGATTAAGCAAACTGGGCATGGTGGCGCACACCTTTAATCCCAGCACTTGGTAGGCAGAGGTAGTAGGATCATCATGAGTTTAAGGCTAACCTGAGACACATAACGAATTCCAGGTCACCCTGAGCTAGACAGATACCCTACCTCAAAAAAAAAAAAAAAAAAAAAAAAAAAAATCCTACACCATTACCTAATATTCCAAGAAAGAATGCCAAGTATGCCCTAGTAGCTTCACTGCCACACTAATATATTTGGTCAATAATGTAATTGGGGAAATCCATTTTCATTTTTTAAAATATTTTTTATTTGAGAGAGAGGGAAAGAGAAGGGGTGAGTGGAGAGAATGGGAGCATTAGGACCTCTAGCCACTGCAAACAAACTCGAGATGCATGTGCCTACCTTGGCATCTGGTTTATGTGAGTACTGGGGAATCAAACCTGGGTTCTTACAGCAACTCTAGTTTTTATTTATTTACTATTTCGAGGCAGGGTTTCACTCTAGCCCAGACTGACATGGAATTTACTATGTAGTTTCAGGGTAGCCTTGAACTCACTGTGATCCTACCTCTGCCTCCCAAGTACTGGGATTAAAGGCTTGCACCACCATGCCTTGCTGCAACCACTAGTGTAAAAAAAATTTTTTTCTTTATTTATTTGATAGCTAGATGAATGAGTATGGGCATGTCAGGGCCTCTTGCCACTGCAAATATTGTGTATCTGGCTTTATATGGGTACTGGGAAGTTAAACCCAGGCCAGAAGGCTTTGCAAGCAAGTATCTTTAACCAATCACCCCTCTCCCCAGCCCAAAAATTGTTTTTGTTTTTTTTTTTGTTGTTGCTTTTTTCAAGAGACAGCCTCACTCTAGCTCATGCTGACCTAGAACTCACTCTGTACTTCCAAGATGGCCTTGAACTCACAGCAATCCTACCTCTGCCTCCCAAATGCTAGGCTCAAAGGCATGTGCCACCATGCCTGGCAAGGTTTTATTTTTTTTTAACATTTTTATTTGCAAACAGAGAGACAGAAGAGAGAATGGGTGCACCAAAGCCTCCAGATGCTGCATATGAACTCAGACACATTCATAGCTTCGTGCTTCTGGCTTTACTTGGGTACTGGGGAATCAAACCTGGGTCATTAGGCTTTGCAGGCAAGTGTCTTAACCACTGAACCATCTCACTAGCCCAAGTTTTAGTTTTCTTAATGACCACATTACACTTACCATGGAGCATACCTATTATGGTTACTTTTAGGCAACTTTTGGAGCACATTTTCACCTATTTTTAGCTAGTTTTGTCATTGTACTTCAATGAAATCCATCTCTCTAACTCTAGATAATTTTTCCCAAGATAGGGTCTTACCGTAGCCCAGACTGACTTGGAATTCACTATGTAGTCTCAGGTGGGCCTCAAACACACAGCGATCCTCCTACCTCTAGAGTGTGCCACCACACCCAGTTTAGATAATCCTTAATTACATTCTCAGCATAGGGGCTGGGAGATGACTCAACAGTTAAGGTGCATGCTTTGCAAAGCTTCTTGATCTGGGTTTCAATACCCAGAACCCATGTAAAATATAGATGCAAAGTAGTGCACTTGTGACAAACATACATACACACAAGTAAGTAATAGTCTTTTTAAAAAGGGAAAGGTACTGTTGCAGTCAGCTTCACATTCCTAGCAGAAAACAACCAAATAAAAGCAACTTGTGAGAGGAAAGGATTTCAGCTTACAGACCTGACAGGACATTCCATGATGGCAGAGGAAAACAATGTCATCAGCAGACGGTGGACATCAACAGCAGAGTGTGCCAAATATTGGCAAGGGCTGGCTATTAACACCCATAAGCCCGCCCCAACAATATACTGCCTCCAGGAGGAATCAATCACCAAACTGCCACCAGCTGGGAACCTAGCGTTCAAAACACATAAATTTGTGGGAGACACCTGAATGGAACCACCACAGGTACCATCAACTTATAGTTTGTGGGTTTTAAAGCTGATAAGGATACTGTGATAACTAATTGATAGATTAATGGAAACCATATTTTAACCAGGCAAGTAAGAGAATCTTTGTATATGCTCAATTAATAGATTTCCAGAGTTTTTGCAGCCATTGTATAATTTATAAAAAAGTATCTGCTCTTCTTTACATCAATGTATAACTCATTTTTTAAAATGTGCCAAAAAATGTAAACCTGACATCATTTGCCTACTCAATGAGGCATTTGCCCACTACCAAAAGGCCAATTATCAGACAAATGACTAAAAATATTGTTAGACCATGGGTTCACAAGCCAATCATGACACAAACATCTATGATTACTATATAACCCCAACATAAAGAAAAGGCCTATCTACAGTTGGCAAGGAAGTGGGCAGCAGCAAGAGCTATAGTCAGAAACCACCGTTTGCGCCAGACTTTTGCAAGCCCACAGCAATGCTTCTAAGTAAGCAAACCTTCTAGAAGCCTGCCAGCACAATCATATGCTTATCAACACCCACACCATCCCAAAGCTATTTTCACCAGCAAGATGTTAGCAACTGATAGAAAAAGTATTCTAAAATAAAATCACCTACAGCAATTTAGACAAACCTTTTTGTTGTTGTTGTTTTTGAGATAGGGTCTCACTCTAGCCCAGGTTGTCCTGGAATTCACTATGGAGTCTCAGGGTGGCCTCGAACTCACAGCGATCCTCTTACCTCTGCCTCCCTAGTGTTGGGATTAAAGGCAGGCACCACCACACCCAGCTTTTAGACAAACCTTTTAACTCCATTTAAATAACCAGCTTATTTGTTCAGTTGCAAAAGACACTGAAATAACTACTAACCTGACCAAAATTCTAAACCAAAGGACCAATTCCAAAGCTAATGAATTCAATATCTTAATACCATATGACAACAAAAATTTCACAAAGTAATTGCCCATTTGGATTCATAAAACAATTCCAAAAATGAAGTCCCATTATTTAAAAAAGATAAATACGGGCTAAAAGATGGCTTAGAGGTTAAGGCGCTTGCCTGTGAAGCCTAAGGACTCAGGTTCAATTTCTCCAAGTCCCACGTAAGCCAGATGCATGCAAGGTGGTGTGTGCATCCAAAGTTCATTTGCAGTGGCTAGAGGCCCTAGAGCAACTATTCTCTTCTTCCAATGCTCTCTGTGTCTGTCTCAAATAAACTAAAAATTAATTTTTTTTAAATAAAGAACAATCTCAGGACTGGAAAGATGGCTCAGCAGTTGGGGCCCTTGCCTGCAAAGCCTAAGGACCTGAATTAGACTCCCCAGTACCCATGTAAAGACAGACGCAAAAGATGGCACATGCGTCTGGAGTTCATATGCAGTGGCTAGAGGCCCTGGAGTGCCCATTCTCTCTCCCTCTTTCTCTATTTACCCAGCAGTCAGGGAGGAAGAGGTTGGAGGATTGTCATGAGTTCGAACCACCCTGAGAATACAGAGTGAATTCCAGGGCCTGGGCTAGAGTAAGACCCTACCTCAAAAAACCAAACTAAACAAACAGGGTAGTAAGGCTAAGGATATAGCTCAGGGTTCAACCTCTAGCACCACATAAACGTGGAAGTGATAGCACAAACCTGTAATCCCACTTCCCAGCACTTAGTCCAGACAGGATCAGAAGTTCAAAGTCATCCTTGGCTCTAAGAGCTAGGGGGAAAACACCTTAAGTCTAGCATTCAGGAGGCAGGAGCAAGAGCAACTTGAGTTCTATATAGTTGTGCTATATAGAAGTAAGACCATGTCTCAAAAAAAAAAAAAAAAAAAAACAGCAAGGCATGGCGACGCAAAACTTTAATCCCAGCACTTGGGAGGCTCTACCTCAGGGGGAAAAAATTTTTTTAGAAAGCCATACATGGTAACATATACATTAATCCCAGCAGACGGGAGGTAGAGACAGGAGATCAAGAGTTCATGGCCGGTCTGGAGAGATGGCTTAGTGGTTAAGGCACTTGCCTGCAAAGCCAAGTGACCCAAGTTTGACTCCCCAGGATCCACGTAAGCCAAATGCACAGGGGGCACATGCATCTGGAGTTTATCTGCAGTGACTGGAGGCCCTGGTGTGCCCATTCTCTCTTTCTACCTGCCTATTTCTGTATCTCTCTCTCTCAAATAAATAAATAAAAATAAAATATTTGAAAAAAAAAAAAGAGTTCATGGCCATCTTTACTACATAGCAAATCCAAGGTTATTACATAAGACTGTCTCAAAAAAGAAAAAAAAAATACCTGGGCTAGCTGGAGACCCTACCTCGAAATAAAAAAAAAAAAAAAAAAACACCAAAATCTGGGCGTGGTGGAGCACGCCTTTAATCCCAGTACTCGGGAGGCATAGGTAGGTGGATTGCCATGAATTCCAGGTCAGCCTGGGCTAGACTGAGACCCTACCTCAATCAATACAAAACAAAACAAAACAAAAACACAAACCCTATTATACTTGCAAGTTTGAAGTTTTTTGTGTTTGTGTGTGCACGTGCATATGAAGGCCAGACGTTGACATGAGGGTAAGATCTTCCTCAGTCACTCTCCACCTGATTCTTTGAGACTGAATCCAGAGCCCACAATTCACACTAGTTAATCAGTGAGCCCCAAGGATTGTCTATCTTCACCTCTCCAGCACTGGGATGGCAGGCACACAATACTATGCCCAGCATTTTACATGGGTGCTGGAGATTTCGACTCAGGTCCTCATGCCTAACACTACGATTAACCATCTCCCCAGCCCTGATAAGTTTATAAAAATAGGGCCCTGATAAGTTTATAAAAATAAAAACAATTAGCCTCTCTTCTCCCTCATCCCCCACCCCACCCAGAATCAGAATACCAGCCCCAGCTAACCGGAGACTGAGGATAGCAAAGCCCTGTCTCAAAGATAAGAAAGCAAGCTTGAGTACCTGAGTTGGGATCCTCAGATCTCATGTTAAAAGCCAGCTGGGCATGCAATCTAGCACTCCCAAGGCTCAGGCAAAAGGATCACCAAGAGTTCAAGACTAGCCTGGGCTACAGAGTAAATTCCTGTTTTAAAAATAAATAGCCAGGGGCTAGAGAGATGGCTTAGTGGTTAAGGCATTTGCCTGAGAAACCAAAGGACCCAGGTTCAATTCCCCAGGACACATGTAAACCAGATGCATAAGGGGCACATGCATTTGGAGTTCGTTTGTAGTGGCTAGAGACCCTGGTGTGCCCATTCTGTCCGTCTCTCTTCTCTATTTACCCGGGCGTGGTAGATCACCATGAGTTCCAGACCACCCTGAGACTACATAGTGAATTCCAGGTCAGCCTAGACTAGAGTGAAACCCTACCTCAGATAAATAAATAACTAAATAAATAAACAAATAAATAAAGCAAGCTGGGCATGGTTGTGCACGCCTTTATTCCCAGCACTCTGGCAGGCAGAGGTAGGAAGATCACCATGAATTAGAGGCCACCCTGAGACTACATAGTGAATTCCAGGTCAGCCTGGCCTAGAACAAGACCCTACCATGAAAAACCAAGATGATAATAATAATAAATAAATAATTTCCAGATCAGACCATTGCCCTGAATTCCAGGGGTAGGTTCAGTGCAAATATCTAAGCAGCATCTCCAATTTCCTCTTCCAATATACAACCATTAATCTAGTCCCCACACTTATTCTTTCTACAACCATCCCCTATCTTAACGATTAGAAAGTTCTGCTGTGACCAAAAACCTTAGAATCACCCTTGGCTTCTCTCACGTGGCACATCAGATCTATCAGTAAATCATATTGACCTTCAAAATACACTGAGAATACATCCATTTCTCAAACCTTTCTACTAGAGTATTAATAGCTTCTTACAAGTCTCCAGGCTTCACTACTGTTCTTCTAATGAATAGTCCTTCTGAAGCTGAAAGCAAACCATATCAATTCCTGACAAACTCATAGTCAGGGTTGGAGGGATGGCTCAGCGGTTAAGGCACTTGCCTGCAAAGCCTAAGGACCCAGTTTTGATTACCCACTATCCATGAAAAGCCAGATACACAAGGTGGCGCAAGCATTTGGAGTTTGCTTGAAGTGGCTAGAGGCCCTCACTTGCCCATTCTCCCTCTCAAATAAATAATTTTAAAATAAATAATTTTTAAAACTTATAGTAAGCTGGGAATGGCTAAGTTCTAGAACTGAACCACTATGATGATTCTGATCTTATGTTGGTAAAAACAATACCCCCCCAAAAAAAGAAACCTTGGACTTGGATAAAGAATCAAGCAGCTTTATCTTGTGCTTAATTATTATTTATTTAGCATACACATTAAAGATAATGTCTGGAAAATGAAAGAAAAAAAAGAAACCTTGGGGCTGGAGAGATGGTTTAGTGGTTAAGGTACTTGCCTGCAAAGCCTAAGGACCAGGCTCAATTTCCTGGTACCCATGTAAAGCTAGGTGCACGAGGTGGCGCATTCATCTGGAATTTGTTTGCAATGGCTGTTATAGTGCACCCACCACTCTCTCTCTAATAAGTAAATAAACAGAATAAGAAAAAGAAACCTTCTAAATCACTATAAAGTACCTGCTTATCTCCCTGATTAAAAGAAGTCCTTAGGGGCTGGAGGGATGGCTCAGCGGTTAAGCACTTGCCGGTGAAGCTTAAGAACCCCAGTTCAAGGCTCGTATTCCTCAGGACCTGGAGTTCCTTTGCAGTGGCTAAAGACCCTGGCACACCCATTCTCTCTCTATCTGCCTCTTTCTCTGTCTGTCGCTCTCAAATAAATAAATAAGAATTAAAATACTTTTAAAAAAAGCAGTCCTTAGACAGTGGTCAAGTAACACATGGAGTGAAGGACAGAGACTTGAAAGTTTGAGAGATCAGAACCTGAGTCAAAAATTAAAAATAAATTAAAAAATAAGAGGACCTTAAAGGTTTTGATTGGATCTAATTTGCAGTGCAACACCTGTCTGTCCTATAATGCACACCTAATGCAATAACTCAATTACAAGCACGTTTACCTTAAATGCATTGTCTTTTAAGCTGTAAGAAAAAGCATAATTTACATCTGTGTCTGATTAAGAAAGAAGGCAAGGGGCTGGAGAGATAAGCAGTTAAGGCACTTGTCTGTGAAGCCAAAGGACCCAGGTTCGATTCGACCCATGCAGACCAGATTCACAAGGTGGCACATGCATCTGGAGTTCGTTTGCAGTGACTAGAAGTCCTAGTGTGCCCATTTTCTCCCTCCGTCCCTCACTCTCCCCGCCTTAAATATATATTTTTTTTAATCTAAGAGCTGGTCGTGGTGGCTCATGCCTTTAATCCCAACACTTGGGAGGCAGAGGTAGGATTGCTATGGGTTCAAGGTCACCCTAAAACTACAGAGTGAATTCCAGGTCAGCCTGGGCTAGATTGAGACCTTACCTCGAACCCCCCCCCAAAAAAAATGAACGAATGGAAGGCAAATACAGACCAGCTCCAATCAAAGTCAATTTACATTTCCTCAACTTCTCTTTTCCAAAAACCAGGGCACTTCTTACCAATCATGTTTTCCCCAAGTTAGGCCCACCTAATCTTTTCACACTCAACCTTAATCTACCTCTAGAATTTTTGCTGATGACCCCACCTAAAAAGCACTTACAAATGCCACATTTTGTGCTAAGGGCATTTCATGCATTATCTCATTTAAACCTCCCCAAAGTACTAGTAAATTGCTACCATTAGAACAATATATCCAAGATGTGAAAATACAACTCACAGATTAAGTCAGTTGTCCAAGATACAAACTGTGTTAAAACCCAGGATTGCACAGGGCATGGTGGCGCACGCCTTTAATCCCAGCACCCAGGAGGCAGAGGGAGGAGGATTGGTGTGAGTTTGAGGCCACCCTGAAACTACATAGGGAATTAGGTCAGCTTGGGCTAGCGTGAGACCCAACCTCAAAAAACCAAAATAAATAAATAGTTTGCTGTTTCTTGGCTAGGTTTCATTGTCTTCATCTGTAAAACAGGTGATTTGTTCAGAATGCCTACCAACGTCCCTGCCAGTCCTTAGAGTATTAGCAAAAAATACATTTAAAATTCTTTACAGACCCCTTGTAGGTTGGTAAACAAAAAGGAAAAAAAATGTATGTACCAGATATGTACAAGAATTTACTTGATTACTCTTAGAAAATCTGAAGCAAGCCTGGTGTGGTGGCGCACACCTTTAATCCCAGCACTGGGGAGGCAGAGGTAAGAGGAGCATCATGAGTTCGAGGCCACCCTGAGACTACATGGTGAATTCCAGGTCAGCCTGGGCTAGAGTGAAACCCTACCTTGAACCCCCTCCCACCAAAAAGAGGAAAAAAATAATAAAATCTGAAGCAACAGCCAGAATAGTAAGAATAAAATCTCCAAGACCTTGCATAAAACCTTCTTCACTTGTACACAAAAGATGGGTCCATTTTCCTACATATTATGAAAAAATGTTTTCCCCTTAAAGGACAGACTACACTAAACAACCTGGTAAAAGGAACTGAAAACAGGCTCATTGCCCATTTTGGGGGCTAGCATGGTACTTTGTACAGGATAAGTACTTGATCAGCATTTACTGAATCATGATACAAGACCTTTTTATGAAGTTTTTGTCAAGTATCAGACCAAAAACTTATAACATGAGCAGTTATTAGACCAACTACAGTAAAGCAAAAGAATCTAAAATGTTAACTCATAGCACAGAATCCATCAAAGGATAAAGCCATGTTGAGTTGACTTACTACTGCAAGCAAGAGATGGATTGTTTTAGAACTGTAGTATAAAGACAGTGTAAGCATGGATATGGTCCAAGTATCAAAGTATCTGCCCAGTCTAGACTATATTAAAATGCCATAGACACATCAACAGCCTCCACACACTCAAAAGAAAACAAGATGAAACTACCTACACAGGCTGCTTATGTTAGAAACTGGGACTATCAAAAATCCTTTCCTGGTTGTAAAGATGGCTTAGTGGTAACGGCACTTGCCATAGGACCCAGCTTCAAGTCCCCAGTACCCACGTAAAGCCAGATGCACAAGGTGGCACATGTGTCTGGAATTCATTTGAAGTGGCTAGAGGCCCGGGCACACTCAGCTTACTAATTCTGTCCCTTTCTCTCTCTGCAATAAATAAAATAAAATAAAATAAAATAAAATAAAATAAAAATTCTTTCCCTACAAAGTTTAACAGTTCTTTTTTAAAAAAGATAACAGAGCTTCTCTTTTTGTGTAGAGATGACCAACAATCCAACAGAACCCTCAATTCTTGCAATACCTAAGAACCATCAAGTAAAACTAGACCAATGTGAAAACATTTAGCAAAGGGTTCCAAAAAAATGTGTAAAATGTGTCAAAAAAAAAAAAACAAAACTATAACTAACAGCTTCACTTGAAACGCCTACCTACTTTTAAGAGAATCCTGTGTACTTCTAGGTGAACACATCACCACCACCAATAAACAGACTTTAAGAGTGGTTTTTCAAGTCCAATAGTGGTCCATGCCAGTAATTCCAGATTTCCAAAGGCTGAGGCAGGAAGATCCCAAATTCAAGACCAACCTGGCTAACAAAGCAAATTCCAGGCCAGCCAGGGCAACGTGGTGAGACCCTGCCTCAAAAGAAAAAAAGTTAAAAGAACTGGTTTTAAAACAATGTTCTTGTGAGTGCTTATGGAAACCAAGCTCAAAGGTGGAAACTTTCTTAATCACTTTTTTGTTGTTGTTTATGCCCGCTTT